>NW_008751664.1:2092640-2113371 GCF_000715545.1 Opisthorchis viverrini
GACAGCCCACGACCGGTTTCCCCTTTCGTGGGACTCATCAGGTAGGCGCAGTCCCCGAGTTTCGGTCAACCTTATGTTTCACTTGTAGAATATCATAAACGAGAGATTCAATTGAGTCTCTCGTGAAAACCAAATGGGTGTATTTATTGAAAACAGCCCTATTTGGGTGCAGGTAGATCATAAGGTTGACGGAAACTCGGGGACTGCACCTACCTGCTGAGCCCCAAGGAGGGCGAGACCGGTCATGGGCTGTCGAAGAGTTTTCAGCAACCTTGTGAGTAGTTTCCTTAATCAAGTGTCAGGTTGTTAGACGCCTTGAAATCGATTGTGAGTGAATTTGACTACAAACCAGCTAAATACCGGCCTTGACGTTCCCTTGCATATAAAACCACTGACCACGGGATGCACTCAAATCGGAAACCAAACAGTTGGTAGCGTGCGCTGCAGGGGATTAGGCAAACCTTATTCTCGCCGTCAGCAGATGCTTCAGTATTGTGAGCTATTCAGTTCAACGATTTTTCTCACCTCCTAGTCATTCCGGTTGGTATGCTCTATCCCCTTCTCGTTTTCTCGGTTAACACGGTTGACACTTGCACGCCCCTCTTGTTAAGGGTGTGAACAACAGGTGGCCGAAATTACATACAGCGCGAATCCCTTCGCCGTAGAGTATGTGACGGAAACGTATGCACACACGCCGGTGTGACTAGCAAACGGTTGTTTATTCCCAAGTTATTGAGCATGACGGCAAACAAACGACTTCATCTAACCAGGAGGTGGATGGAAATCAGTCATACTTTTCAACCTTGAGAATGTGTTGTCCACATGCGCGCAGCTGAACCAAGGTTACGAAGGAAAGCAGAGTCAGCTCTTGAACCCCTTCAGATGAACAAATCCAGCCATGGCTTTCTGAATTATGACAGACTAATAGTTCTGTTACTCTCACAGATGGAGCATACCAAAAAGTTTGGCATTGGGCGATTGTGGTCTAGCATGCAATGTGCAAGATACCATTTGTTTTAACTGTATCCGATGTTAGGCTTTCCAAGACCGCTTTGCTTTCTTCGGAACGCGGCCGGTTTCATGTGATGATCAATAGCAGTGTCGCTACTGGAAGGACAGCCATATGGTTGTATACCGTCAGATGCCAATCCAAAGCGTGACCATTGATGGATTAGTGCGTTTCACAAATTCATGCGGTTTTGAGAAACAACACTGCAAAAAGGCTTAAATACCGAATTCAACTGTCCATCATAAGAAAACCTGGCAACAGTAGTTCTGCATAGAGGTGTCTGTTTATGTGGAAGTAACATTTTAAAGCAATATTTCTGCGGGAAAGTATGGAACTGGATTGGTCCAATCAAATCTTGGCAACATAATTGCGATGTGTTGGGGTGGGACGTATGATTCAAATATATGTTGCGCTACTCAAAACGGATGCAACACACTGTGGTTCTAAAACTGTGGTAAAGGTTGCCAGACGTGGTTCACCAATCAAGTGTGTTGATCATTCAGGTTGTCAACTACTTTTGAGCGCTATTTGATTCATCATAGTTAGGAGGCAATTTTGAGGTGACCTAGTTTATATCGTGATGTTGCCACAGACTATCTAGCTGGCCGGTGAGAAAAGGAAGATCATTTCTACTTAAACTGACGAAGGTCAAACTCCAAGACGTCAGAAAAGGGCCAAATGTGATTTGGCTTACATGAATAAGCTCCAGAACTCGTATCTCTACCGTGGTTCTACGCATCTGTTGTGTCACCAAGAGTAGTATGATTCTGCTTTGTTTTTCAAGATTGCTTCACACTGCAGTCGCACCACATTTGTCCCCTTCACCTGCATGTCATCAGAAATATTTGTATTACCATGCACACTTATTGCTTGCTTATTTCACGCGACGTAGCTCTGGATTGATTTCTCTCTCGGAAAAGCCAAGGTGCTCGAGCACTGTAATGCCAAACGAAGCGAGGAAAGCTTTATGTTCCCCGAAGGGGTAAATCGTCAGAAGAAACACTCGTAACGGATATGAAAATGGGCGAGAAACCAGTTAATTAGTTTAAATGAATCCTAAAATAAGATGCGATAAGAGTGTAAAATGCATTGAGTCAGGGTGAAAAGCTATGAGGCTACATAGGAAGTCACAGAATCTTGCTACGTTTAAAGCAGAACTTTGTAAGTGGCCTGAGCTGAACTGGTCGAAGTGGTTGCTGATCGCCCGCAAAGATTTTTCGATTAAAGATGTCGCACGGGTAGGTCCTGAAGAACAAACAACCTCAGCCATGGGCGGTGAGGAGTTGCCACTAGGGTCTTGGCTGCGTTTATCTAAAATGATATGGGAACTGACATTGCGGTGTTCTTAGGGGGAACCTTGTCAGGATTGCGTAAGGGGGTCTCTCACGTGCGGTATTCAGGGCCACTCATATCTACTGAAAGCCTAAAGAACATGTAGCTGGTTCACGTAAGGGAGGATGGAAATGAATAGAGTGCCACCCGGCAATATGCTTGTTTTGGGTGATGGGGATGCCCGTTTGCGCGAATATGTGGTGAGTTTGGTCATAAAAATAAGCTTGGTGAAGCGATTTTGTTGAGTTATCAGTGAGATGTTGCGAAGAGCCTTCAGTGACACTGAAGAAACCGGTTAAGTGACCTAGGAATATCAGACAATGCCTTATTCTTTATGCTGATGGAGACGTGTGTGGAGCGTGATTTGTGGCAAGCACACAGAATGAAATTTAGCCTCTATAGTTTCGTTCTTCCAAAGAAATATAAAAACACTCGTGTGCAGATGATCGACCAATATTTCAAGGTCCTTTTATTAAGCGGCGGAATTATCTTGGCTGTCCTGCGGCAGTCATGTCTCATTCTACTGACGAGGCATTGGTTTATCAGGGCTGTAACTGGCAGGCTGAAGGTGACCGCACAAAGCTTGCGCAGCAATAATCATACAAGATCAAGTGCACAAGCTTCGTTTGACTTTGGTTTGGGCATCGATACGTGAGACAGTCACCATGACGAATTAAACCGAAGTAAACCATGTGACTTAGCTACGTTAACTCATCAAAGCTGCCCATCTTGGTCAGCATGACGCTTTTTGTTAGGCTCTTCACCTGAATTGGCTTTTGAAGAGAGAAATAATTTGAATCATTTGTATGCGGTCATGCTGATGGCGTGCGTGCTCCGGGCTTTACCTCATCAAAAAAATGATGAGAGCCCAAGACGCCAGCCGATCTTTTGCTTTGCTTTTTGTTTACCAACACAGTTGACTGTGCACGGGTGCACATGTCTGGCTTCTCACCGGAGTGAAACAGATGCTCACACCCAGCCTCATAGAGAGCACAGAAACAATACAATACAATACAATACAATACAATACAATACAATACAATACAATACAATACAATACAATACAATACAATACAATACAATACAATACAATACAATACAATACAATACAATACAATACAATACAATACAATACAATACAATACAATACAATACAATACAATACAATACAATACAATACAATACAATACAATACAATACAATACAATACAATACAATACAATACAATACAATACAATACAATACAATACAATACAATACAATACAATACAATACAATACAATACAATACAATACAATACAATACAATACAATACAATACAATACAATACAATACAATACAATACAATACAATACAATACAATACAATACAATACAATACAATACAATACAATACAATACAATACAATACAATACAATACAATACAATACAATACAATATGCCTCGATGATTCAGCATGGACAACCCTGGACTTCGATGCTCCGTTTTGCTCCCCAAAGTGGCTACTGACGGTTTGTTAGTAGTGAAGGGAAAAGGAATTTTGAGGCACTGCGCAGGATCCGGTATCCGATCCATTCCTTTCAGTCCCGGCACGTTGGAAGGGACCTCATATTGCCCTGAACACCTCAGTGCCGAGTGATTTACCTCTGTTCCCTACGAGCACTACTATTTTTCTGCACCGTTTGGGACTCTTTCGTCATTCCGTAAATAGTTTATTTTGGAGGGTAGAATGGGAATCGGCACTCACGTTTCCGTAATTTATAATGCCAATTCCTAGATAAAGGATCTTCACCACTTGGCTCTTTTGACCTCATTAGCTGAGATTTGTCAACCCAAAGTGGGGCCTAGCGCCTTAATTCCGAATGATTTCTTTGGGAACAAAAATGACTGAACTTGTGTTGTATCGCGAGCTGCTCATCTCACAAACTGTACAATGGTTCTGAAGAAACGACGGTGCTCACCTTTCACTCCGGCTGAGAAGATTCCAAAAAATATTTTTGTTTCTGCTTACTAGGCACACAAAATTCAACGCGAATTTTCTATTTGATTTCTGGTTGTGGTTTCCTCGTTTCTGGACTTCAAATTGTTTGGGTAAAACAACTGTTGACCAATCATATCTGAATGAGTATGTGTTTATGGGACCCCAAAAGAAAGATTTAGTTGATTCTTACATCACCACCATTTGACCAATAACTGAGCGTTTATCTAAACTGACATCCAATGGGGTGTTCAAGTTCTAAGTAAGATTGCTATTTCTGCACTGATGTATTTTCCGTGCGAATGAACTGACTCCCAAAGAGTCACCAGCCCTTCAGTTTCGCACACTTCTAAAATGCTGACTGGACAGAGGCAGCACACAAAATTCAACGCAAATTTTCTATTTGATTTCTGGTTGTGGTTTCCTCGTTTCTGGACTTCAAATTGTTTGGGTAAAACAACTGTTGACCAATCATATCTGAATGAGTATGTGTTTATGGGACCCCAAAATAAAGATTTAGTTGATTCTTACATCACCACCATTTGACCAATAACTGAGCGTTTATCTAAACTGACATCCAATGAGGTGTTCAAGTTCTAAGTAAGATTGCTATTTCTGCACTGATGTATTTTCCGTGCGAATGAACTGACTCCCAAAGAGTCACCAGCCCTTCAGTTTCGCACACTTCTAAAATGCTGACTGGACAGAGGCAGCACATGGAAACTCGACGATTGCAGACCCCTCAAGGCACTGTCATGTCTCCGGTTCAAATTGTTTCCAGCAATCAACAAACGCGGTACTATGGATAAAATAATAGAATTGTGTAGACCGGATTCTATATACTGCTAATTCCTAACGGGATCTTAAAGTCCACATCAACCCGAGGCAAGGTTGCTACAAGATAGCAAAACCCACGTGCCGATCTAAACAACACGTGGTCAAAGAGAGGCTTACGTGTCTATACCAACGTTGGTATAGGCACCAAACAGAGATAAAAAAAGGGAATCACGTTGTACACAATGAAATAGAAGAAAAGAATCAACCGGTGTCTAGACCTCCCAGATCAGCACCGAAATCGGTTGTCTCGTGGTTCCTGTTATTGTAATTGGTGTCAAAGCAAGAAATCAATGGAATCTTCCCACTAACGCCTCATTATTTAGAGTTTCAAGTTTTGCTTCTACAGACCCAATGTGGGACATTCCAGTCACTTCCGAAGTTTTTTGTGAATAATGGCCCAAACTGTGAATCCAAGGGGAATCCTCAAAAGAAAACTAACCAAGTGAATCAGATATAGAAGGGTAGGTGAGACCTACCGGAAACACATAGTATGCAAAATGTTATTTCGGCAGACTCTTATATACGTAGAGGATGGAAGTCGTTTTAATATCCGTTTTAGTTCAGTAATTGAAATAAGGAGTAATGGATGGACAAGGCTTGCAAATAAAGTTGCAATTGAAAAGTTACAGCTTCTCAGTCAACTTCATCTGATATTTCTACGCCCAAGTTTCCTCTTCGTCCTAAACCTTCTAATAGACTTCCTCGTGATATTCCCGTCACCCTCAGAACTTAAAAAACCCACTATTCAAACTGTCAGTTTCGACATACCGAAATTCTTGATGATATGAATGAAGGCAGCGAACAAAGTTTGTTTTCTGTGATTGTTCCTCGTGGCTAGTATATCACAACTTTATATAGTACCAGGAATCACGTGAAAAAGGTTAAAATCGGGTGTACACGCTTTAGGAAAATAGAAATCAAAAAAGGAAAGTGGATGAGGGGTAGTTCAGTGGGTCACGGAATCAAGTAAGTGACGTCATTGTCAGACAGGCTTGTGGTAGTGGATTTTCACAGGTCACTTCAAGTTCAGAGGTCACAAGACTTTCTTTAGGAGGCAAAGTCAAGGGTCCAGAAGTCGGATTCCAATCGCCTCTGCGGTCGATAGTGGTCTGGATCGTATCAGTCGTGATCGCATCAGAGGTATATGATACTGAAGGCTTGCTTTTTGTCGATGACATGAATGGTTTTGGCCAAATGTGATCCAACTGCATCACACTTGAGGCTGGTTTCTTCCCACCACCACGCAAAGACACAAAATTGTGTTCTTGCATCCTGTCCGAAAAATGCCTTGTACGACCAACTTACGATGCTCGGAATGAGCATACAAATGAGTGCACATAAAAGCTGATGGTAGGACATGGCGATTTGTTAATCAAACGGAAACTGATAGTTGGGTTGGAAGTGGAGTGCTAAAACAGCTTAGCGGGCGGGATACGTTTGACGGAATAGGTACCGGTAGAGAGGTCAATCAAAGGTCTAAACGTGACCAAAGAGGTCATGGTCGAAAACAATTTTCCAGCTGCGGTTACTGTTTGAGTCCTGCCAGGAGGTATCAGCTCAACGTTAAACTTTTTGCACACGCAATGAAGGAGTGCAACAGTCGAGAATCCCTAGGTCTAAACACCTATCTGTCAAACGGTAATCCAGAAATTCCTGTGTTACCGGAGTCGTTGTCGGTTGAATCGAGTGATCCGTTATTGATTCACGTCAGACTGACATTCTATTTTCCAGTGTCACTGAGTAGAGTAGACAACTTTGAATTCCTGAAAGTCACATAACCCCCTGTGTTTCTAACCAAGACGAATCGCACTCCACTTTCATTCTCCTGTAGCTATGGGTAAGTTTAAGTAGTGAAAAGGTCACACGAGGTTCGTCTGTCAGTCGGCATACGGTATGTGCTTATGTCACAAATACATTGAAACCCCCTACATGAGTGTGGATCTTCTCATAACTGATTTATCAGCAAAACGGTCTGACAAGATGAATCCGCTGTCAAAATCTGACAGCACTGCATCCCTGTACTGAACACAAGGTTAGGTAATCGCTTTTCAAACGATTGTTGGTAAAAAAACTCCCCCAAAGAAAGGCTTCCAGGGATTTCGGAGTGTTTCCTCGACGGGTTGTTTCGCCGTGGAAGGGTGATCAATGAAAACCGTTTAGCATAGAGTTATGCGTTGGGTATCCGGGCTTTTCTAACAATCTTCATGACGGAAATATAAGATTCTTCATATGATCTTAAGGAAATACCCCAGTTGTTAGGTACTTTTACTTACTTATGATTCACGAGGGGGTGAGTGACTTTCAGGGAGTGGTACTGCGAAATTGGCCGAAGAGATTGTACGAGGCAATCAAAATATGATTGAAATCAACCAGCATCTTTTTCCGCTTAGCATAATTGTGATTCAGGTAATCATTCGAACAGATAGCCGATACTACATTATCGTGCAGGGCACTACTCACGTGCACTGTCGCCTCCCGAAGCTAAACTTTGTGTCCTAGTTCTCGAACACGTGTAAACAAATCGGGGAAGTTCTACACCGGTTTATTGCTACCACAGTATGCCCATTTGTCAAAAGTTACTTCATTGTCTACAGCCTTCGTGTTCAGTGTTGTCGTCTCTTGGACTGTTACCAAGTTTTCTTGTCCAGCACAGGATAAGGCTTCTCCAATTATGAACTTTCTTTAGGATAGAAAGCGATTCAGGAAGTTGGATCAAGTTTGCAGTTATCCGCTCCATCGAACGTCGTTCACACGCTTCTTACTTACCCCGGTGACTTATCCTTTCGTGTATGCGCCTATGTCATCATTTGTTCACTTGGCAGGCTGCTGAGCTGTTCATGAATCGGAGCCCACATTCTAAACCCCAAGAAGGTCGATACCGGTCGTGGGCTGTCGAAGAGTTTTCTTCAACCTTATGAGTAGTGTATTGGGCCCATAGTTATAGAGCATTTTTTTCGTTGAGACGTGCATTCCGTTAATTGTGTACAGTTTGGGTTCAACGTGACACATAAGTTTGCCTTAAAGAAGCTCAGAGACTGCGACGAGGCCGAAGAAGGGCGAAACCATCGAAGAGTTTTAGGCAGCCTTATGAGTAGTGTTCCCTCAAGAAAATCAAAAACAAGTATACTGCTTGAGAAACCCACAATAGTGCGGTTTCTGTGCTTTATTTCCATCAATTGGACTATGATTGTGAACCATCCCAACGCATCGTGTTGTGCGCATATCGAAAGCAAAACGCCCCAATGAAGGAGAATTCAGAGATGTGGCGAGCTGGCGTACCAGCTGTGAAGTGATAGTCCACAAGTACATCTGATCCACCGACATGGAACATTTCAACTGTGATGTTTTATTTTAGAGACTGAGTCGGCCGTTTTTGCAAACAGAGATGTTTCCTTTTGGGAAAAGTTTGTGAACAATCAGTATATTTATTGCTAGACAATGTTTCACCTTTGACACGAAAGCTTCTTCAGGCCAAAGTGACTTGGTTACGAGGTTTATCGAGATTTAAGGGGGAAAGAGAACCAACGAGCTGAGAGATATTTCCTCTTGTTCTCGTTTCCAAAGTTTGTTTCTCCGAAAGGGAATGATAACCGCATAGACCGCGCCTAGAAAGCCACCTCCCCAATGGACCTAGTTCCTCTTGGGTGGCCCCTCAAACTGAGGGCATCAACTTTTTGTGGTAGGAGACAAGCATCATCTCCGAATCAAAGATTTCACTCAGTTATTCCCCCGGGACTCGCAATTAATAGGGCACGACTTCATTTGACCTTCACACAGCGAAAAAAACTTGATGCTCTCGCCACAACTCAACTTCATGTGATAAAAACCGTCCGGTTCCATTCACGAATTGTACAGCGAGAATAAAAAACACACGATCCTACAAACCTGTTGCGGATTTTATACTGTTTAGTGTTACGAAGTGGCCTTGGGTAGATAAAAATGTTATTGCCCATAGTCTAAATAGAATACACTCCCTACAACCGTCTATCGTTACCGCAGTAAAAAAGGATGTCACAGTACATAGACGTTTATGAAATATGATAAAAGCATCGTAGTGCAGAAGCTCTCCCTAAAGTAATATCCAGGAGAAGAAAGTTGAATCGGATACTACCCAAGTTCAAGTCCTGTTTGTCATCCGTATCGATCGGACAAATGGCTAGGTAATTGGTTTGAAGAGGTGGAATGATAAGTTTCTAGGTCTTTCTCCAAATATCTAATAATTAGGCAAGTGTACGTTCCCAATTCCCCGGTCTGGTTCTGGCCTCTGTAGTAGAAGGTCAGATATTATTATTATTATTCTTTTCTTTGAAGTGAAGGTTTAGGCACAATCGGATAAAATGTTTAGATCTGAAAGCATTTTAGGCGACTGACTTTTTCAGGTGACCTTGAAGTGTCACTCTGATGGCTGTTGGTCTATTGCATCATGTAGTCAAAACCATTTATCTAGTATAAGCAATTTAAGTTGGAACATATCCCGCCGCATTCCGTGCTGATTCCCTCAATTTTGAGACCATCGATGAAAAGAACTGGATGCTCCCAACACTTGGGAGGGTAGTGCTTTCGCTGTTTGAATCTATGGCGAATCGATAAATCCACTCAGGTATCATTGATCGCGTGTTGTTTAGTCAAACGTCAGCATTGCATCGTTAGTTCATATCGCCTACCGAAACTCATGATCATTCTGTGTACTGAGGTAATGGCTATCACAAACGTGTCATTCAAACATATCCCATTCACAAGTTTTAGCGATGGCGCCACTTCGGTGCGAAGCTGTCAGGCAACTCGGAGGGAATACGAGAGCGTGGACGTAGCTATAGTGCTCGTGTTTAGGCAGGTATGGTTTAGAAATAGGAGATGTGTAGCCTTAATCCCTGGAATTTTTCGATAATATTTGTATCTGCATAAGAGGAAGGTTATTTCTGTGTGGGTGCCTTATTAATTGACAAGAGACATAAATGCAATCGTTTCCATGGTGAACTCCAACAGTACGGTCAGTCATGATGTCAATGTCATTAGTAAAACAACTGATAGCGAGCCAAATAAACATAATTTTGATCTTATGTCTCAACTGGCCTGTTTTCGGATGTTTTACTTCAGTATAGAAATCGTGGCGTGGTTGAATACCTTAATTTCCGAAATTGCTGAAAAGGCAGTTAACTGATACAAACAGCCTAACTTGGTACTCGTAAATCTGCACTTGGAGTGTGCGTTATGTATAACAAATGAAAATATATTTGCTGAATTTAGACAGAAATAGGTAGCTCATTCGAATCTACTTACGGCGAAGTCCTCTCCAGACGTTAACAACGGAACAGGAGCAGATGTTCCCGCTTATTATGGCCTGCCAGCAGAGTGTGCATTAGGTTTAGAACCAAGGTTCCTCATGAGTACGACTCCGAAAACTCTATCATGCTGCCATGACCGCGTCTTTGAGGAAATAAGTCTCAAAAGCTCAGGCTTTATCTTGCTATCACCCTCTGTCAGTTCAGCTGTAGCTGTTACATATTTTGAGAGTTTTCCAAGGAATAACTGAGCGGTTTGATGACACGCGCCTTTCTTTTGGATCGAACCAAAAACTAAGGTGATTTTGGGAAACTTCAACCAAGCTCGCTAGGAAAACGATTGCACTACGGGGCCAGCTTGTCAGAAACGAAGTTTTTGAATGACTTGTAGACGTGGGGGCCGAAGGGCCTTATTCGGTGGACAGTATAAATAAAAGGTGTGAATTTGCAACCTCTCTATTTTCAAGTTTTCGTTAGAATACACTGGAGGACAAGCATCATGCGATGCTTTGGAAATAGTGCAGTGATAACCTGCTCAAACGGTGCTCCTCTATAACTACAATTCACATTTTCCACTTTACTCTCTAAGAACTAGTAGACAGTGGGAATGACTGCTTCTTCTGGTTTGTGGGAAAGTTATAAAGCCGAAAGCACTAACAAATGAAGAAACATATCTACTCCAGGCCTTTCTCGAAAGAAAATTCTGCAAAAGACCAGACGAGGTGCTGTGGACAATCGGGAAACAGTGAATTCACGGGTTATTGTCCGATGGAATCCTACTGACATAATTTGTCGCCATCGGTTGGACACCAAACGTTGGTGCTTCGACGAACGATTGTGAGATTAGAACTGAGAACATTGCCCAGCATGGTTAATTCATGGGATGAAAATGAGTTATCAGCAACCTTGTGAGTAGTGCATTACAATGTATCGGGATATCTCGAATATCGTACCAACTGGAACAGTCTCGTGCAGTCATTCAGCTGCCCAAGAACATCGTAAGCGGGAGCTTCAGCTGGGTTCCAGGTGAGTCTAACGCCAAAACCAAATTGATATGCAAGTGCGTGTATTTTGCAAAAAATGACTTCAGTTAGTGACACTGCCATTCCTGGGGTCCCATCATGTTTTTGTGCCTACTGAAGCTTTTTGCAGTGATGTAATGCAACCCGCCTGATCACTCGAGCTTTATATAAACTCGATCGGTTGTTTACCAGATGATGTCTCTGCAAGGTCACAATTCGCACGGATGTTGGTGCTCAACCAGCTGACATCGAATGTAACAAGAGCAGAGTATGTATCTCTTACCAACACCTGTTGAACGTTTGCGTAAACTTTGTGTAAACTCCAGTTAATCACCTTACTTCTCTCCGAGTTACTGCTTTCGTATACGGTGATGTTCAGTAATCCGTGAGATTGACAGTCATCCTATTTAGTTGAGTGCAGGGAAAAGACACGTGGAGGTTAATCTGGGGCATCATGCTACCTACCATTCGACGGATATATATGGCGCGGTGACATTTCACGTCAGCCGACTGGCCAACTTATTAGTTAAAGGCTGGAATTTCATCTTACTGACACGGACGATAAACCGTCGGTTTCGGATAAGGCAGCGGGAGCGTTTGTCACATGATTAAACTATTTGGACTGAAAAAAGACCAACCAAAAAAAACCAATGCTTCTCAATTCCATTCACTTCTAACGGTATTCATGTAAAAAAGCTCTTGCAAACATAAAGATCCCTTCATTTTTCCCTTCGCTACCTTTTACCTGAGCTTGATCCTTTCCGAATTAGATGGGACACACCGTTACCCCAACCCAAGTCCAGCCTCCTACACTCACACTTCCCACAGCATACTCCTTTTCGATGTGGCTGAAGTAGGATGTGTGATATTATCACGTCGTTAACCAGATCAGGGTAGTAAAGATGTGTAGTGCTGGCTGAATAAACTCCGAACTAGCTGAGGCCGTCAAGGTCTACCCATTTTCACAGCTAAACCCCCCTCCACAAGATTCATATTCTTCCCACCTTTAAATGCATTTGCCCCACCCTTTCATGTGACATCCACTCTTAACCATTCTACTTTCAGACGTGGGAAAGCTCAGTTGTTTAGTTCACGTTCACAATCGTCCCTTGCAGTGACATGCCCGTTCCCAAAGTGTTATCTCGACCAGGATCATATGTTTGGGAAGCAAATTTTTCGCAGCTTATTGTCATCCTGTCCCAGATCATTTGATAACCACTGTTATTAGAAGCGACCGGAGCATGAGCTCGACCGGGTTTGTTCCACAAGGTCTCGGCGAACTTAAGGGTTATTTCTTTCCAAGTACCTAGGTATGTCTTGAAGTCCAAGGAATCGGAAACATTGGCCTTCAGTTCACCAGAAGCGTGCATGGGGACAGTCTGAAGGAACCACAACTAAAAAGTTTGATCAGCGTTTATCTGAAGTCGACTTTCAGAAAGGAGTATGAACGTATATCTGGGTGAGATTTGTAGTGTCTGTAATCCGTTGCCACACTTATTTACCATTTTTCCTGAACTTAAACTACATTGTGTAACTGTTGTACATATTTTATCATGACGTTTGTTTTATTGTACCAATAATTACACCAAAAGAAAAGTTGTACCAATACACAATTTTTCGGCGCGACTTGCTGATTTCTTGCTGAATCAGTAGATTTATCTTCCGTTGAACTGTTTGCTTACTGTTGAACCAATGGGACTAGATCTCTGTGTTTGTGTGAACTGTTGAACGTCACATTAACTCCCTGTGACATCTTTTTAGCTGCAAATAAATTTCCCGTTGTGGAATATACCACTCACACGTGAATCATCAGTGGAAAATTTCTACAAGTGGATATTTCATTCACAGCCGGTTACTACATTGGAATCGGTGTAGTGGACTCATTCATTAGTCCTTATCGATCGCTTATTCTTTTCTTATTGTGATTTTGTTATTTGGTGTTTATTTGCTCGTTTATTTGATCGAACACGCTCATAAGGTCCTAAGTCCGCTATAGATTCGACCTCATCGGTCAACACCTTGAAACTAGGCCTTGTCAATTGCTAGGCTACTTACCAGGTCCGGTCGGTCGGTCTGTTTTGCGAAACAGTCATGGTTGCCGTTGACAGTCAACTAGTGAACACTAACTCAACCGAAAACATGTTTCTCCCTACCTCTTTTGTGTTACGACGTTGTTCGTCGTTTTACGGTCTTCTCATCATGCCATGAGTATCGTCTCGCCATTCCGATCAAGTAGATGCAGTGCCTATCTCTGGGTGCACATCAGCTGTGAATTTTTGTGATATATTCGAACTGTGTCACAGGGAATTTTTTGTCCTACTGGGTTCTTGTCTTTACGCATACGAGGGTCCACTCAAAATGCGCCTTATTTCGGTGTACAATATATTTTTTTAAATTGAAAGGATTACAATGTATCGCTCACAGGAAGTCATACTAATACCGAAGATACTGCGTCGGGTAAAATTAATACAAGAAACTCAGTGGCCAAAACCATGTGTAGCACGGTACTAGGCCTAAACCATCACGCATAGAAGGTTACTCTGACGGTCACGTTGTTTGCTTGAACCATCCGCCAAAGCTGGGCTTCGATATTTCGAATATCATACCAAAGTCCTTTGTGCAGCACATTCAGTTGAAGAAGGATATCACAAATGATTGATTTATATGGGATTCTGTTGAGTTTCCAGATAAAACCAGATTGGTATGCAAGTGAGTGTATTTCACGAAGTTCGTACAACTTGGTTTCGAGCGCAACATAACTTTTGCGGAAGTTTGAAGACCAAATCTGCCTGTTGAGCACCAAGAAACTGGTCTTGGGCTGTCGCAGAGTTTTCAGTAAACTTATAAGTAGTATCCTGATCTGATGCGACAGCCGGTCTCCGACAATCATGACCGAATTACGTGAAGTCATGCAGAGACGATTCGAATATGGTCATACAGAACATAATGCTTTTAGAATTGTATTCCCCAGTTAAAGTCTCACCAATACTGCCATAAGCTATGTGGATCGGGGCAACGTAGCTGGAGCATTGTAATGTTTCTTTGGACCGAATTCAAAGCTGCGCGAATTCAGATGCAGGTAGTAAGTAACTTTTTTAAAGGCAATACTGAAATATTTGAATGTTTCAAATCATAGTCCATGTGTTATTTTTGCATCTGGTCAGAAGTGTGTATGTTCACCAATGGTGTTGGAATCGTCTGTCTCCCAATAGAATATTTGGTTTCTTGTTGTAAGATTGCATTGATTTGACGTAACACGCTACTCACAAGGTTACTGAAAACCCTTTGATAACCCACGACCGGTTTTGCCCTTCTTGGGACCCATCAGGTAGACGCAGTCCCTGACTTTTCGTCAACCTTTTGTTCTAATTGGATATAAACAGGAGATTCAGCTGAGTTCCATGTGAAACGCCCGTCAAGACCCAAATTGATGAGCAAATGCGTTGATTGACTTAAAGTTTGTTTTAAAGGGCAGTCTGTCCTTGACCAGAATCAATGGGACTTTGCATGGATGTTAAGCTTGCAACCTTTACCAAAGGTGTCAAGTTTAGGGGAGGCTCGTTGACAGTCTGACTTCGTGCTCATTATGATTCACCAGGTGATTCCTGAAGGATCCCGTAGTTGGAAGTTCTAGGCGTTTGATCGCACAACGATGTGTCTCTGACCAGTTTAGACAGCATAGGGATTTGTTTTAAGTATGGCAACTGGTTTAACCAACCACCGATTTATCTGGCTAATCAGTCCCAGTTTCAATAAGATTTCGAATTTGAGTGGAGGAATTATAACCTGAAGAATATTCAATTCAAGACCAGGAAAGCCGGTTCCACTGCTGTTAAGTACATAACGCTGAATGGTTGAGTGAGGTTCCGAAAGTGATGCACACAGCACGATTGCATGAGAGTATTAAAGGAAGTGGGGCCACAAACAAGGTATTGCTGTACAATCAAACCAACTGAACTGTTATCTGATTGCGACTGAATGTTGCCCAGGCGTTTGCCATCAATGGAAACGTCCACTGGGCAGTTATCCTAGACAGGACGTACCAAGAAAGCACGTGCTCGTTAGGCCAACCGATGACGCGTACATGGTGAAGCCAGAAATGGATTATTTAACTACAGGATCGATAACCTATCTATACTCCCAACAGCAACGAATGCACGTCCATATCAGTTGCAAGCGTGTAGACGTGCTGGACAAGGCAGATACACAGAACAAACTTATTCAACCTGAGTTGGAGTGGCCGAAAGCGCGATTAGCGAGGTTGGTGGTGGCACTGAGGCCTAGATGCGTACTTTGCTCTGTTAGCGGCAAATAACCGAATAGATGCGCGCGAACTTCCAGAATGACAATCTTGGCAACAGTATAGGTTGGTTACTTCAGCCCGAATCAACATCCGGCGCTGTTTGACCGAAGTTGGCAAATTCACGCAGAGCAGATCGTAAAATGGCCGTGCGGTAAACATTGCATTCTTCTTGGCTAAGAAGTGCGGAATTACGTAGCCAAGGAACTTTGGGCAAATGTGACGGAACTATTGTCTGTAAGCCGGACGTTTGCCAGAGTACTTTTCTCATCAGCTACCCGTACCCCCCGCGTTTGGTAGGAAATTGTTGCACTCTAAGATTACTGGTCTACTGCCTGTCTGTGTTACACGCGACCTAGTGAGTTGGCTTCACCTGTTGAAGGATGTATACCCCGTTCACTGTCTGCTTCGTGTTTCAATTAGCTTGACAATCGAAATATCACAATATATCTTCTTACGGGTTGCTGAAAACTTTTCGACAGTCCACAATTGGGACACCCCTAGGTTTCCATCAACGTTATGTTAAAATTGTACCCGAACTGTATGAAATTCCTGAAATAGACTCTTTTGCACAACATATTCAGTTAAAATTGATCGCAAACGAGAGATTCAGCCGCAATTCACATGAGTCCCAAAGTGATGTGTAAATGAGCGTATTTCGCCAAAACTTTTGGGTGCTTGGCTGACGAGTGAAATGTCATTCCAAGTTTCTTAAACTGCGACTCACACAAAACAGGAACCGAACTACACTGCTCGGTCTACATGTATCTTCACCCTCTTAGCTAGGGGTTTTGCGCGCACAACAACGCAAATTAGGCAACTCTGTTTTGCAGCTCACCGTGAGTTGGTTGACTAAACCAACTGATGCGAACACAGGGAGCCGTCAGATGATACCTACGCACTTTCAGCATACTTCAAGGCGAATTAAAAGGTACCTGGTTCATGCTTTGAACGAGATTTGCGACATGCGGCTGAAAACTGATGCAAGTGACACAGGCTATCCAAGTTGAAGATGGTTGATTGCATTACCGAATTCGGCAAGGAAGAAATTTTTAATAATGTGGATGGATCAGGTGGATGGAAAGAGTCTATCACCAAATCTTTCCTTCATCGCTCGTTAGTTTACTTTTCCGTACCCTTCAGCTTAGTTTGTGACTCAGGGCTCACATAGGACTTTACAGAGTAAGCGGTAAAACAGAATGAGATTGCAGTTCAAGTGCAAATGAACGCATACGAAAGCAGCACGTGAGTGCCCGAACTGCACGACAATATAAATTGTTTATACCAAACTGTTTTGCTTTCGCCAGGCTACTGAAAGTGTTGCATTTTGTGCAACCGGAGGAAGCAGCACGGATCTGGTTTGCTAACAAAAGTTTGTCATATGCGTTCTTCTCTTTGACGAAAGGAGGCATACTCCTCTTTACGACTGAAGGAATGCAATATGCTTAGGCCCAACTATCGAACCAATCAAGTTCATGGATTTTGTATATGGCAGGAATATTGTTTTTGCGCGGAAAGAGGTGACTGAATCAAGAGGATACTGAAAGACTTGTTTCCGGTTATTCTATAGACTGCTTACTAGTGAATAGCTCGCAGTAACTCTCACAAGTAATGGTAGTTTATATAGAGTCTCTTTGCTTTAGGAAGTCAATGAACATGGGGCGATACTTCGCGCGAACTGAGGGATCCACTATTTCGATTAGCCTCGAGTAGTCAATTAAAATTCAAGCGACCTGTGGCTAAACGCAAGCCAAGTATAACAAAGCCGTCGAATAATGCTGTCTGTCTGACAGGAAGTGTTTTTCAGTCTATGTGAGCTTTGTGGGATGTGCTGATTAAGGTCAATAACAGCTCGTACAGTGAATCATCAGAGATGCATTTTTTAAAATGGTGTTTGTATGTACTACTTCTCAAAGTCCTTAGAGGTTTACTTACGACATCATTAGTCTATTTACCTCTAGTACACGGTTTCGACGTACAAAATGATACTACCACATCTACTATATCTAACTTCAAGTAGTAAAGTGAAACTCAAAAGACAATTGTGACGCAAGATTTAATGCACCCACATCATACCCTCTCGTACATTAACTGCATCGAGACCCATACAACTGCCTTTTCTAAACTCGCGGTTGATTATAGCTGTCACGAACAATACTCCCCAACACTTAACTTAAATTTCTGCGTTCATAGACTTAAATTTAGGTGGATGAGCTTGACTAAGCAACCCGTTCGGTTGTCTTGGTCATGATTCTGCGATCGGTGCAGTAATATGCCCTGGCATTAGTATTACCAATTTGACAATGACACTGCAGAATGTGCACTTGATCTCCGGTGCCCAAATAGTCAAAATGACATTCGCCATGGCTTTAGTTGGAATGCACACTCAGTGTTTCCGCTCTGGTTGCCATGGCTAAATGCTTCTCGTTGGTACGGACTTTTATTGGTTGCCTCTCTGAGTACGGCCCTACAACACATCGAACAAGTAGTTAAACGTTGTTTTTGTTGCCTTCTCATTTTATGCACCATTGCTTGATCTAGTCAGCGTGTGATTTCTTGCTTTGTTCGGCCTACGATAACTGCCCGTCAAACAGTCCTCATTCACTAGTCATTCGCATTTAGATAGCTTAGTTCGATTGGTGTGATTGCACCGTCCTGTCTTGATTTCTGATCTCACTGGATTTTCTACTCTCATTCGATTGCAGCGTGCCCCTTGCCCTTGAAAACAAAGCATCTGAGCATCATTCCAGTGGTTTGTTCTAAATGATAAGAACGAATCCTTGAACCATACGTTATTGGGTTTCCTGAGCTTCACCTTATTATCTCAGCCCGTCAGCTAACCATTTTCGCTCATGGACTTATGCATCCTTTAACCGATTTCTGAATGTTGTGAGGTGTTTGCAGCTGTGGCATGCGTGCTGTTGCTTCTCCAACGGTTTTTCTACACCCATCACCTTAACCACGAAGCCAATACCGTAATAAATACATAATTCTTTCCAGGTTACCATGTCCTCATTCTCACCGCATGCAGTCAACGCGCATAGTCACTCTTTCGAGAAATGATTACGTACGCCCAAGATCACAATCGAACCCCAATTCCTATTAAGTTTCGTGGTTGTCAATTTCCGGATACTTCGTCGTATCGAGTGAGTACATATTTTGAGCCGTTTCTTGATGATGCAACCCGATTGAGAACAAATGGGGTTTTGGTTGACATCACAGTGTCGATCCGGACTCTTCATATTCAGGACATCACATTCTTTGATTATGCTGCTGTGTTGTTCTTGGCTGACCGGTGAACACCCAATCTTCCACTCAGCAAAGAGAGAGACAGAAAGAGAATCAAGACCGACTTGGACGGGAGCAGCGTGCGTAGACAAATGACTAAGGTTGATATGGTGCAGTATGCACGCTATGGAATCGCCAGGGAACAGTGATTCTCCGAAGGCAGGTGTTCATGGAAATTGCTGTGGATGGCAAACAGGAAGAAAGGTCGTGGGCCGAAGCCCGACAAGCAAGGTCTTACAATCAATCAAACTGGCGGACGGACAACACCACAATGGTGTACACCTTATGAACAAAGCAACACGGCAACTAATGGTGTAGTGTACAAATGGTCATCTGCTGACGTCCAGTGTGGGACAGTCGACGAGTGTAAGAAAAAGGAAGATACAAACTCAAAGCGTTCATACGAGTGCAATTAGAAGACTACTGCACACGGGTAGCCTAAAGACATCAGTGTGTGCTCGAAAACGTATTAGTTACGCGCATATCGCAAGATGCACGTTACGAAAGAAGTCCGAAGGTCGTCGTGAGGTCTGTTTGGTTTGGGTAATGCTACGTAAACCTTCCAGAGCTTCTTCGACCAGATTGACTTAAAAGGCCTATGGGAAAACCACCCAGGCATGTGAAGGACGCAAAGTAATATACTGTGGTAAGCTGTCAAGTCATGAGCAAATATGACACATATTGACTGAATAATAAGTGAGGAAATCAAATGAAGGCATGCATGATATAACTGTGTCTACGCAGGAGCTGAGGAAACAATACAGGCCGAATTTAGGATTAAAAGACCTATGGGAAAACCATCCAGGCATGTGAAGGCCGCAAAGTAATATACTGTGGTAAACTGCCAAATCGTGAGCAAATATGACACATATTGACTGAATAATAAGTGAGGAAATCAAATGAAGGCATGCATGATATAACTGTGTCTACGCAGGAGCTGAGGAAACAATACAGGCCGAATTTAGCGTTAAGTTCTTCCCGACAAATGGATACCGCAGTAATGTTTATATCTTTGGCCTCACCGTAGCCGATAGTCAATCTCACAACACGACAAAAGGACACTCAGCCACTCCATTCTTCCCCGAAACCTAGACTATGTCTCATCGATGAGGCGTTACTTGCCCTTACCTCTGCGTCGTCGCAAGAATACATTCTAGACTGTCTGATCAGACCGCTGCCTCATCTTGGATTTGTTGCACCACATTGTTTGTGCCACAATTAGGTATTCTTGTCGTGACCATGCCCCTCCCGTACTTGCTAGCTTGTGGAAAACCTACAATGTCGGGTACCATGGTGTCCATTCAAACTCGGCGACATTTCTTGGTGTTGTGACTCAATGCAAAACTGTGCGTGCTTCTCTGACTTACTTTATTATGCACTCAAAAGTTATGGTGATCCTTCCGACCATTGTAGATTAACACTTTCTTTGTAACTTATCATTACTCAAATTGTACCACTTTCTATCTCTCATTAAATCTCAGCTTATTCCTCTTCTCTTCATACCGAATAACTTTTGTTTAAATGAAATCAAAGAAATATGGGTGCATACACACAATACAAATTCGGTAGGTCGTGAAAGGCGTGTTCCCTTCTTGCTGTGTCGAGTTACGCTGTCAGTGACTTAACGAGCGGTGATCTACCTTTCAGACTACGACGGGATAGAAAGTATCTAGGAATATATTA
>NW_008751664.1:2114102-2125920 GCF_000715545.1 Opisthorchis viverrini
TCAACTTCACGCTCTCATCCTACACGTTCACGTTCATTCTACAACCGTGACGAGTCTACATGGATCTGCCGATACCATCGAAAGTTTGGCTCAAAGGCACGTAATTGTGTCAAACCCTGTAACTTTCATCGTCAACAGGGAAACGACAAGGCCAGACAGCAAAGGCGACAACTGTTCTCGGACCCAACGTAAGTCGCCTTTTTCACGTTATAGATAACCTGACCCACAAGCGTTTCTTAGTCGATACTGGTGCTGAAGTCAGCATCTTACCGTCTTCATTTAAGGAACGTCACTCGACCACGGCAGCAAACGGGCATCGAACCCTCACTTATGGCCATCGTTCCATCCATCTTAACCTAGGTCTTAGACGCACGCTTCGTTGGGTATTTTTAATAGCCGATATACAAACTGCCATCCTAGGGGCTGATTTTCTCACGCACTTTGGTCTTCTAGTAGGCGTGAAAGGTCGCAGACTGGTGGATCAAGCAAACAATTTGAGCATCGCTGGAATCCAGCGCTGCTCAAAGCCTCCTGCAATCAAGGTCCTCACCCCAGATTTAGCCGGCCCATATGCTGCCCTGATCGAGGAATACAAGGACTTATTCCAACCTTCAGCTATTCCAACGCAACTGCATCACGAGTTCACACACAAGATTCTCACCACCGGAGATCCTGTGTCATCGCGTCCTCGTCGTTTTGCACCAGACAAGCTGGCTACAGCCAAACGTGAGTTTGAGCTCGAGTTGGGCAATGTACGTCCATCTAGTTCTTCTTGGGCATCACCATTTCACATGGTGGAGAAGAAGACCAGTGGAGACTATCGGGCGCTTAGCAAGGCCACCGTTCCAGGCAAGTACCATGTACCCCACGTACATGATTTCGCTTCGACCCTGCACGGGAAGACTGGTTTCTCGAAACCCGACCTTGTCCGTGCTTATAACCAGATACCAGTAGCCACTGACGATTTACTGAAAACGGCAATTACCACTCCTTTCGGTTTATTCGAACTCCTCCGAATGCCCTTTGGTTTACGCAATGCTGCCCAGACCTTCCAACGTTTCATTGGCCAAGTCTTACGTGGTTAAATTTCGCTTACGCCCACACAGATGATGCTCTCATTGCCAGCAGTTCACACACTGAACATATGCATCATTTGAAAGCCGTCTTTGAACGTCTTCGACAACATGGTACCATTCTCTAAGTTGAGAAATGTGAATTCGGTGTACCTTCCCTCGAAGTGCTTGGCCATATCATTGACCATAAAGGCATCAGACCACAACTCTCAAAAGTAAACACGTTGGCTGACTACCCCGCCCCAACTTCCGTAAGACAACTGCGTCGTTTTCCGGGGTTAGTCAATTACTACCGTCGATTCATCGTCGAGTGCGCTCAACTTGCTCCACCCCATACTGATTTACTTCGAAGGGGTACTCGCAAGTTAGTTCCTAACGGACAAGCTCTCCTAGCATTCGACCGACTGAAATCCTGCCTGACTCACTCGACGTTCTTGCATTATATTCCATCCTATCCACACACCAAGTTGTACCTCGCCACAGATGCCTCGCAAGAATCAGTCGGTGAAGTCCTTCAGACAATGAAAGATGCAGAATTTCAACCTCTCTCATTCTTTTCAAAACGTCTGCAGCCCGCACAAACCCGTTACAGCACGTTTGGGCGAGAATTATTAGCTATATATCTGGCAATACGCCACTTTCGACATGTTTTAGAGGGTCGATATTTCTCAGTTTTGACGGAGCATAAACCATTGATCTTCGCTCTCCAAAGTACGTCCGATCGATATTCTCCCCGAGAAAGCCGGCAGCTGGCATATATGTCTCAATTTACGACTGACATCCGTAATATTGAGGGTAGATCAAATGTAGTTGCTGATGCACTTTCACGTATGCAGATTGATTCTTTAGGCTTTACGGAGTTTCCTTAATCTGAACTGGCTGTACATCAAAAGAGGGATACCGAACTTGTGCAGTCGTCTTTTCCATCGCTAAAGTTACAACAACTTCCTATACCCAATTCAACCGAAAGTGTCACGTGCGACGTCTCCACAGGTTCTCCCAGACCATTTATACCTGCTCCGCTCCGTTGGGTGATTTTCAATCGGTTACATAATTTATCGCATCCAGGTATCCGAGCTACTCGGAAGCTTATCAGCGATAGGTTCCTGTGGCCCAATATGAATAGGGACATCACTAGGTGGGCTCGTGAATGTATTGCGTGTCCAAAGGGCAAAGTCCATCGACATACTGTTATTCCTCTCGGTCATTTTTCCAGTCCTGATAGTCGGTTCAGCCGTGTTCACACAGACCTCGTTGGCCCGTGGCCTCCATCGTATGTTTTCGCATGCATTGATCGTTTTACACGCTGGCCTATCGCCGAGCCTATCAAAGACACGCTCCGAAACCGTGGCTCAAGCTTTTCTCGAGTCATGGATTGCCCATTACGGAGTACCAACAACAATCACTGCGGACCGTGGCCCACAGTTCCACTCTTCGCTCTTTCGAGACCTTAGCAGTCTCCTTGGCTCGACGCACATCCACACTACCGCTTACCACCCGTGTGCCAACGGTTTAGTCGGGCGTTCCCATCGGCAGCTGAAGGCAGCATTGATTGCTCACGGTAATCCTCAAAATTGTACAGAGCATCTCCCGCTTGTACTTTTGAGGATCCGATCTGCAGTGAAGGAAGATTTAGGCTGTTCGACCGCCGAAATGGTTTACGGCAGCTCTCTCCGACTCCCTGGTGAGTTTGTTGATGAGCAAAAGGAAGCAGTAAGAATAGACCCAAGAATATATGTTAATCGTTTGCGCTCCTTTGTGAGACATCTTACAGCGCAACCAACAGGTCTACATACTGGTGCATCGCAAATCTCCCCAATGCTACAATATTGTGACTTCGTTTTCGTTAGGGTTGATCAGTTGAAGAAACCGTTACAGCCACCGCACGTCGGCCCATACCGCCTTATTTCGCGCCGACCTAAATGTTTCGTCATCGACAAAGGAGATATTCAAGATACCGTCAGCGTCGATCGACTAAAATTAGCGCACGTTGATCCCAACGTATGCTCTCCTATCAACCAGTCACAACGCTTATCCGCGCCTTCGCTTGACACGAACGACATAGCAGCCCAAAAGCCGGATAACATAAAGCCAGTTGTTCATACTCGTTCTGGTAGAAAAGTGACTTGGCCAGCGAAGCTGCACAATTACATATCCTTGTAGCGTCCCTTGTCGAGCGTTTATTTTGTTTATGCAACGCTCTAGGGGGAGTTCTATGGTGATCCTTCCGACCATTGTTCATTAGTACTTTCTTCGTAGCTTATCATTACTCAAATTGTACCACTTTGTATCTCTCAGTAAATCGCAGCTTATTCCTCTTCTCCTCATACCGAATAACGTTTGTGCAAATGAATTCAGAGAAATATGGATGCATACAAACAATACAAATTCTATACGTCGTGAAAGGCGTGTTCCCTTCTTGCTGTGTCGAGTTACGCTGTCAGTGACTTAACGAGCGGTGATCTACCTTTCAGACTACGACGGGATAGAAAGTATCTATGAATATATTAAGGGAGATTCCAGGAAGGATATCGATTTGGATTTATTGTGGTGGCAATAGCTAACTGTACCAACGAACTGTAAGTTGTATTATCTTGCCTATTTTTTACTCACTTGATTTAACTACTTTGAACTGGTATTTTCTAGCGTTATCCACCACATAATTGGTGAGCCGGAATTTTATTTCTCTTCCTTAGATCACCTAGAACACCTGTATTCATTTTTTTCTCATTACTATCATGTCTGATTCAAACGACTCACCTATGGACTCGCAAGATATTTTGAGTTTAAGGCTACCAGCTTATGGTATTCATCATCCTAGGCTGTGGTTTGCTCAGGCAGATGAAATTTTGGAGTGCCGTTGCGTTAGATCACAACAAACCAAGCATAGTTGCGTTGTTGCACATCTTCCACCTGAAGTTGCCGTCGAAATTGCTGACATCATCTACGAGAAACCCGATGTAAACCCATATGTTGTACTAAAAGATGCTTTGATTGTAGACGCGATTTGTGCTGGCTGCAGACGAGACTTAGTCAAACCAGTCAGAGTATATGAAGGTTCAAAGCACGGGGATCCAGACGCATACCACCGGAGGAGAGCGTTTAAAGCCAGCCGTCATCGTAAGTAGGCCGTCTGAATGCTTATTTTATGCATAATAGGCTGAGATAACTGGTAAATAATTCACCAAAATCACATTTGTGTCACTACAAACTCAATGTCGTGCCGTACCCTTTGGACATTAATCCATCACTCATATTACACCCGGGTAATAAAACACTTGATAAGACTGAAAATGGTTGTGCTCATTCTTTTGAGACGGCCACCTAAGTTTTGTATTTCTGTAACGCAGTGATTTGATAAATAATTGCAGGGGATGGGTAGCTTGGTTAAATGCTTTAACATAGCTTGGTGGTTAAGACCACCACAACGCGAAAAACCAGCTTCGGCTTCATAAGTGCAGAATTTAAGTAAGTAGCTTCTAACACAGCAAGTAGTCAGCTACAGTAGATATAAATTCAGAACGGCTCCCTGCGTCGTGCGCGATAGCATCGGTCCGATCAGGGCTGCTGAGTTAGACTCAGAGGAAACCCAGATAAGCATGCCTGGAGTATATAGATATATGACCTACTTAAAAGTTGTGCGGTGTTTAACCTATGTGTTGAATTGAACGAAATATAGATTATCGACGGAGATCAGTTATCTCGAAGGGAACCCAGCATAAAACAATATCTGAGCACCTACCTAAGTGAGAGAAAAATATGCACAGCTATACCCTTAAAGATACCTAGAAACAGCGCCAGGCCTGCACTGATACCACGAAGCAAATACAACAGCAAGGATAACATGAAACCTGAAGCTGCTGTCTGTCTCAAGGTTTTCTGTTTGAGTCGTATTGTGAACATCAGTGAGGATAGGCCTTCCAACTTCCGACAAATAATATCAGGCTCGACTGGTGCTCCCCAGAATCCCTGAAGGATTTGAAATCTCGCGCCACTAAAATACCATTGCCGTTCCAGTTCTTGGGTGTGTCGGTGCCTATTTTTGGCACTGAAAACCCTACCCACTTCTAAAGCCCCTGGCACTTACACTTGCTACGTCTTATCTACGCAACCTTAGGCACGGTGCATACTTGGCCGGGCGAGCGCCTCGGTACGCTACGTCGCTTGTTCCTGGGTAAAGCTACGACCGCAATATGTGCAGTTCTTTGCTTCCTGTGCTAAGGTCCTTCAGCCGATTACTATACTGGTAAGTTACCCATGTGGTACACTCCTCCCACCGCAAAGGATAATTTCCGATTGTTCATCTGGTGAATGAGGGGCCTTCAAGCCGGGCATCCAATGCCAACTGCAGTGACAAACCGAGTGACTGAGCAAATGTTGCGAATAGATAGATAAGGTTTCAACCTGGAAAACATAACTGGAAACACCACTGGCAGAATCGCCGCGCGGGACGCTAGGATTTTTTCTTGTTTTTACTTGTGCAAATTTTATAACGGATATTTCTAGTATCTGTCCTAATCACAGAGTTAAAGAGTGTCATTTGGTTTGAATTTTATGTACCGAGTTTCAACATGTACATAAAGTCCTTTTTTGAGGTTTTCTCCACTTTTAAAGTGCAACCACTTGCTTGCAATCGCGGGCCAGATTATGGAAGGCTGTACTCTGCCACAGTTATCAGTGAGCCGCAACAGAGATTGAAGAAATGCATGCCTATCCAATGTGAAGCGTGGAGTGCAATGTCACTCTTACGGGCTTGGGGGCATTTTAGGTGTAAAGGTTTGTAGGATGACCAGTGACCGATTATCCAGTTTTCCCGACCCCTTTGTTTGGGTCGTCCGCCTCTACCTTGGGGGTGTTCTGTATTCCCAGGTAACAGGACATCTGTTGATAATGGAACCAAGCACTACCTTACAAGCTGTAAAAACCAGTGAATGTTACATTTTAATCGAGACACAGGTACAAGACGACACTTCTTTTGAAGGCTTTGACAGATGAAAGCACAGATAATGTGGCGGCCTTCACGAAAATTGACAACAAAATCTCCGTGAATGTGTTCCTAGAAGTATCCATCCCGGTTTGGTTGGCTGCGAAGAAGGTGACCAAGCCCTCTGACGCAGCAATCGAGACAGTCACGGCGTCCTCGGTGGACAGGCGCATAAAGAAGCCAAGAACGAACACCTGGGGTCGTTTTCCGGAACAATTGCGCCAATAAAGCTGAACAAAATGGCTCCTTGTTGGTGTCACAATACGGATCTCTTCACGTATAAAGGCTACGCGTAAAAAGGAGCAGCTGAACTTCGGGCATCTAGATCAACTTTTCTCCCCAATTTCCTTACGGAGGACCTTCAGTTGGACAATCAGTATGAAAAAACATTCCCGAAGATCAAGCTTATGACCACGGATCGCACCCTATTGACGCAGAAACTGGGTCAGAGCAGAACAGGCTTCCTTTTTGCGACAGATCGCCCGAGGTCAAACTTACGACCAATGTGATGACAGTTATAAACCCTTGTGCACTTAGACGCACGATGAACCAGCTGACAGTGTCTCCAGTTCCCAGCATCTACTTAACCGAGGCACACCCATTGGCTACCAATGATTTTGAGGATTGGGGTGGGGAAAGTCACAGGGGGGAAGGGAATCCAACATATGTAGAATTATCGTCGTTTATTTCCCCAGCCGAAGACAGGGGCGCAGCGGTTGAATCCATGCCTAATTCTCAAGCTATAAGCTGGGCCGCTCGCCCCACGAAAGCGAGTTCTTGAATACAACGGTATTTTCAAGGCTGCCACTTCATAGTTAAAGTTGTCTATGTTTAATAGGATATTCTTCAAAATAGCACTATGTCTGATTTAAGTGAGCGTCTCTTCAATGTCATCAGTTGCGATGAATCGGGAATAAGTTGTATAGCTTTAATCGGATATCGCGACCTGAGGTAAAGTGTTAATCCCTTACAACGGGACGAATTGGGTGGTAAAAGTTTACGGAACTTGCTGGTGCCAAAAGTGTACCCGTGAGCTCGAAATATGTTGCAGTTCCACTCCTGCAATCAAATTTGTCCTTATCTCCACCGGTCGACTAGATAGAAGACAAATGGCGTGTTTTCGGATCGCGTGAATAGCTTTTCCACGCAATCACCGCTACAGAACCAATTATTTTATTCGGAAATTCGTGGTAGATATGAACGTGAGGATCCAAATTACAATGGACTCTGATCGCAGGTAGTTTGGGTCTTCTGGTGCGCTGCTTGATATCAGCGTGGAAGTGTTAAGGTCCACGATGCCTAATCAGATAGGCACATGGAACGTTGCTCATAGCGGACAGCTGAACAAACTGGGCACGTGACTGACCACGACGTCCAAATAAATGACCCACAAGGGCCCATCCATCTCTATCTGTAAAGTTCGAAGGTTCAAATTACAGGAGGTGAAAAGTTGAATTTTGTTGGTTGTTTTGATTAGTGCATATGCACTCAATGCGCGAAGCCTTTTTGATGCGCAGTTTTCACTGAGCTACTGATTTCCTGGAATGTGGACGAGGATTGAGGGCGAGATGGCCTAAGTGGTTAGAGCGCGAATTTACTGACCGGAAGGTCCGTGGTTCGAATCCGACCTCCGTCTCTCGACTTCCCCTGCCTAGGCTTGTGCAACCTGGCAGTATCCCAGCCCTTGTGCTTCCTTCGGGTGGCCTGGCGGCTAGGCACCGGAAGGGTGCTACAGCTGAACGCTTACCGAAACACCACTGTGAGGCGCGCAACTGACGAATCGGGAGTAATATTTACTCCATGAGGAGAGCATTCCAGCGGCGACAATCTCGAGCTTTGTTTACACAACGCCATCTTCAATAACCGATTCTCGTGGCGTATTGCCTACTGATTATTGGGCCTCAAGGAACACGAGACTTACCTAAAACACACGATGGCTCATTTACGGACCAAAACCCTGTGACCGATGGGGATCTTTTTCCTCTAAACAGCGCTCTACAGCACTTGTACTAATATTATCCTATTAACTCACGGCTGTCGATTGGTTACCCGTTGGAGCGAACGCACAAGGTTCCGGAACGCTCTGGAATGGTGCTTCGGTCCGGGTAAACATCATAAGATCCTTTCTTTGCGGTCCGCTTTGTGCGCTTTCTGGACGGGCCTGGGGCTAGAGACGAAAAATAACTTAATGATCTGCTGAACTGACTTCGGGACAAGTCAGAAGAACTTCACCGCACAGCAGGCAAGGTCCACCACCACATAAGTTGGCTTCATATGATACGCGATCCGCTGCACACCAGAGGTAGGTTCAACCAGTGGGCTGGTCACAAAGGATAAAAACCCTAGCACGTATCCCTAGACCGCCATTTTGGTTCATTTGGATTATCCTGGACCACCGACGATAGTCAGTTGGTCGCAGGGGGATTCGCCCCTGAAAGGTCAACCTCCCAGTGACGGTTGTGTCCTTCCTGATTTCCAGCAACTGAAGTTCACCCACCACATGGATCAGCTGTTTAAATAAACTATCAAAAGTTGACTTGGGGACAGGTGAGCAGTTAGGTTGTAATGTGACAACCGCATTCGGCAGATCGGAAAGCAACCCAGAAATATCCATGAATGATATTTCTCGCCGCTTGAAACCGACTGGCCCCGAAGTACGGAGAACAAATGGGCGCAGGGGAGCCAAATCGACTGGTAGATTAGGCATGTGCATTCACCAGTGCAGATGTCGGCCGTCTGAGAGCACCTGGGTGTCTGTTGACGTACCTAACCGTTGCGTGGTGCCATCAGCCGGGTCACCTTACTTGCTGTATAGAACAGGGCGGGCAGGCGAAAGCATGATACTGCTGGCTCCTTCCTTCTTACGCTTTCACGTTTTCTGTCTTTCACCTTCCCCCGCCGAAATCTGAATAATATCCCCGCAGGTCCCAACCCTGAGACTGACCATTTTGCTCGCCCTGCATCACACTTGACTGCAGCTTCTGTACGTCCGAGTTCAGTCACAACCCCAGGCGCTTCGAACTCTATTTTCAAACAATGAAAGCCTCTCTACTTGGCCACCTTCAGTGTTCGCACACCGAAGCAAGCAGATCAGCAAGCTCTTTCTCGTGCGCTGTATCCTCTCTGCACTGATCTATGTTGTCTCTCAAAAACAAGGGTGTAGGACGCAATTACAATGACCGAACGGACTGCCCATTGCTTCCATCCAGGTTCCGGTTGTGCACCTATGGTGATGCAAGGACCGCTGCAGCTGGATATTCTGGGATGTGCATCGTATTGAGCGAACGAGCAAAAGCGCTTCTGCCTGACATGATACCCGTTGACAGTCGTCTCTGTGAGGTTCATTTGGCACCAACTGTGAGATAGTTTAGAAGATGTGAGGTTGATCGCACCTTGTTTCTTGTCTGCTTACACTCCAACAGACTGTAGTTCTGAATCTGCGAAGGACAGTTTCTATGACGCTCTAGGTGCCTTCCTACGGCAGGCTGAATGCTCAGCTATCGTTGTGGTTGCTCGTGATATGAGCGCACAGGCAGGTAGACTAAGAGCTGCTGGGGACCGATTGGGTGGTCGTCTTGGTTTGGACACTAGACGCACTGAAAACGGAGACCGCTTACTTTAGATGTGTACCAATCACAGACTGTTCCTTTGCAGTGCGAATTTCCAAGAAAGCCGAAATCGCTTGACAACAAACAAACCAACAACCAACAAACCAGCGCCCAATCCAAACAGACCACATCGCCGTCAGTTATCAGTTGAGAGGATTGATCATAACCCCGGCTGTGCCCTATGGTGATGCAAGGACCGCTGCAGCTGGATATTCTGGGATGTGCATCGTATTGAGCGAACGAGCAAAAGCGCTTCTGCCTGACATGATACCCGTTGACAGTCGTCTCTGTGAGGTTCATTTGGCACCAACTGTGAGATAGTTTAGAAGATGTGAGGTTGATCGCACCTTGTTTCTTGTCTGCTTACACTCCAACAGACTGTAGTTCTGAATCTGCGAAGGACAGTTTCTATGACGCTCTAGGTGCCTTCCTACGGCAGGCTGAATGCTCAGCTATCGTTGTGGTTGCTCGTGATATGAGCGCATAGGCAGGTAGACTAAGAGCTGCTGGGGACCGATTGGGTGGTCGTCTTGGTTTGGACACTAGACGCACTGAAAACGGAGACCGCTTACTTTAGATGTGTACCAATCACAGACTGTTCCTTTGCAGTGCGAATTTCCAAGAAAGCCGAAATCGCTTGACAACAAACAAACCAACAACCAACAAACCAGCGCCCAATCCAAACAGACCACATCGCCGTCAGTTATCAGTTGAGAGGATTGATCATAACCTACCGCTCCTCCCGGAATTCTGGCGTGGACTCTGATCATGCACTTGTATGCTGCTGCTTTTCATTGCGCTTTTCAGATGTACGCAAATCGCGCACACCTCGCTTAGCCACTGAAAGGCTGGTAGGCTCAGAATTCAAATGAAAATATCAAAAGCAGCTTGTCGAATGCCTGCCGGGCGGAACTGTATCGCTTACAAACGGCAACCAGGAAAAATATCCAGGGCGCTAAGCAAAGCCGGAATGCCTGTTTGCGGTACAAACTAGCCAACCTCATCCAAGCACTGGATTTTCGATAGGATCATGTCTTTGCTGGAGACCCGGCGACGGATGCCCCCCTGGCCGTCACCACAACTTCAACCGGCACATCATCCGATACCAGGTGAAACTGGGTATCCACGCAGATCGAGGTTGGTGGACACTTAAGGCTGAAGAAACGGGAGATGCAAGGAATGCTAAAAGCGCGCGCAAGCTATTCTACTTGTTTCGATCGACTGGCCCTTGGAAACCTCTTGTCAGCGAAATAATAAGAGACCAAAATGACTTCCTTAATGCAGCAAAGTAGAAAGTTTGGACGGCTGGGCACAGTATTTTGAGCAGCAATTCAGCTGGCCATCTGCCTCCTTCAATCCAGAAATCTGGCCTTCAACAGAAAGGTGGACCTTAAATATGGAACCGCCTTCAGTCTCAGAAGTGTCCGAATGCGTTTCTCTATTCAAGCGTCATCGTGCTGCTGGTCCTGACGACCTTCCAACCGCTGTTTTAAAGGTTGACGGTGGATTCCTCAGCCAGTGTCTGCATGGCTCATTTGGGTCTATCGGGGAAAGGAAGACCGCCCCAGACAGCAGAGATGAATCGATAGTAGCGCTCATTTTCGAAAAGGTTACTCGCAATGAATGTAGTAACTACGGAGGTGTTAGCTTGACGCCTGTAGCAACAAGGTTTCTGGCCTTACTGATACTTCGTCGTCTCACGATGGAACGCAAAGCCTTGACTCGTGAGAATCGAGCTGGATTTCGACTGGGTAGAGACCAAAGCGAAGCACAAGCCCGGTGGAATAGACCGATGACCATCACGCCATCTTCTGGACGCGCCTTACACATTCAAATGGCGAAGTCATGTTTCGGGACTCGTGAACTGTTGTTCTCCGTGCCCACTTCAGAGTGACGCAAATCGCGAGGTGGACAACGCAGGACTTGGCGGAAAAGCGTAACAGGGCTCACGAAGAATTTGTGTGTTGTTGGTGTTGGCCCACTTCAGACGCAAATCGCGAGGTGGACAACGCAGGACTTGGCGGAAAAGCGTAACAGGGTTCACGAAGAATTTGTGTGTTGTTGGTTGGTGACGCCTTCCAAGATGGGTCTCCCTGACCCCATCTATGTTTGGCTGGAGACGTTGCAAGAAACAGATGCCAATCAATGTCAGT
>NW_008751664.1:2126043-2133764 GCF_000715545.1 Opisthorchis viverrini
GCTGCTGAGGACCGATTGGGTGGTCGTCTTGGTTTGGACACTAGACGCACTGAAAACGGAGACCGCTTACTTTAGATGTGTACCAATCACAGACTGTTCCTTTGCAGTGCGAATTTCCAAGAAAGCCGAAATCGCTTGACAACAAACAAACCAACAACCAACAAACCAGCGCCCAATCCAAACAGACCACATCGCCGTCAGTTATCAGTTGAGAGGATTGATCATAACCTACCGCTCCTCCCGGAATTCTGGCGTGGACTCTGATCATGCACTTGTATGCTGCTGCTTTTCATTGCGCTTTTCAGATGTACGCAAATCGCGCACACCTCGCTTAGCCACTGAAAGGCTGGTAGGCTCAGAATTCAAATGAAAATATCAAAAGCAGCTTGTCGAATGCCTGCCGGGCGGAACTGTATCGCTTACAAACGGCAACCAGGAAAAATATCCAGGGCGCTAAGCAAAGCCGGAATGCCTGTTTGCGGTACAAACTAGCCAACCTCATCCAAGCACTGGATTTTCGATAGGATCATGTCTTTGCTGGAGACCCGGCGACGGATGCCCCCCTGGCCGTCACCACAACTTCAACCGGCACATCATCCGATACCAGGTGAAACTGGGTATCCACGCAGATCGAGGTTGGTGGACACTTAAGGCTGAAGAAACGGGAGATGCAAGGAATGCTAAAAGCGCGCGCAAGCTATTCTACTTGTTTCGATCGACTGGCCCTTGGAAACCTCTTGTCAGCGAAATAATAAGAGACCAAAATGACTTCCTTAATGCAGCAAAGTAGAAAGTTTGGACGGCTGGGCACAGTATTTTGAGCAGCAATTCAGCTGGCCATCTGCCTCCTTCAATCCAGAAATCTGGCCTTCAACAGAAAGGTGGACCTTAAATATGGAACCGCCTTCAGTCTCAGAAGTGTCCGAATGCGTTTCTCTATTCAAGCGTCATCGTGCTGCTGGTCCTGACGACCTTCCAACCGCTGTTTTAAAGGTTGACGGTGGATTCCTCAGCCAGTGTCTGCATGGCTCATTCGGGTCTATCGGGGAAAGGAAGACCGCCCCAGACAGCAGAGATGAATCGATAGTAGCGCTCATTTTCGAAAAGGTTACTCGCAATGAATGTAGTAACTACGGAGGTGTTAGCTTGACGCCTGTAGCAACAAGGTTTCTGGCCTTACTGATACTTCGTCGTCTCACGATGGAACGCAAAGCCTTGACTCGTGAGAATCGAGCTGGATTTCGACTGGGTAGAGACCAAAGCGAAGCACAAGCCCGGTGGAATAGACCGATGACCATCACGCCATCTTCTGGACGCGCCTTACACATTCAAATGGCGAAGTCATGTTTCGGGACTCGTGAACTGTTGTTCTCCGTGCCCACTTCAGAGTGACGCAAATCGCGAGGTGGACAACGCAGGACTTGGCGGAAAAGCGTAACAGGGTTCACGAAGAATTTGTGTGTTGTTGGTGTTGTACGCCTTCCAAGATGGGTCTCCCTGACCCCATCTATGTTTGGCTGGAGACGTTGCAAGAAACAGATGCCAATCAATGTCAGTGGCGTTTGTGCTGTCAGTTTGTTTTCGGGTTATCCGATTGGGAGATTGGAAGTGTGGGTACCTCAGAACGCTTGATATGGGCCAGCACTAGGTCCCCCCATCCCCATAGTTTTTCTCTTCTTTTCACTCCAGGGCTTCTAATCTAATCATATACATATAACTGGACGAACCTCATGGTTGCACGGCAGTGAAGAATCAGCGCCAACTCTGATGCTTCTGCCTTTGATGGTGATGATGATGATGACGTATATTGACCTAAACTTGTATGTTCCAACCTCATGATAATGCATTTTTGGGGGTCACGGTCACCGAGTGCCTCGAAACCGGGGGGCATACACACCTTGCCATTTGTCAGACTACTTCCAGAACGCAGCTGTCACCCTTTCGCGCGGTACGTTCGAAATCGGATTCGTTTTTCCCTCGTGCAAATTTGTGAGAGAAGTTTTTCGTTTTTCAATCTATTCACAGGGTACGCGCGATTAATTGTTGAATTATGTTACTCTAACAGAACATTTGAGAGATAACCCTTGATATTTTACGCACATTTCCTATTTTACATCCAGCCCGAAACATGACATCAGTTTATGCCTACTGCCCTCTTCAGCCATTGATAGACCACAACAGATGTGGGAGAAATGGCTGCCCATCGGACGTCAAACGCGGGATGCAATGCCACACCTCCAAGGCCTGGTGGCATTTCAAATGCACAGGTTTACAGGACGACCAGATAAGCCGACTAGTTAACTCTCCTCACCCGTTTGTCTGCGCCAGCTGCCTCTAAGTTAAGGGTCAATGCGTACCGCAGCGAAGATGAGAGCCCCCAAAACGGTACCCAATCCTCAGTGCAGATTTAGAAAGACTACTGTCAGTGTTCCGCTTTGATCGGGATACTCGACACGAAATTAGAGCGTCTTTCAAAGGCACCGGAGGACTCCGGCGCTAAGAATACAGCGACTTGGACGAAAGTTGACAAGGAAATTTCTTCGCTGAACCAATACCTCGCGATATCCATACCGGGTCCTATGGCTGCGAAGAAAGTAATACAACGCCCTGACGCGGCTACAAAGACCGCGACAGCGTCTCTAGTGGACAGGCGCCTAAGGGGAGGAAGATTGATAATATGGGGGTCATTCTCCGGAAAAACCACGCCAGTGAAACTGGCACAAGCAATCCTTAGGAATGCCCTCACCAAGCCCGACCAGTCGCTCCACGCAGAATGGTTACTCCAGAAAAGAAGCAAGCAAACGCTTGGACTTCTCGTCACCCTTTCTTCCCCATCTGACGTACAGAAGATCTTGGAGCGGGCTGGCAACATTCAGAAGGCCAACCCAATGGTCAGGCGCCTACTTGAGGATCGCCCTCTAGACGCGCGAAAGCTCGGTCAAAACAGGTTAGCGGTAGAGGCACGAAATAGGCTTCCGCTGGGCACAAACTCAGCCGACCCTAAACTCATGACCGAGCCGACTGTGGTCATATCCCGTTGTGCTCCCGAAAGCAGGCCGACGAAACCAGCTGCGTCTCCGGACAGCAGTTTTTATTCGACCACCACAGGCCTCTCGCCCACCAAAGGCAGGGACGCCCTGGAGGAGACAAATCCCACATGCAAGCAGCGCCCAAACTACGTGGAGCTATCAACGCTTATCTCCGTATCAGAGGGCACAGCTGCAGCCGCGCACTCGTCAACAAAGTCACAGCCTCTGAACTGGACTGAGTCAGATGTGCGGGGACAAGGAGCGAAGCCAATCTCCAGCTCCACTCCGTCAAAAGCTGCATCCCTGCTTGTGGACCCAACTGGCGCCTAGTGCCCCGTCACCCAAAGCCACAAACATGACTACGGCCATCCGGAGAATCCCTCGTACATCCAGTCGGCCACGCTGATCGCTGGAGGATCGGGTGTCCAGCAAACATGAAACAAGAGTGACTGCAACCGAACAGGCCACATAAAACTCGCCAGATTAGAAAACAGCTGGCTGGCTTCAAGGTGCAGTCCTCCGCGAAAACGAGCCTCTTGGGAGCGCCACCAAAATCATTCCCTCTTGGTGCCACCACCCAACGCTCAGGGCCTCGCAGAGACACTTTTCCGGTTAAACCGCGCCGAAACGCCCAAGGAGCCAGAAAGGCGAAAGGGTCCCACACGTCCCGCTGCTCCACAAACTCGAGTCTTACGGGATTCAAGGGAAAATCCTCCGCTCGATCAAGGCGTTCCTATCAGTCAGAACGTTCCGAGTGAGAATAGGCTCGACCTACTCTTCTCCAGCGCCGGTCTCCATAGAAGTTGCTCAAAGCTCCGTCCTGGGACTAGTGTTGTTTCTGATCTACGTCAACGACCTCCCAGATGATCCTGCAAGTCCATGTCTACTTTTTGCGGACGACTTGAAATCCTGGAGTTCCAATGCCAGTGCCCTCCAAATGGATGTAGACGCTGCCAAGCAGTGGTCGTTTGACTGGCACCTTCCTCTGAATGATGAAAAGTGCGTCCATATGTCGTTTGGAGGGGATTCAGCGAATGCCTTTGTTATGCATGATGAAAAGGGACCAGAAAACATCATGAGGATAGATGCCAAAAAGGATTTGGGCATCTGGGTCTCCTCAAACTTGTCCTTCTCACTGCGCCATGAGAAATCGGCCCGAAAGGCATTCGCCATTTTACGGATGATCCGACGCACCTTATTCCGTATTACTCGCATGGACTCCCAACTACTGTATGGGACCTACGTCAGACCGCGCCTGGAATACGCCAACCAAGTTGTCTACTCAGGACGCACGAAACACGTCACCCTCATTGAGCGTGTCCAGCGAGCCGCCAGGAGAATGGTTGCCGGCCTCAAATCCGTGGACTAGGAAACGCGTCTCGCGATGCTTGATCTCTTTCCCCTGGAGTGCCGTCGCCTCCGAGGGGACCTAATTCTCACCCATGCCCTGTTTAGAAAGGCTTGGCAAACTGGTTTTTTTACCGTTGAACGAGCGAACACCCGGCGGGGACACAGTAAGAAAATTTTCAAGCTTAGAGCGCACACATTCATTGGACGAAATTTTTTCTCATTTCGGGTATTAGGTGCATGGAATGACCTTCCTCCGGCGGTTGTTCACGCTCCTTCTGGAACCTAGTTTAAAGCACTATTAGATATTTATTTATGCGAATCCCCGCGCTGGCAAGCATACTGCCCCGCGCTGAGAACATAAAGAGCAGTGCTACACCCCTTTTCACTTGTGTCTTTCAGGTGAACGACAGCCACTGACCGACAAGAACAAAAGCGACCCGGGAAACTTGGGCAGTGGCCTCGATCCTGTGTATCAATCCGTGAATCCGTGAATCCAGGATTTCCCATCGTTCGCACTAGTATGGTTTGTGCAGCTCATATCCCCGCATGAACCACCCAGTGTGTCGGGACACCTTCCATGTGGCGTGCTCCTGTGTGTCTGAGTGGTGCGCCCAGTTTTTCAGGCAACAGTGTGCTTTCGCTGGACGGTTGTTGGTCATATCACCAAAATGGTTTGTGCGTGCATATCGCATTTGTGGGTGATGTACAACCAATGGACCGTAAGATATGGGAAAATCATGGACCCTTGTGGCGCATCTTGTGGCACGCACCCTGTTGGCTGTGTGCTAGTATTATGACAGGCAAAAAGCCTACTGTACGGGATTGTCCTGTCGAGCCAAAAAGCGGAATATGGGCCGGCTGTTCGCAGAGTTCGCCCACGGCCAAAAATACTGAATAGGACTATTCTCTCTGCTCGCACCTGAGCCACTGTTTCGTCCATCACAAAAGACTTCACGAGATAGTGTTCACCCTTCAATTTCCAGAATAATGCAAACAGTTTGCGCATGCGAGCAAACTTTTGGCTTTTCACGAAGATATACATAATCGGTCATCCGGCACCAGTGTCATCCGTGATCAGGAAATAGCACAACCAGTATCTGCAGGTCAGATACACATTGCTTTAACAAGACTCACTCAAATCGGTTTGTGGCGTATGCTCCATCGACATTTAATACATCTACAATATCGCGACTGGACTATGGAACGCAGTGGTGTGGACTGCGGAAATGTGTAGCCAATGAATCCCGTAAGGTCATGATCATTCAGGAATTATGCAGCTACAGTCGGAAGTATGGGTCATCCCTGTTGACTGACCTAATAGTTACTTACGCCTTTTGAATAGGCTTCAGTCCCGTTGACACGACTAACGCGTGGTAGGGACATGGCAACACGATTTTCAGGCACACCGCACTTTTTTATCACGGGACAGTTTTTCTCAATTTGGGTAGTCGGTGCATAGAATAACTTTCTTATGATGGTTCTTTATGCTGAATCTAGCATAGAGTCCAAAGCACTTTCGGATGCATATCTATGTGAGTGCGCTGGCAAGCCTACTGACCAGCATGGAGAGCTTTGCAGGATACTTTGCCATTTTTCTAAGGCTGAAGGAAAAGAACAAACTCGACCCGGAAACCTTGGGAGAACGTCTCGATCCTGTCTATCAATCCCTGATCAGTGGAAAATTACCTTAAAACAATTGTAACGCAGCCAATCGTTCCTGCCACTTTCACCGTCAAATTTATGTGCATTAGCATACCGGTGCCCTTGCTTGGAAGGATGGGAGGCAAACGGGAGAACAGCTCACAATCTATACCACATAATACGGTTAGAGAGAGGACATCCAGTGGGGCAAATTAATTCACTTGAATCATAAACTGACCTTGGGCGCGCGAGCTCAAATCTCGCGGAAACCCCAGAATTGTTGGTGGCACTCAGTATTCGCACAATGGGTTGGAATTTTCGGATGTTATGGTGTCCCTGATGGACTAAAGCAGTCAGGCAGTTGAGTTGAGAGCATCAGTCCAAACTTTTAAGCCTCACTTAGGCATCCCGGGTACTCAGCGATGCTGGCGTATTATCCCACAAGACTTCAGCGAGGAGCAGGGTAACCTCAGTGGACCATGAAATTTGATGAACTGCAAGAATGTGAACGTAGATTAGGACGGTTTTTGGTTTGAGCACATACGGTAGAAAATTTAACATTTTGGCGCAGGAAGTTTTACTTTAAATATAAAGGTTTCGCAGCTGAGAACATTGTGCGGATAATAGACACTTGTAGGCCCCTGGTTCCGAAGCTCGGGTTAATCGCTTTCCACAATTTGCACATATTAGGTGCGTGTTCACTTGAACCGCGGCTTGAAGTAGACTCTCACTTAATGTGTCAGACTGTCTAATGCCAGCTGTGTGATTCAAAGCTACGGCTAAAAGCGGAAGCGTTTTCACTGGACACCAATTAACATGCATACATAAGACGCGTCAAGTTACCTAGGTACGAGTGGTGCGCTCCGAATATGGATAGTGCGCACACTAGAGTCAGCTTCCAACTCAAAACAAGAATCTTCGGTCTAGGCGCTTCTAGAGGGATACGTAATAAAGCAGCGAGTACCATATCACAATAGCTTTATGCTCATAGTGGTTTCTCGATCTGGTGCAATAGCGATCTCCAGGTAAAGGATGTTTGACCAGAGAGCAAGACGACGTGGGAAACATTTAATAACGATCTCTCACTGTACAAAACCAGCAGCCACCAATGGAGGCTGATTGCATCAAATGGAACCTGGGTTCCCACCTGTTTAAGGTACAATTTCGCCTTGGAGTACAGAGTGAAGGAGTATGGCCATTTTCGGATGGATATCAGGATGTGGAATGAGGGAAATGAATGGCATGCAGCATGGAACCGTCGCGATGATCTTAGTCGGTCGGTACATCAGTTCTTTTCTCCATGAAGGAGAGCCTGCGAAGCGGCCCTCTAATTGAAAACGACGGCGGGACACCCTCTTTTGTTCCGTGACCCAGAAGCTCAAAACCTATATCCACAAGGCTTCCTCTTGAGATTTCGTTATTGATTTTTGCCGCCCGAAGGTATACCCTACCTATCAATAACTGACTGCCGGTCGTTTTGGAACATACTCGTGGATTCCGACCATGCTCGTCCGGAGTCGCTTCGCCCTACGTTTCCCAGGGCCGCGTAAGTTGCGGACAAATCGCCTGAAAACTGAAAATTGGCAGATCCGGATGTTAGACGGACTTACCAGAATCGTCTTCTAGAGTCTTCCAAATGCTCTACCATGAGGTGCGAACTCATAATGGGACGAGATTGCCACTTCTGCGTAGTGCTCGGAA
>NW_008751664.1:2134395-2139476 GCF_000715545.1 Opisthorchis viverrini
ACCCTCGTGACCCAGAAGCTCAAAACCTATATCCACAAGGCTTCCTCTTGAGATTTCGTTATTGATTTTTGCCGCACGAGGGTATACCCTGTCTATCAATAACTGACTGCCGGTCGTTTTGGAACATACTCGTGGATTCCGACCATGCTCGTCCGGAGTCGCTTCGCCCTACGTTTCCCAGGGCCGCGTAAGTTGCGGACAAATCGCCTGAAAACTGAAAATTGGCAGATCCGGATGTTAGACGGACTTACCAGAATCGTCTTCTAGAGTCTTCCAAATGCTCCACCATCAGGTGCGAACTCATACTTGGACGAGATTGCCACTTCTGCGTAGTGCTCGGAATTTCGCCTATGTCACTGCACTAACAGGCTCACTCAAGCACTGGATATCAAACCGAATGTTGTCACTGCTTAAATAGTGGAGAAATATCCCAGCCGGCCCCGAACATAACTTGCTGCGACGAATTATCAGACGTCAAGTGGTGAGCGTGATAGCCAACCGTAAAGTGTGGTGGACACAGAAATCCAAAGAGTTGGAAGAGGCCCAGAAAGCCGGTAATACCCGAAGATTTCATCAGTTGATCCTTCCGACCGTACCCCCGGAACCACCGGTGAGCGGAACCATCAAGGATCGGAATGGACTGAACATCTCAAATAAAGAAGAACTACTCGACGGATGGGTCGAATACTTCGAACAACAATTGTACTGGCCACCAGCTGGCGCCCGTTTGGAGCCCGCAGGTGACGTTGAACCTTGGGCTATGAACGTGGAACCGCCTACGGCCTCTTTGGTTTATGACTTCATATGTTCTCTTAAGCACAACCGAGCCTCTGGTCCGGATGACCTCCCACTCGCATTGTTCAACGATGTGGGTGAAACTCTCAGTCAGCGCTTGCCTGATCTGTTTGCTTGCCTCCCAATCGCGTTGTTCAAAGATGTGGGTGAAACTCTCAGTCAGCGCTTGCCTGATCTGTTTGCTTGCATTTGGGAAAAGGAGTCTGCCCCAGACAACTGGAAAGAGTCGGCGATAGTGCCCATTTTGAAAAAGGGGATCGTAGTGAGTGTGGCAACCACATGGGGATCAGCTTGACCCCGGTCGTAACGAGACTGCTGGTGTCACTGGTGCCTCGTCGCCTTATGGTAGCTCGCGAAACACCGACTCGAGAGCAGCAAGCGGAATTCCGGCCTGGTAGGGGGTTGTGTTAACCGAATCTTCACACTTCGTCAGGTGCTAGGACAACGCGACTCACAATTCTGGTTTTCCTGGATTTCCAAGGCACATTTGACACGGTTGACCGGTCTGTTCTGATTGACATGCTTGCCCACCAAGGAATGCCCCGCAAGTTCTTGAACATAATAAGCTCCCTGTATCCTAGGACTTCTGGACGTGTGAGAGTATACAGCGAGCTCTCCAAAAGCTTCCGTACACAAAGTGGTGCCCTACAGGGATACCTGCTCTCCCCATTCCTGTTTAACTTCGTGATCGATAAAATCATGGTACGAACGCTGGAAGGTCTCCAAAATCCCTGTGTTCAAATAGCCTGTGATGAGAACCTTCTCGATCTGGGCGACATCGTTCTCATCTTCGAAGAGGAGGAGAAGGCGCAGGTGTTTTTAGATGAACTGACCAATGTCATTCCGTCCTTTGGTATGCACTTTACACGTTCATGCTCCTGGACATAGTCACTGAACACGCCACTTACAGTCCAGGGAAAGACACTGGAAATTGTAGAGCGCTTTACGTATCTTGGAAGTTGTATTAGTTCTGATTGTAGTGGGATAGATGGGGTCAATGCACGAATCTCCAAGGCTCGGTTCGCGTTGGCTAATTTGCGATACTTATGGTGTCAGAGTGGTTTATCTCCGGATCTCATTATACGTTTGTATCAAGCTACAGTGCAGGCTGTTTTGTTGTAGGTCCGAGACTTGGCCTAATCGGGCAGCGGAACTGAAACCTCTGTATGTGTTCGACAATCGTTGTCTCTTGTGGGTTGGTTTCGGCGTATCCGTAACGAAGCAATTAGAAAGCGAGTTTTCGGTTGTGCAACGGGTACTTCCATTGCGGAATGTGTCCAGTACATGGGACATGTACGCACACATGTCCACATATGAGAGATGTGTTGCCTATGCCTACCCATCGTTTGCGGGAGGGGGTGCTGTTTTCCAGGCACAATTCAGAGTGGCCGAAGCAGAGAGGTGGCCAACTCTTCATAAGAGCTGTGTTGCGTATGCCTACCCATCGTTTGCGGGAGGGAGTGCTGTTTTCCAGGCACAATTCAGGGTGGCCGAAGCAGAGAGGTGGCCAACTCTTGACCTGGCAGAGGGGTATGAATGAAATCACGGAATGTGTGGGTGCTGTCGGTGCTACTCGCCTTCCAAGACGGGGACCGCGTGATTCTCACTGCGCCTGGTTGGCGACGCTGCAAGGCATGGCTGCCAACCGATGTCACTGGCGTTCTTGTTGTCAGTGCCTGAGAGTGTTTGGAGGTGTATGTACCTCGGAATAATTGTAGTAAGCTGGCGCTAAGTCCATCCCCCGTCCACCTTTATTCTCTTCATTTCACAATAAGTCTATCAACTAAATCATGGTTGTGCGGCAGCGAAGCATCGGTGTTGAACACTGATGTCATGCTGCCGATGATGATGATGCCCTCACACTTCTGTCGCAGAGGACAGTACGGCTTTGCCTCTTGACAGCCTTGAAATAGAATTTCCGTCAGTACGGAGACTCGTTCTTCGTCGAACAGCTCTCCATTGAGCTTTCTGGTACGGCTGAACCTTAAGAAAGCGAGTTCCAGCTCGACCACCAAGATAAGTTGACAGGTTCGGATCGGCTTCACATCGATTTATCTCGAGATCACCGACCAAAAGCCAATCATAGAATAAGGTGAATCATGTGGCTGCTAGTTATCGATAGAGAACGTAAATTACCGATTGCTGTCCCATTCGGCTTATTCAGCTGGACTCCGATCATGCCATTGTGTAGGCTCGGCAGCATTACGCGTGCCGAAACAGAGCAGTTCAGTTGGTCAACTTTGATGGGTTTTAGTAACTTAACAGTATCGAGCTGATCTGTCTGAAAAGCCACTGGAAACGCACAGCCAGGCTGACGACGAAGATTAGTTAGAGGTCGAATGGGAGCGATGAAATCGTTCAGCCTTAGCACTTCTTCTGTGCTTAACTGCCATTTCAATGCAAGGAGGCGCGAAGGCTGTGGATACTGCCAGGTTGCCATAGCATAGACAGGAATATTCGAAATGCTGAGGTTGAGTTTGGACTACGGCTTCTTGTCCGTATGCTGGTGCCTTAGCCATTGGTCTGTCTCGATCCCTTGACTTTTCTCGAGCGAGACAGTATACGAGGAAGACGGGATGATAATTGATGCGAAATCGTCGCCTTGAGTGATTGGCTAGCCTCCTTCAGCACAGTCGATGAAAGAGCCCAGAGGGCCTGAATAGAATATCGACACTAGCCCGCCGTCAACAACAGAAATCAAACGTGAAATATTCCTCCTACACAACAACACACCTGGCGCGTATGTTTTTCCACCTGCACTTTTCAACGAAGATGGCGCAGCCATAGTGGGGAGTCTGATGATCAGGCATGGAAGATTCAGAACGGAAACAGAATGGCAGTAAATTGGAGCTCATTAACCGTATGTTTACCTCGAGACGAGTCGTTGATCAGCTCTACCGTCACACACGAGTATACGCCAGGCATTTGCCTGAGTTCGCCACTTCCAGCAATGTAGCACAGGGTTTTCCTCTCTCTCTTTCTCCATTCCTCGGCTGTTATGTTGGCTTGCTGCAACTTCTCTGCTTGTCTCTGAAATCCCGGGAACCACAACACTATCCGAGCGTTCTGTGACAGACATTCAGTACGCAGTTAATATTGCTATCCCTAATTCATATCGTTTAAAATTATTAGGGATCTTGAATAAGCTAAATAATTTTGCAGCATGGTTTGGTATGTGCTTCACACCTGCACTGTGAAAAGTGCTGCTGGAAGACTGAGTTGGATCAAACTCAAACATCGTGCTTGATGTATGAAAGTTGTCAGTGTTTGAATGTTGGTGTCTCAGGAGCATTGGTAGGATATGGTTGGAAAATCTGATTAGTAATACCTAGGTACGCCTTAGATAGTTTTAAGAAGAAGAAACTCCCGCGATGGATGAGCTACGCACGCTTCATAGATTACGCTGGTTAGGACGTGTAGTTCTTGTGCCAGAGGAACGCAGATCTCTTTTTGCCTGGCTCTCTTCTGAGTGGAAGCGACCGAAAAGTGGATAGTCTAAGGCCTGGCAACTAAGTATGAGAGCGATAAGTAGTAACTCCAGTAAGCTCCTAGTTGGGGATTCCAGGACTCAACTCATCAATGGTTACTGATACTGACAGACATGGCCCATTCAGTGGCGCTCGTACAACAAGGCTATCACATTCAATGCGTAGCAGCTCAGTTTCCCGAATTAACTGATCATACCGTCGCCTTGAATGATTGACTTCATCGTAGCAAATGGAGCGAGAGTACATGCTTTCTTAACTGATCCGTCGCCTTGAATGATTGACTTCATCGTAGCAAATGGAGCGAGAGTACATGCTTTCCGTCACGAAGAGACTGGACCTTATTTATCGGTGGCGGTTTGTGTACCTCGGCGACCCATTGAGCTATACTGGGGGGTGTCCGCGCGACACTCACAGAGTCTCTCATACCAGGTTGGTCATTGGTTAGAGGTCTGACGAACACAGTCTCCTGGTCCTCCAGGTTGGGGATTGGAACATGTATGGCGACTTGTCCCGTAGAAAAGGTAATGCATTTGCATTTCCCCGCCAAACACCGCTGCCTTGCGGTTAGGCTTTTTAGCCAAAGGCTTTGGTTGAGGACCCTAATCGTCCTCCTGTCTAGGTGTGGGCTCCCTGGCAGTATCTCAGCCCTCGCACAACCATGACCTACACAACTAACAATATTCTCACGCCGCATCGGCCGTCGCGTGGTGCCACCAGCCGGGTCGCCTTACTTGCTGCATACAGCAGGGCGGGTAAGCAAAAACATGCTACTGCTGACGCCTCCCTTCTTACACTTTC
>NW_008751664.1:2142619-2187430 GCF_000715545.1 Opisthorchis viverrini
TCAGCTGTAAGAAACGCGTAGTTGCCGTACAGTGTTTGTAGCCGCCACAATTTCGTTCACCGATGATTTGGGGAGGTGGGGCAGGTAGCTGCGCATTGGAGGCGGGAGCTGATAAATTCGTGCGCACTGTCAGTTGGCTGTCAAGTGTGGGATTGGGAAGGGAGTTATGCATTGAAGGCAATAGCTTGGATGCACTCGCGCCATTGAGCGCAAGATTGGGCCGTGTCTGATAATGTCTCTAACTGTTGATGTTGCCAGTCTCGGAGTCCCCATCCATGAAGGTGCTAACGACCAGCGCAGCTGCGTTTGCTAGTAATGGTTTTTATAATTCGCTGCCAAATCATTGTATGGCCGCTTCTGACTCTCTTCCACCCTTCACGTGATTTTGGAAAAGAACCCTTCGAGGAAGTCGGCCAACTGGCATACGCAGCATGTGGCCAAGCCAGCGCACCTTATGCAGTGTGATCAGTTGATCTATCGAGAGAGTTATTTCTTCCGAATATCAGCATTGCTGATCCGGTGTCCCCACCAGATCCGGACAATACTCCGAAAACATCGATGGTCAAACATTCAAAGTCTTTTGACGTCCACGGCGCACAGTGACCGGGTTTCTGATCCGTATAGTAATATGGAGCACACCGAAGCATTGTAAACTCGACCCTTGACGGATAAGTCGATATCATGTCTAGGCCACAGGTGACGCAGGTTCACAAAGGCTGCTCTGGCCTTCCCAACCCGGATGGAAATATCATCTTTTGCGAGATCACCGGGACTGATACAGCTTCCCAGGTAAACAAATTTGTCGACTACCTCAATCGGTTCATCCGCAAGATTGAGGTTAGGGTTTGAGCAGTAGCGTATGCCAAACGGTGAGGCGGAATTAGTTGGATTATTTAATATTGTTTGCCTTACCACGGGGTCAGATCCAAGGAGAACTATGTCTTCCGCGTACTCGATATCTGTGAGCGGAGGCCCAGGGAGCACTTCGACCCCACAGGCTGATAGTGAGGCTTCCATGATCGTATCAATGACGAAGTTGAAGAGAGAAGGTGACACCACTTGATGTGGTGAACTCAGAAGAGAGCTTCCCGTAGACCTTCACACGGCCGCGGGAGTTGGTGTGCAGGGTCAAGAGTCTATGATCGACGCATCCTCCTGCAGGACGGAACCCAGCTTGGTTTTCATTGACGTGTAATCCACAGAATCAGAGTCAGCTTTCAGGCCGAGCAACATAATCATTGTTGGTAGTTTGAAGCGGTGTCGCTGCTCCCGAATCAGTTGGAGGTTGAAGATATGATCGATGCATCCTCTTTCTGGGCGGAACCCAGCTTGGCTTTCACGGATCTGTCTCTCCCTGTGTTCGGTTAACCTTCAAAAAATAAGGCCAGAGAGCACTTTCGATGCCACAGCTGATGCCACAATGGTTTTCGCACAGCGTCCGCGTACCCCCTTTGAAGATAGGAATAACTGTAGACATGCCTCATTCCGCAGTTACCTTCTCTTCGTTCCATATAGCACCAATAAGCTTTGTCAGACGGGTCACCGGGGATTGGGGCGAGATGGCTCAGGTGGTTAGAGCGCAAATTTACTGACCGGAAGGCCCGTGGTTCGCACCCGACCTCTGCCTCTCGACTTCCTCTGTCTAGGCTTAGTCAACCTGGCAGTATCCCAGCCCTCGTGCTTCCTTTGGGTGGCATGGCAGCTAGGTACCGGAAGGGTGTTACAGCTGAACAATTTTTTTCACCAGGGATTTTCCGCATTCCTTGAAGAGGGATGGGTACAGACCGTCCGGTTCTGGTGCGTTGTCTCGTTTCAGTGTGGACATTTCGTACTTTATTTCTTTTTCCGACGGGCTATCAAGGTTTACATCCCATTCACCTGTATGCATCATCTCCACAGGCTATGTTGCCAGAGGCCAGCTGAACTGTTCTTTGAAGTGTTCGGCCCATCTCTCCAGTCGACGTTTTTGCGAGTGAATTAATGAGCCATCTTTTTCACTTATCGTTTCGCTGACCGTTGCTTTCCTAGGGCCAGTCGATCTTATCAGTTGATAAAGGGCGCGGCTGTTTCCCGTAGCAAAAGCCTTCTCCATCTCCCGAGCTTTCGATGTCCACCAGAGCTCTCGGTCCTTCCTTAGACTCTTCACTATTTGGCGTTTGAGGGATTTGCGTGCGCCGTCGTACTCGTTGCCTGCTTGTGTAGCTCTCCTGGCATTAGTCATGGATAGCTATCTCGCCGACATCCAGTGGTCTTGAGGTCGAATCGGAGAAGTCGGACAGAGAGCACTGAACGCTGCTTACATAGCTCCCTTCACATCTTGCCACGCTTCATCCACATGCTTTATAGCTGATAAACTGAAGTTAGCTTGGTCACCAGAGATGTGCAACCGGAACCCATTGGAAATTTGTGGTGAAGTCAGGTCACCAACACCAATAGTTTCAAACGGACAGCGCACGTGATTAGAAAACAAGTCCACCGTACATGCAAGAGCAGCCTGTTGTCCGTCTTCTTCACGGTTCGAATGTGAGACTGTCGGATGAACCGAGCGTCGAAGGTCCTTTTGCCTGTCGCATTTTATTCTTCGCTCTATAAGGTTGTATTCAAATAAACTGATATGATTGTACGGCAGTGTTTCTAGTGTGTCTAGTGTGTTTCTAGTGTTTCCTCTGATTTTGGCGTCATTAGTAGTAATGATACCTTCACCCTTGGGCGTTTACGTTTGTTTCGAATTCCTATCCCGGCCAGTATAACGCCCTCTAAGAACCTCAAACTGTGTTGTTCATCGCAGTGCCCCCCTTTGTCCTGCATGAGATGAGTCTTCTCTTCTAAACCCCAGCGGAACAAAGACTTGAGAAGTTATTGTTCCAACTATCGTAGTAATTGGCTGTAATTGGTTGCAGTTTCTTCCAACCCTCCTAACCGCCATCTGCACGTCGTTCGGTTATCACCTGCTAAAGGCTCAGATATTATAGTGGCAGAGGTGTGCAACCGGAACCCATTGGAAATTTGTGGTGAAGTCAGGTCACCAACACCAATAGTTTCAAACGGACAGCGCACGTGATTAGAAAACAAGTCCACCGTACATGCAAGAGCAGCCTGTTGTCCGTCTTCTTCACGGTTCGAATGTGAGACTGTCGGATGAACCGAGCGTCGAAGGTCCTTTTGCCTGTCGCATTTTATTCTTCGCTCTATAAGGTTGTATTCAAATAAACTGATATGATTGTACGGCAGTGTTTCTAGTGTGTCTAGTGTGTTTCTAGTGTTTCCTCTGATTTTGGCGTCATTAGTAGTAATGATACCTTCACCCTTGGGCGTTTACGTTTGTTTCGAATTCCTATCCCGGCCAGTATAACGCCCTCTAAGAACCTCAAACTGTGTTGTTCATCGCAGTGCCCCCCTTTGTCCTGCATGAGATGAGTCTTCTCTTCTAAACCCCAGCGGAACAAAGACTTGAGAAGTTATTGTTCCAACTATCGTAGTAATTGGCTGTAATTGGTTGCAGTTTCTTCCAACCCTCCTAACCGCCATCTGCACGTCGTTCGGTTATCACCTGCTAAAGGCTCAGATATTATAGTGGTGGCTGGAGTTTTAATTCATAGGTGGAGGGGATCAGCATATCTGAAACTCAGTTGGATCGAGTTTGGTTTGACTAGGTCCTTTTTGATACTAGGAACGACTGCGTCGGCCCTTTGCTGACTGTGAGCTGTTTTTGCAGTACTAACTTCCGGAACGGCCAAATTCGTTTGGTTCCATGGTGTATTCCAACGGCGTGTCACCCAAATGAACGACATCGCCAATAGTTACCATTGGTGTGGGTCCGTAGCTAAATGGTCTTCCTTTTGGAACACAAATGTAACTCTTGACCATGTACTAATCCGGAGTAGCCTTTGCTGCTTTTCGGGACCTTGCAAAGGGTGGAAACCCACTTAGCATCTGATAGGCTAGAAGTCAGACAGATTTATCAGGACCGTCATCCGGTCTATGCCAACTGAATCACCGTTAGATATCTGTTTGTACTGGAGGGAGATTTCCATAATGCTACCCAATGCAGCGTGGCACCACAGGTTTCACTTAAGCACTGGATATCGGACGGGACAGTGGGACCGCTTGAATCCCGAAGAAGTTTTTACACGGTCGGATTGCCAGTCCTCCGTGGAATATTAATGTGCGCGCCGACTGTGAGGCCCGGTAGACACGGAGGGCTTAGAGAATGAAAGATATGGAAACTATTGTGAATGCAACCGGCCCTGGAAAACCTCCTGTGGCCGAAAAAAACAGGGATCAAACTGATACAGTCATCTTCACCACTGGTCTATGCACTTTGAACGACAACTCTCGTTTGCTGTTGGGTGTATGTTGGTAGCTCAGGTTGTGTGAATGGTCGTTCTGTTCGTTGCAGTGGGTGATTTCGTTACAAACATTTCTTCACTAACTAAGGAATCTCCAAATCAGTCCTCAAGCCTGGTCGTTCTGTCGTTGCAGGGGGTGATTTCGTTACAAACATTTCTTCACTAACTAAGGAATCTCCAAATCAGTCCTCAAGCCTCGACACCCAATCTTTGATGATTTTAGCTATTCGAGTTGCACCATCAGCTTGAAACATGAGGCAGTTTTAACCACCACATCTGTCACTGGTTGTGTCCCTTTTCAGAAAAGTTACTCGAACATATTCAACAGTGCGAAATTTACAGCAGTTCTAGGCACGATGACAGCGGCAAGACCCAGGAGAGCCCCTGCAAGCTATAAGTGAGTGTCGAACACACGACTGACCAGTTTTGGGAAAGAATAGTCGGCTGGTATCCAGACGGCGGCAGCATTAAGGGTTATATCTTTCCCATTCCTCAAGTAAGTCAGCAAGTATGTCTATTATGAGCCCAAGTGCAGATGAATATCACAGATAAGACAAGAGTTATGGTCTAATTTGGTTGTACGGATCACTACGTACAACTCTGAATCCCTTCTTGTATTATGGACCCCTTTGATATGTTTTAATTATTGACAGAAGCGCTGTTGGGTGGAAGGCAAACCTCCCGATATCAATACAAATGATTCGAGGACATGCTATGCATGTATAGGGAAGCCATTAGGCTGGTTATGAGCGTTTGGTATTGTTAGCATGACTACACCATTAGAACCTTTAGAATTAGGGACGGATAAACAAAAAAAGGACTTCAAACTATTTCATCTAGGTTTGAATTTTCATAGTTTTGAGCCAGTTTATACGTTACCATTGATATCGTTGGAACTAATGACGTTGCAGGGTCATCGTTCCTACTCGGGCTGATGGTCCTTAATAGGCCATGATGGATTCGCTTGCCTATCTTAGGCCTTCGTAGTTACTTCTTACTCACAGACGTAGACGCATTAATTGCACACCCTTTCTGGGCACATCATTTGGATTATTTCAACCACGCGTAAGAGCGCAGTCGTCTGAACAGTGTCATCTAGTAACGTTTTGTGGCTGAGAGTCACCTATTTGTAGATGAGTGCGGTTTATGTTTAGCATTAATTTGCGAGCCACATTTTTCTGTCTGTTGGACCACCGTAAGAAGGACACTTCAGCTTGTTCACAAAGGACATCAGGATCAGTACCCATAATATCCTATTAAAGGGTCAGAACGCGGTGTTTAAAATGTAGACTTCCAAAGTGCCCACAGTCCCGTTGATTGGTTGGTTAACTGAAAGCCACCATCTAAACAAACGCTGGTTTGCGTATATAAATATTTCTCGGGAATTTAAAATACTGTCGAGAACTTATGGGTTTTGGAATGAGTGAGTGGAATCCACAGTGTTCTCTCTCTAGATCTGGATAAGACTTCCCTGACTTCCTACTTAATATTGTACTGATTGCAAATTTAATAAATTCACTTGCTGCAGGGCTGCGTTTGGAGGTCAACGCTGAGTAAAGCTGCAGTAAATCTGTATGGTGTCAGAACCGCCATGCTGTTTGAAATTTACTCAGCCGAATCTGTGCGTGCTTTTGCCACATCAGCTAACCAGATAAAATCGACGAATGAGCGGCGACTCGTGTGACGGTCCGCCCAAGCAACTTAGTTTACTTGTGCAAAACAAAAATTCTCAACAGTGTAAGGCGATATTGTGCTGTATGATTGTATGGCTGTGAAACTTGGCCTATTCGAGCAGCGGAACTGAGACGTCTTCAAGTGTTCGACAATCACTGTCTCAGAACCATAGCTCGTGTGGGTTGGTGTCGGCGAATCCGTAACGAGGCAGTTAGAAAGCGTGTTTTCGGTCGTGTAACGGGTACTTCCATTGAAGAATGTGTCCAGTACCAGAAGCTGCGTTGGTTGGGACATGTGATACGTATGCCGAACCATCGTTTGCCGAAGAGAGTACTGTTTTCCATGCCCAATTCGGAGTGGCGTAAACAGAGAGGTGGCCAACCCTTGACTTGGCTGAGGAGTATGAAGGAGATCACAAAACACTTGGGTACTGTCAGTGCTACTCGCCTTCCAGGATGGGGACCGCGTGAACCCCACTGTGCCTGGTTGGGGACACTACTAGATATAGCAGCCAACCGATGTCAGTGGCGTTCTTGATGTGAGTTTCTGTCCAGATTGCCTGAGTGAATGTCTGGAGGTGTAGGCACCTCGGAATGTTTGTGTTAAGCTATCACTAAGTTCCTCCCCCGCCCACCTTTACTCTTTTCTTTACAATAAGGCTTTCAAATAAGTCATGTTTGTACGGCAGTGAAGCATCGGTGTTGAACACTGATGTCATGCTGTCGATGATGATAACTAACTAAGGTGAAATCGTCTGTGCTTAGTGAGTTGGTAGGAATGACCATCCAAACGACTAGTTATAATCAGAGGCCACCCAACCCCGTCGACAAGACACATATGCATGCGCGCAGCACGGCTTAAAGCCTACACACCATCGCACCGCCAATTCACTAAGCACTGATGTACACCTTAGTTGGTGACAAAGCGTTTGTAGTGTAATCCACCAGCTCAGCAAACAACATTGACGATTCTAGCCACCACCTGCTGCCACTCAGTAGGGTTGTCGCACTGCACCGGAACCCTCAGTGCTTAATCTAGGATTGTGGATGTGGTTGCATACCTTGTCTCATGTTCCCTCGAGTGCAGAAGGCCTGGAAGACCTACCACTTCCCATTGCTAAAGGCTGAGGGTGAGGTCTTCAGTTGACGTTGAATTTCTTTTTCGCTATTTGGGGGACTTCTTCAGACGACACCTGGCTATAGCCCTGAACCAATAAGCTGTCTCGAGCTTGCCAGTACCGTGATAACAAGTCACATTTTCCAGTTTTCAAAGTCAACAAAGAGAGGTTGTTTGGAGCAGTCAACTTTGAAGCATTGACATAAAATTATCTTATTTTGGAATCTCTAGACATTTGCTGGATTATTTGACTTGCACAACAATACCGACTGGAAAGCACTAAAAACGCCGGTTCGCAACTATGGCGGGGTGCTTTGGGTTCTTGCCTAGCCTTCAAATGCAGGGTATAATACAAGAGTTTCGTTCATTTTAGTGATATGAGCAGCAAATACTTTTAAAATTGCTTCGGTTTCTAAGTGTGATTTATGAGTTTCACGGGTGTTTCAGATTGCGCAGGTTGGACGTCTCCAACCCTTATTCCGGGAATCGAAGCACCAGTGCTCTCACAAATATGGAAAAACATCTCAATATGACACACCAGTAGGAGTTTTACTACGGAACTGAGCCTCTTACTGCCTTTCCTTATACGTACGAACTAAAAATAACGGACGTTTGCCTACTGTAGCAATCAAACTTTATTGCCTTGACGTTTTCGTAGTCTGGATGGACGTGGGAGTGTTACGAGTGTGGCTTTCATCGTTGCAAGAATTAGTTACAGAAACTTTGTTGAATCACTTGTTGGCCCGGATTCCGGTGAACACACAATATGCTGGGAAAGGTTTCGTTTCGGCTTGTCATTTCGGTCCTCTGCTGCCTTTTGGGGCTTACATTCATCGAATACATGTCAACCTAACAAGCTCCCCTCTCGGGGAGCAAACAACGCCTTTTTGACAGGGTCTGCCAAAGAGTGACGTTGCAGTCTTAGGGTGTCATTTGGGTTAGAGGCCCAGGTTTTATGGAATAAAAAAGTTGGCCGAATACTAACCAGTCTCTCTTTTTGTCTCTTCTCTGCAGGACGACATATACAGCTACGGAATAAACATCGACAAGCCCAGATATGATCAGTCCACATATGTAGGACGAGCGAAACATTTCATCATCACCACCAATCCGCTGAATATTCTCAAGAGTTCAAGTGAACTAGAAGAAGCCAAGTCGATCGTACACAAGTACAAGTAGGTTGTGCGCATTCGCGTTTCAGTGTCACCTGTGCAGATCTGGAGATCCGCTTCCCGGATTGACTGTGGATGGGTTATGGAGAGCGAAACAGTTGTACGATTCTGCTTTTCATCCGGACACGGGTGAGAAAATGATTTTTTTCGGTCGCATGTCGTTTCAAGTTCCGGGAAACATGTTTATAACTGGTTGTTTACTCCAGTTTTACAAGTAGGTACCCTTTTTAATAAATGTGGTTTCTGTTCTTAAAAAAAGTATAGTTTAAAGCCCTTCATGTTTTTCTTTTTTACGATATTGCATACATGGTTAACGAAGGCCCTCTGCAAGCGCTATCAGGTCTGCTCTTTCTATGGCTCACCAGATACGACTGGTCTTCGGATTTTCTGCTTGATCACCAAATTCGAATTGACTGCTTATCTACTGAGGTGAAACGAGCCCCTCGTTTATGATTTTCTCCCATTGACCTACTGTGTTAAAATAAACTTTTGTTCATTTGGGCCATGTTTACAATTACTTTGGCTATTGTCACAGTTAGCTACTAATCCTATTTTTACTTTCAAACCGAGTTGCTTCTAGAAAAGCTTTGTTGCTCTACTTAAGACTTTTCCCGAAGCCCCTTTTTGTCAAGCTGAGGAACCAGTTCGCTTTGGCTGTTCCTTAGGTATTTTTCTTGGATTTGCTATTAGTCATCAGCTATTAACCATTAGGCTTCAGCTACTGCAGTTCCGTTGACGGGATTCGGGGAGCTTGGCAGGATTAGCTGTTGATCAGTTGACATTCGATGTGCTCGCCGAGCTTGGCAATCGGCTTGTGAACGTCTCGTCGCCATACAAGTGGGCGTCATCAGGGCGCAGTTGACTTGACGGGACGGGTTGATAGCCGCAATCGGCTATAGCTAGAATTGTGTCCTTTGTGAACCGTTTATCACACAATTGAGTGTGATTTTTTGTGTAATATGCCGTTGAATTATTCAACTTAACTACTGATGAATAGCCGGATTGTCCTATTTGAATAGTTTGTAATGTTAACCGATGTCATAAAGATATCCATCAGTAGTTAGGTCATCTGGGTACACCGATAACCGTTCAGTCTAAGGATCATACCTAAAGTAAACTTTTCCGACCTAAAGTTGTCAATTTGTCGCTGCACTAATCTTGCGGTCCACACTGGTTGGAATTCAGTTCCTCAGGTTTCAACCATGCCAGGAAGGCCAACAGGGAGCAGCCAGACGGAGAATAAGGAGTCCTATACCAAAAACAACCGTACTAAGAAGCAATCCGGAGGTAATTTCGTACTGTGCTCTTTGATTTGAATGTGAGGGCAGCAAGGTGTTTCCCCCAGGCAAATTGCGTGTCCGTATTTACGGAAGCAGCGAAACTGCCCCCCTCCCAGGTCGACCTTAAAAATTGCACAATCCGATCGCCCAACGGTTGGTGATGGACACCAGCGATAATATACAATACTGTCGAAAAGTAAATAATCTTTCACGCTCCGTTACGCTTTTCACTGCGTGCTCACTACGTGTGTGAGAAGCAAGCAAGCAGCGTACCAACTTGCAAGATGAGACAGGCATCTGGCCGGGCAGTCTGAGTGCGTGTGTGTATGTTTACATGGGTGAGACGCAATTTGTGCGTGTGCGCTGTGTGTGCGATACGTCGGGCCAGACGTGTTACGGATTGGGAGAGAGTGATCAGTGTGCGTTTAACACGGTGATGGACAGTTCTTTCCTCGACAAAACACTACTTATAAGGTTGGCAAAAATCTGTCGAAAACCATTACTGGTTTCTCTCTTCTTGGAGCTTATTAGGCCAGGTGTAATCGAATAGTTTCCATCAATCTGTTTCGACAACTTCTACAGACAGACATCATGCAGCCCTCTCGTTCATAGCTTAGCGTTTATCTGCACACATACTCGGTGTTCAATTACGAAATAAGGTTGTGGAAAGTTGGGGAACTGAGTTATTCCAAAAAGGATGAGGCGGATAGTTGGCTGTGAGCAACTTTATATCGCACCTCAAGTTAATTGATCATGTATGTCAATAGACTATTTTAGCGTAGTGCACTTTTTACTAGAAGTTTTCTCACCTTCCAGGTCAACCTCGGCCGTTGTTTTCTGGCAGTGGTTCAATCAAACGTTTAACGCGGTTGTCAACTACACTAATCGGAGTGGCGATTCTCCCATATCACTCACGTGAGTTTCCTCTTTGATGGTTTCTATTTTGTACATGTGATTTCATAAAAAGATTCGAACCAACTAAGTTCGGCTCGATCACCTCAGAAACTACCAAAGACTTGCCTTTGCTCTTGTAAAGTTGATTGAGATCTAACTGTGCTCTTTATCTTTCGAACGCCTTGGTAATCTTTCCCGATGTTAGGGCCGTTACCTGCCACGATGCTGGAATACGTTGACTACGTTGTCACAACCAGTCGCATACACTGCTTTTATCTCAGCTATTCTATGATTGATCCAATTTACTTACATTCTGCAATACACTTATAAGATGCCCGTCACTTCAATTGCATTATAGTACTTCAAAGGCAAGGATAAGCAAACTCGATTTATCTTACTAACGCAGTCAGTAGTATGTTTGGACTATCTGGCGCGTCTCTGGTCAGTGAGTAGGGGGATGGTTACCAAATTAAGCAGTTGTGAGCCACAACCAGCAGATCAGGAGCAACTTGTACTGCTGTGCTTGATATTTTCTCATACACCCAGCCTCTGATACTGAACTGCCAGTTTTATTTTATAAGGATTACTGGTATAACAAGAATGTGTTATAACTCAGTTATTGCGTTTCCCGAAATTTCACTGACACCTTTTGCCGCGGTAAGAATACGATGTATGTATTGATGGAAGTTACTTTTTGTCCCCATTTGAAGACGATGTCCGACCTACTTATGAAGTAGGCAGGTTGTACCCTTCTCCCTGGAAAAAATTTAGCAGGATTCTAATAACTTTTCAAAACAGTCGTAAAGTGACGTATCACTCATGTCATGCTTGATGCTAAAAGCGTCCGAAGGAATGACTGAAGGTTTATTTTGTCCATTTCCGCATGTAAGGCTTTAGACAGCCAAATACACTTTCAGAATGGAATATAGGAACCCTATCAAAACATTCCCCTGTAAAATCCAAAAAAGCCCTCATTATCTTGAAGTTTGTCCACAGACTTTTGTAATAAAAATCACTACATTTATTGTTAAAAAAAAGAAAACCGAAGGCGTGTAGCGGTGGGTTAGTAGTTGTGCACAATCACTACGCTCCCCAATAACGCACTGATGATGTCACCTCGATTGGTGATAAAACGTTTGCAATCGAGTTGCCCAGCTCAGCGAACAAGCCAGCGACCACCTACGCTACCTGAGCTACCGACATTTCGTCTATAGAAAACCAAAGGCTTAGCTGATGCGGGAAACACAGATCCCGTCGCAGTGAAAAGATGAATTGTGTTGTTGAGGAACCGCTTTCTCCGTCCAGTGACTAGCTTGACTGTAGAGTGACTCCAAAGACGGACGGATAAAAGAAAGGAATACAGCGCTTTATCATAAGCAACACGAGAATTCTATTCTGGGTGTATTGCCTATCGTCTTAGGGGAGGTTTCCCATAAAAATGCATATTCCGCGAAAGAAAGGGTCTGTCAGCACGAAATAAAGAGTACTACAGTGCCTAAAACTGGGCACTTGCGACCTTTGAGAGTCAATCCAAAGTAAACATACCGAAACAAGAAGTGATTTCCGAAGACTTACATGTATGTGATTTCACTTACCTTGTTACAGTCATTCATGGGATGTCTGGATGAACGTTTTCCTCATTTCAGTTTGACTGTTTGCATGGTAGCAGAGTCACGCGGCTACAATCTAAGAAAAAAGTTAGGCTTGTGGGGTACAGCAGTTTTTAATGCATTCAATGCAGGCTTATTTGTGACAAGGGCAAGATGGTTCAAGTGGTTAGAGCGCGAACTTACTGACCCGATGGTCCGTGGTTCGAACCCGACATCTGCCTCTCGACTTCACCTGTCTAGGCTTGGGCAACCTGGCAGTATCCCAGCCCTCGTGCTTCCTTCGGATAGCATGGCAGCTAGGCACCGGAAGGGTGTTACAGCTGGACGATATTTGTCACAAGAACAGCCTCCGGAATTTTGTTGAAAGTTCTTCGATCCCTCATTGGGGTCCACATGACAGAGGTATCTTTTCGTGGGAGAATTTCTGTTCATTTCATGTGTTTCGTCTTATTGCTTCGTTTTTGAAATAGCGTGGGTTTCACCTCATCCGATGACCAGTGGTATTGGTTTTTACAGAGCACTGTCCGGATATCTCATCACAGTAGGCATTTTCCGGTTCCCTTCAAACGCTTGCCTTTCGAAGACAAAGATTTCAGTCCTGACGGTTACAGTCCACAGCCTTCACTGAATAAAATTTTTGAAACGATCCATTGTTTCCAAACGCGTTTCGCACCTTTAGAATGCAGTCTTCAGGATTTCCACTCCTCTGTTCCTCCGAAACTTCAGGGAGCGAATCTTGAGTTTGTCAATTGATTGGTGGCCTGGAATCTGTTACATCCTAACATCGTGTTACGTTGAAGGAATCTGATGAGTCTCCGCACATGATTCGTACTGTCACACATGGTTTGTGCCTAGTCTCATGTACATCCAACTAAACGCACCGGAGCACAAGGCTGGAGAGTGAGCGGACGAGGTCAGTTTTAAAGCTACCAACACGTCCAACGGGTGACCGAGAGTTTTCAGGTCGAGCGGATGTAAACCAACTGCTGATACCCACAGTGTACGCCAACAGGTGATCTAGTGATCTGCACCAATCACGAGACACACTCATATGTGGCCAGCTAATGTTGGTCTTTACGGTCTGTACCCACAACACCGTCATAAGCTTGCCACTCCGGATTGTCCTGAGAGTGGACGCAGGTCACTTGCACATGTATCCAAGATACAGATATGAAATTAATTCCCTCGAATGGAATACGATGTAATACAGCTTCACAATACAACAAAATGTGAAACAGTACAAGACAATCAAGTATACTACATACACCTCAAGTAGATATGAGGTGCAGTTTTGGGGTTTTACGAGATAGGTATTTTGTCCATAGCCACACTACTCTCGTTTGAACGGTCGTCCTCCTGTTCTGGCTTAATTATTCCGGTGAGTCCACACCAAAGGGAAGCACTGGACTCGAGTTTTGCTCTTATTAAAGCAGTGCATATCCAATGGCCGTGTCGGGATCTGAACCCCGGACATCTAACATGCGAGACGAGCGTGTAACCACTACTCCTCCAACGCGCGTTGGATGCTTCTGAATTTTCACATCTGAGCAGGCGAACGTGTTCATACTTGAGCGGTGATTGGTGTGCCCCACTCATCGAATGATGACCCAGTAACTGTCCTGGTTGTGACGATCGATTGACCCGCCAGTCAGGACTTCCCAGTCAGGTAGCGTCACACATGCTTAAAACCCACTGGGCAACTTTTTGGCTGCAGTTTTGTGGTTTTGCGGGATAGGTATTTTGTTCATAGATATGAGATAGGAATTGAAACAAACCAGGCTAAGTGGACCAGAGGCATTCAGTGTCAAATCTCCCGTAGGCCATGCTTGCGCTGTAGCAGATGAATTCAGTGCATCCACTACCACAGCGGGAGCAAAATTTGTCATCATACGGTAATGGAAAGTCCCCTCCCTCCATCCAGGCATACCGCCGCCCAGCGTAGACCATTTGAGGCGTTCTTTGTGAGGGGAACTACTGCGGTTAGAACAATAGTAACTGCAATTTATCCGTTATCGTTTAAGCGATGTGGTAATGCAGAAGTGGCTACTACGCGGAGACTTAAAGGAATGAAAGGTTGAGATTCGAATTTCAAAGGTGAACGATGAGTTGACGCCACAATATTTAACTCGACCAACTGTTGGTAGGAAGACTGTTTGTCTGCATGCTCATTTCATCCTTCTAGTCTATATCAGTACCAAGGTTTTGCATGTGCCATCGTATTCTGCTCTGTGCCCATTCAAAATAACAAGTCAACTGCTAAACATCTATTTAAGTCAATAAATTGGCTCGAAAAAGAGTTTCTGGCCTTTCTTGCGACCGGTACACGATAGTGATAGCGGTGCCGGTGATGCACGTTGGATTAAGTAACTGCGTGCCCAGTGTCAGCAGCAGGTACGCCGGTCCCTAGAAGAAATAGTGACAAAACAAAGCAAAGGATATTAGGGCGAAAGAACGAGATATAGTTTTATTCGGAGAAGTTTCATATACCTCCCTAGAGAGATCACCTGAAAGTAAGACCGAATTAATCCCTCCTGAGAGGTTTATGAAGGCAGTTTCACCAAACAGAATTGGCCACACTTGGATGTGGTCTTTATGGAAGGAGAAAACCGCATAATGTACCTAACCTCATTCCGATATGAATTACTTCCATCAATTTCGTTTTCTTCTGACAACGACTTACTGATCCAAACTTCACTCAACTTGGCTTTTGCTTTATGAGCATGTCCATCTACTTTCTTTATATTAAGTACTCCTTATCCTACCATGAACGAGAGATTTAACTAGACCTCCTGTTAACACCAGTTCAATTTATATTTGAGCGTATTGCGCTAACTACCGTTAGCTTTTGGGAAATCTTAAGCCGTGAAAATGCACGTCACCGACCGTTTTCCGCCTGGCTTCTGTCGCTGCTCGTAACCCGATTTTGAAATAATGTTTAAGTTGTGGAGTTGTACATTCGTTCGAAAACTGGAATGGTGTCAACGTATTTGGTACGAGTTTGTGTCAACCTTATCAGTAGTATCTTGCTGGTGAAACGTATTTTAATTTAGTTTTTCAAACTTAGAATAGAATTCCTGATAGTTGGCGAATTAAAAAATCCGGCACTGAAAATCCTATCCTTCGAATTTTGTAGACCAGGGAAATCAGCGAATTCGGTCTGTTCACAAGCGGGTGGTAGTTATTGTAAACATTTTCGCTTCGACAATGTCCTCACATGCTGTCCGTTTCTAGGTTCAACCGAGGCCTGCTGTCTTTGCATGTTTCTTGCGGCAAACTTCAATGAAGCACTAGGCACGCGATTCTTCCTGACTTTGGTTATTTAGTACCCTGGTGTAGTCATGACTTCTTAGGGGTGACACTCAACCAGCTCATTCCGGCAAACTGATGATGCTGTTTGGGTTGCGATATGTGGGTAAGTGTGGCAGTGGGGTGTGCTGGTCATCTTATCGATTCAATGCTAGGATGTGCAGGTCATTTCGAGAAGCTCGGCCAGGATTCGACTAAGATTTTGTTAAATTCCAATCTCCCAGCTTGTTACTTATCGAGTCTCTCGTGAGACCTGATGGTCACTTAAATGAGTGAAAACGACCCGCGTTGTTCATGCGAATGGTATCACTTCTTGGCCGGCTACACACTGTAACAAGGTACCAGTTCAATTTTTTCAATGACTCATTGGAGGAACCTACTCGGAAACAGCTGACGACATTCTATATGTACAAACAAATCCTATTGGGAATAAAATCAGCAATGCTCGGTTATACTAAATTGGTCTCTGAATAATACGATCTCAGAAGTGCCAGTCTAACCCTGACCGAAACAACGCTCAGCACCACTTGTCCCGGCCTAAAGCTGCCACACTGTGGTGGCCAGGCTTCTATGCTGCAATGATCCTGTGGGCTATACTGATTGTAACTCATTTCCTAAAGGTTTAACCCTGCTCGGAAGGCCAACGGGCGGCATCCCGACGGAGAACAGCGAATCCCCGTACTGCTAGAAAGGTGTTTTACTAAATTGTTTTCTCTTATAAAGGTTTTATATGATTCACCCCGTGGACGCGTACGTCTCTACGGCAAGTACGCTCCAGAGTCCACTGCACTCAGTGGGATCAGGCAAGGATGTCCTTCACATCCCGCAACTCACCCCACACTTGATTGCGTCACCGACGCCTGTCATTAGTATCCCTCATAGTCTACTACTGTTACATTTCCAAGGTCGGATGCAAATTCGAACTACAGCTGGACCTCCTCTAACAGGGGATCCCGGTGGGGAAATGGGTATTCGACCTCTCTTTGAGGAGTGATGTATTGTTCTAGCTGATGGGAAACTCGTATGTATTTTCCTCGTCGGACGATTACTGCGTGAACATTCTCCTCTCCAGTAATCCATGTGTAGCGACCTACGCTTTTCGTTTTTCGACCGCATTCCATGTCTTACTGTCAAGTTAATCTTCGAGATACGATCCACATGGTCAGACGTGTGAAACGCAACTACTGTCTGGTCAATGCGAATTTTTCGCCTGACAAGTTGAGCACAACACAGTCCTTGGCGTGCTGCCGGTCGACGTATGACTGATGAAATGCCAAACGTAGGAGCACTTAGAACAGTTCGGAAATCGAAGTATATCTTGCTGAAAGAAACTACCCTTAAGGTTATCGAAAACTCCGACAGCTCACCACCGGTTTCGCTTTTCTTGGGGGTCATCGGGTAGGTGCAGTCCCCGAGTTTCCTCCAACCTCATGTTCTACTTGAACTCAAATTGTATGAAATCTGCAGGCGAAATCCACTCATTTGCACAACTATTTGGTTTTCACGGGAGACTCAACTAAATCGCAGTTGAATCACCCGTTGTTGTTGGTCAACTGAATGTGCTGCCTTCTCGTGCTTCAGGTTGGAAGATAGCCGAGATATCACAGTACCAACTGAAACGCAACGTAATAAACGAGAGATTTAGCTGGAATTCAGTTGTCTCGGCTGAATACTAAATTAGCGCGTAATTAAGTGTATATCATGAATTGTGCCCTATTCGGGATCAGTTACAGACTCGGGGATCGCGTGTATCGGATGAACTCCAAGAGGGGTGAGACCGTTCGTAGTTTTTGGCAACCGTCTAGACAAACATTGTATTGTACTCTCTCTGTCCACATATGTTATCCCAAGCCTAGACTCAGTATATATGCTCACATGCTGTCTTAGTGTAATAATTCAGCATTCTGACTGGTTTAGGAGCATGGTAATCTAGTGTCGTTTTGCAGTGTTGCACTGTTGAATAGAATGTTGGTAGCCTATACCGTTACCCGATGCTCATATGCTTTTAAGGCGAGTGATATGCCTTTTTAGGTCACGATTGGTTCGAACCAGTGAACGCCTTTGAGATTCATGCGTTGACTCCATCTCTCACCCTACTGTCAGTCTTTTCCTTGACCTTAAAGGAGCTCTCGATTACGTAGATAGGTTGTCTCTTCTGGATATACTTGGCCAATGAGGAATACTCTCGAAGTTCCCTGGTATTCCTGATATCATTTATTCCTGTACTTTTGATCACATTAGGGTTTACAATAAGCTATCCAAATGGTATGGTTTCGCGAGGGATCGGTCGTCTTCCAATTCCTCTTCAATCTCGTCATTGACAACATCCTGGACTATACTTTCCAAAGGGTCGTGAATCCGTGTTTCGAAGTCACACTTTGAGAAAGATTGGCGGGCTTGGATTATGTGGATGGCATTGTTTTATGCGTCCACACGAACTATTCTAAGTAAAACATTGGAAGCGGTTGCCTGTTTCGGCCTGTGGTTTCCACTTTCAGAATGCAATACCTTACTTTAAGATTACATACGTCCGCATCCGCCATGCGGTTGCAGAATGAGTGGAAATTAGTTGGTCCACCTCACCCGTAACTGCTGATGAGTGACTAATATGTGACGGGTATCGAGTTACCAGGGTATTTGTGTTCTTTCGGAATTTGGTGCTGCATAACTGCTACTGCCGCTGCTGCACATAACTGCAGTGGGTGTTCATCTTCTGAGCTTTTGGCCTGACTTAATGTAGCACTCAATATGTCGTAAAACCTATTTTTGGGAATATGAGAGCGTAATGGAACTCTCAGCGTTCATCAGCTCGTATACGGCATGGTTTCACAGACATCGTTGAACGAATCGCACACAAGCGGCTATTAACAGGTTCTCAGTCAGGCAACGATCCTTCCAACCGATTACCTAAAACACTACCAACACCGAAAACTAACCGCAGAAGCTCATGGACTATCTGAGATGTTCAATCGGAAGCAAGAAGGAAGGGGAGGCCTGTTCAACAACCGTACTTGGATCGTATATCCTCGTTTTCGATAGACGCTGTGCGTCAATGGAAATTGAACCCAGCATGCAAGAAAGAGTTGGAGCTAGGCATGTTGGTTTCCAGCTCACGGCACTCAATCTACAGACGCCTCTCAAACAATTTTATTTGCTCACAATGAAGATATGCTCCAATTTCGGAGGAAACAACGGCACAAAGACATCTATTATCCTGTATTCGTGTTCCCCGAGTGCCTTTGAACAAAGGGAGCACTGTGTATGGTTACTGGAGTAACGTTCACATCTTGGTTAGTTAACACGATCTGAAGCCCAGATGTACGAGAGAAGTTCGTTCTCCCAAAAAGCTCACAATGGCAGAGTAAATGATGATGATCTGGCCGTTGTGTGGTTAGATAAGCTTGCCAAACAGAAAGGCGAAAACACGGATCACTAAACTACGTCCACCTGTCGTAGGCCTTTTAGCCTCAGTTGTGTATACTCGACAGGCTGTACTTAAGCTGGCTACTCGCGGTGTGAAATAAAGCACAATCTCTTGAAGCAAATGAATTTTCTTTGATTCTGGGGTCGGACCACTTTGGTAATGGAGTTAATAATAAGGAGTTTCCCATTGAGTGACGGTCACATTCTATACCGTGAGCTGTTTTGTTCGGTTAATGATGCACTGGTGAGTTGCCATTTGTGTAGTTTGCATGTGTTGTTGTCTCCTCTATACATTTTTGTCCTGATATTGTAAACAACACACGAGAGTGAGGTGTGGTTAATTGGTTACTCTTTTCTACAGTGTAGTTGTGTATATCATCGATTCAGTTCAGCTGCTTTCGTTTCACGCCTCATGCAACCTTGTAGTGTGTAGAATTTCCCTCAGTCACTCAATTGCGCATTGATTCTCCACCTTCTCTCCATTACAGACGGCTGTGCACGTCTTACGTCCTAGCCACTACAGGCGCTGTTGCAACTGCTTTGAGCATAAACAAACAAGTTCAGGTAGGACGACTTATAAACAGTAGTACAGTCACCATATTAATGCTGTGTTCGATGTAACCGTAGATAAATTAGAAACAGCAGCGGTTGTCGGTGTGTGCCAATGACCTCGTGGGCCGTTGCTAAGAGATCGGCGTTATCGTTCGATCCTGTATTTTAATTTGTGCTAGCGTTTTGGATTCGAATATTCCCCAGAATCATTCTGAACGGCTGGTTGTTTATCAGGCTTCTTGTTTAGTTGTGGTTGCTCCATGAAGGATACATCATGGATTTACATGGTAAAGGGCTGACTTTAAGTCCCGAGAGTATTTTCCTAGCAGCGGATGAAAGCTGGTAAAAGGGGCTCCAGAAAATATGGCATCCGAGTACTGGTATCACCAGTGTTTTATATTCTGTGATGATGTGAGTGGTCAAGTGGGAGGTACGTCGATTCCTAAAGACAGGGATTTGGAGAGATGAAGTTTAAACACTTGAGAGAAATATCCCAAATGTGTCATGATGTATGTATGAGCACGAAGTATGCAGTTAGAAGTTGAGGACTGGAGTGCCGGCTCGAATTGCCAAAATGTCCGACGAAGAATCCCCAGATGGAGGTCTGTAGAGGTCACTCATCAGATCACGCGTCACAAATACTCAAAACACGTGACAATTCCTGTCCCACTTGCGACCTTAGCCGGCAACATGTACAATAGAACTTCTCAACCATTTTCGTTTACGAGGCTACCACTTGCGTCACGCGCCAGGATTATGAACTTCATTCAACACATCAAGTCAAGTTGTATTCATGTTCGTGCAAGTATCAAACACAACTGGACACGCCCCTCTCCACAATGCACACAATAAATAGGTATACAACTCGGCCCAACACACTCACGCGCGCGCAGGGAGCAGGAAGTCAACCACTCTCCACAAGTCCCCGGACAAATATGGAATACCTGTGTGATGGTGATACTACTGATCGGGAGGCACGCGAATAGTGTGTGTTGTTCGTACATTTTTGCTTTGCATCGATTGAAAAAGGGAATTCTGTTGCGGAATTCGAGGGGCCACTTTGTAACATTTGCTTGGATTTGACCGACGAATGAGTGGAGGCAACGAATCTCTAGGAAGACTCGTTCGGGAGAAGATCTGTGTCCAGTTTTTGTAACTAGGATGCAGAAACTAACATGTCGTCACAGAAAGAAGCCGTTACGTCCTGGATCGTATAGCTTGGAATTGCCCGTGTAAGCACTCCAAGGTCGCGTTTTTTGGGAACGCACTGCAAAACCGGGTTTTTCTGGGAGCGGGAAGTCAGATCCTTAGAGAGGATTCACATAACGAAGGTCCGCTCACTTCTGCGCCGAATTCCGCTTAAATCGGTTTTGGCATAGTTTGCGTACACGGGCCCTCTGAATTCTCTCCCTTCAGAAGTCCGCTACCAGAGTTAGTAGCGACCGTCTATGCAGTGTACTCGAAATTTCCAATAGGCAATGTTGTGGTCTACTCGATCCGATGCCTTAGACTCCTATTTCAGCATCCATCGATTTGGTCCCCAATATTGACAGAATGGACGTGCATGAATGTCATTTGCGGAGGCCGTTTTATCCAGAATAGTTCGAATTCGAGATAATCCATGATTCTGTCGCCTATTTTGGCCTCCTTCGTCCTGATGTCACCGGCAGGATGATCACAGATCGGTGTTTGGTTGGATCTGTCACAGTACGAGACTTGAATCCGGACGTGATCATTCCTTGCTTCCACATTGAGGAAAAAATTCTTCGCGAGCCCTTGTTGAAAGAAATGAACTGGAGATTTGGGCAGCATTGCTACTCCTGACATAAAACCTTTGAGACGTAGCTTGTCCACACCAGGGAAACTGCTTGATTGGGACGAAATTAGCTTGCTTTGTATAGCTCGAGTAGAAAACCAATTAGGTAAGCTATGCTAGTAGTGTTGGCATACCATGAAGCAGATCTGCGGTCTGAGACACAGAATTGTGATGTCCCAGCATCTGCTACAGCATCAGCTTCGTTGTCCTTCGGGTCAATTTAGTTCGAGGTATAATTTTGTGTTTTACCAGACGAAATCCGTCAAGTTGCTCATAAAGGATTTGACGGTTCTCACAAAATAGATTTGCTAGTATCTGGTGGTACCCGGTTTTCTCGTCTTGGATTAGTGGGTTACGCTGGTTGCGAAGAACGATGCAGGCGACCGCGCGAATTAGTCTGGACTCGGTCCTCACAGTAACTACTTGGAGTATGTTTTTGTCATCCAATTACTGCTCTGCTTCTTATGGGTCGCTGCTTCCTGGTAGGGTGAGCGAAGAACGGGCGATCGCGCGAATTAGTCTGGACTCGGTCCTCACAGTAACTACTTGGAGTATGTTTTTGTCATCCAATTACTGCTCTGCTCTGCATGGGTCGCTGCTTCCTGGTAGGGTGGGGCCGCAGCTTCCAGAGCTCCGGGTTTCTCCACGAGTTCTCTTGGGTCGCTATACAGGAATTCTCGCATACTACCTCGAACTAAATCCGGACAATTGTGTAGCCTAATCGTGCTGGTCCCTTTGCCAATCTTTCTCTGAGTAGTAGGCGTACGATGTGTAGTTAGATTCAGGCGTTGAATAATCACTTTGTCCAAGAGGAGTCAAAAGAACGCCTTCGGCTCCTCGTTGGTTAAGGTCGGAGGGGCGTTTACTGTACAGAATCGCGTCAGTATGTGCGCATCGTTTTCTAGTAGCTAGCCCAAATGTGCATCCGGTGCACAGGTTGTCTGCAGGGATTTGACTTTTCATTCCCCCACAACATAAGTGAATTTTCCACGCACTGAGGAATGATGGACAAAAGATACAGATCTATCCTTGAGGGTTGGCACCAGAAAGCAGTCACGGTTTTGGGCTCATAAACAAGCTAATTTTTCCAGTTTCTTGCAGCTGTAGATAAGTATACCTTCCTTTCGTGATGAGTAATCTCATGCGGAGCGAGATTTTAGCGAAATGGTCTTATGAATTGGCGCTCTACCCAATGCGAAGCATTGGGGACGTACAGATTAGGCTGTCTGCATCTGTGTGACAAAAGTAAGATGATACAGCATGAGTAGGTCGCGATGACTGGGGGTTTTCTGATAATGCATATGTTGACCCAGCTTGGACCAGATGAAGGGTATTTTTTTATGGGATTTCAAGTGGATCTTCTATGCCGGTAGGATCTGCGAAATTAAGGCTTTTTATTCCTGTGAAAGTATACAGGCGAGTTTTACTTGGGTATTCCCAGTCGTAACTTTTTCACCCGCTGTCACGAATGACGCTGATGAGTGATCCTCACAGAATATGTAACTCCCATCTTACAGATGGGAGGACGTCTAATTTTGGTGCTAATGATGGCATATAATTCCGAGATTTTTTGGAGCAGCTTACACTGCTTGAGGTCTGACAGCTATTTGCCAGGCTCGGCGAACAAACTAGCCGCCACCTGACCAAATGCCTGTCGACTTTATTATTCTGCTGTGGCTATTTCCGTATGTTCCCTCACTTTACTCAGCGATTTCCACCACTATTCGGCCGATTCGTCCCGTTCATCGCCGTGGCAGCGGCTAACTGCATCAACATTCCATGTATGCGTAGCCTGGAACTCACTGAAGGAACGACTATAACAGATGAGAATGGCGAGGTACTCGGTCAGTCCAGAGTCGTTGGTCAGCGAGCCATATTCAAAGTGGTGGTTTCGCGTATTCTGATGGCTGTTCCCGGAATGAGTAGGTTTTTTTTCCTCCTATCGTCTTCACTGACTAATCTGTCCTACATTCATGCTTACTGTTTGGCTGAATGCCACACCCTTTCGTTGTTCATCCGTCAAATCATTTCCGATCATTTGGACTGTTTGGATGAACAGTCTTTTCCTATTGGTCTGCTTACCTAAAAACGGTACCAGAGCGTGCACAATATACTTGTTCCTGCTAGACAAGTTTTGCGCACTGTGTGTCAGGCTCATCTACCTTCTTTGCGTGCTTAAACTCACAACTGAAGCCACAATATCGCCGACGCACACTGAGCTATAAGAACAACCACCGGTTACTCAAGCGATTAACTTGTGCTTTTGTGGTGAACGTCGGTTATCCCTCTTTGAAAGCTGTACTGATAACAAATAATGAAACAATGTATGTTCAGCTCTATTTATTGATTTCTACACAATCAGGAAAGCAGGTTATCGCACGATGACACGTTTTTGTCCTTCGGTTATTACACAACATGAGGGAAGCAGAACAACGGCAACACTGCCGAATTACTTAATCCTGTTCGGTAGCAATTGAAATACAAGTGATGGAGTCGAATCACGAACTACGGATAGTTTTTGTTACACCTTAACTTGACCTATCTTCACCCTGCAAGTGGGAGAGCATCGGCATAGATTTGGCCAATGATTGACAACAAGGAGTCCATCGTAGGCGCAAATTGCAAAGAAACGCAGTGCTTTTCGGCTCTTCAGCACAGCATGGCTTCACTTACAAGGCAAAATCTCCATTCTGGGTAAAATTCCTAGCAGTTTAATCGTACATCATCTAACGGATTTAACCGCCTTGTAAACTTCATTCGCAAATACCGTATGATCGGCTCCGATAGGTATGACAGCAATCAACAACAATATGGGAGACAAATCCCTACCAGATCTTCACAAACATTTGTCACAGCGTAGTAACAGCATGGCGAGATTGTGAATGTTTGTTTTCTATGCAACTACCCCCGCGGCACATTGACAAGTCAAGTCTACTTGGCTTGTTAAAGCGATCAGTGCGCGCAAGGCACATCACAGCTTCATCGTGATAGTGTGGGTTAGAATTTCAGACATACGGTTAGTTGGTTCATATTCTTCTCCTTTCCAACCTCCCGCCTTATTTCATCGACTTCATAACGGGTGTAAGGCATTCAGAGGGTTGCACATATGCATGTCGTATGTGGCACTATCTCTTGCATTAGCCCGATAGAAAGCCATGACCCAACTTAAGTTGGATCCCGGGGATTTGTTTCAGAATTGAGGCAAACAGAACGACCCCACCGGATTGGTGGGTCGCAGGTCGACTCAGTCTGCCGACCCTTCGGAAGAAAGGACTGAAGGAAACCCTCTAAATGGAGAGTGGAGTCACAAACGGCCAAACTCTTTTTCAACTTATCCGCATTACTTCTCCGAGACAACTTATTGGTCACTGAAGTCCTTACGGAGGAAGGTAGCTCCAAAAATTTATTTCAGTTCCTGTCATCTGTTTTAATAGGCAGAACGTTCCGAAGAACAACATAGCTAACCTCAAGTACCCAGTATGACGACCAGCGGTTTGACAGGGGGTTGCGTATTTCTTAACTGCAGCACCTTGAAAGGTTCAAAACGGAATTAGGCGCTTGAATGCCGTCTGCATTATCTGGGGGTGTAGGAGAAGGTCTCGGTTGCAGCCTGAAACAAAGCAAGCGCAGAGCAGTTGAAAGACGAAAAAAGTGCCGGACTTGTGGTATAAGCCTACCCCAGTCTCAAAATTTAAAAGGACTTCGCATATGTTTGGAAATCATCGGTTTATCTATCTCGTCAGTATGGCTTCCAGGCTGCGCAGGTTCACCAACACTTGTGACAAGCACCACATCTTTATCCTGCAGAATGGACACGATTTGTGGTACGTTTTAAATCTCCAGTTTGCAAGCACTATCGCAAAACTGGATGAGTACCCACCCAATTCGATTGAGATACGGAACAAGTGCTAGAACTGCAAAATCCCGCCCTCTTTTTCCCTAACTCAACGACCTCACCGAGCCATGAGCGCGTCAGTAGGGTCTAAAACGCGGACGTGCACCCACTAGTGCCTTCAGCTGGGAAGCTTAGGCGCTGTGTGTGGCAAACAAAATAAGGTTGCTTGTGTTTGGCCATAGTGCACCCAAGGCATTACATACTACTGAAACATCAAATAAACAATGCTGAGACGTGGCGAATGGTTTTCGGCAATATATTAGAGGCGTACTCGCTTGCTGAGTTGCCGGCTCGGTCGTGTGCTTGTACGCCAGGCGGTGGATTGCTCCGTTGAGACAGGTACCGCTTGGGCAACGAACCATCTAGAAACGAGCTAGTATCATCATCATCATCATGAGCTGTAAGAACCGCGTACTTATCATACAGCGGTTGTAGCTAGTGTATACCTTGCGGGATCTGAGTACACTAGAAACTCCCATTAGTCGTCAAAGGTATTTATGGTGAGGTCACGCGGCTAGTGGCGCTATTTTTCATACTGCTGTTGGTCATCAACTTGTTATTCGTATTTAAGTTGTTTCCTGCGCTCGCGACTATCTCTTCATCGTACACCATCTGAAGATTCCCGAACCACCTTCATAATTACACGGTTGGCAAACCGAACTGACCTGAAAAATGTGATGAACCTCAAACCATTGGCTCAAGATTTCGGCGTAGGACTTCGCGTGGAAACCGTGGTTTGGTGAAAATCGTCTTTTTACCTTTTGAGGTAACTTATAGGCAAGCTTCAGCGTTATTCTACGAACTTCAGCAATGGTCTAAACTTCCTACCAGCTAGGAGAAATTCCATTTGGCTGACGTAATTTTAACCCCTTCCGCCTTTTGAGGTAACTTATAGGCAAGCTGCAGCGTTATTCTACGGACTTCAGCAATGGTCTAAGGGTCCTACCAGCTAGGAGAAATTCCACTTGGCTGACGTAATTTTAACCCCTTCTCCCTCAGATGTCATTTCTTCCTAGCTAGCTGCATTTTTTACGCCCGTATGTGTTTGATTATAACGCATGATATAGTGATTTTTTTCGCGTTGTCATTCATATTGATCCCTCTATCCACAGTTTTTCCCCCGATATTGATGGATGCTTTGGAGAAACGGGGCACCTTAGCTCGCTATCCGTGGCTCGGAGCTCCTCTTCAGGTTACTCTCTGTGGCATCTTGTGAGTCCTCATTGATGCCACACATTCATATCCACACACGTTTTGGTATGGCATCGACATCACCAGTTATTCGTGGTTGATTTGTTTACATATTGACCCGGCGAATAGGTGAAGACAGCTACTTACTTTGACCTGTTTACATTGTAAGGAGGCGTGCCAGTATTATGAACCGCTGTTGTGTATCTCGGTGGTTTAGCGTTCCAATGAAGCCCACAAGTGCAAGAATGTTGCCATTCGGATACACCTGACATTGGACTACACCCGAGTGTAATGTAGGACTGTTTACTTTGGAAAATGTTTGCATTCTGATTCCATTCGGAGCGCTTACTTACTTTTACATACCGGACACGGATTGAACATTTTCCCTGCAACCCCTCGTCCACACAGTTGTTAATTCAGTTCAGTAGCCTTGCCTTATTGCTATAGATACAGCCGCCTGAAAATGCTGCCTCGGGTCCAAAAACACGGTCAGTTCTGATGAAGTTGATAAAGGCTACCTCAGTCTAGTTATCCGTGAATGTAGCGCATCTCTCTGTGATGCGCTTACATGTTGTGATCTGTTCCCATCACAGCCACCTTGCTCGTTGATTTAATTTAATTCATATGCCATGAAAGTTATCAGTCGTAATACGCCTATAAAGGCAATTAGAAATATGCATGCTAAGCGAACGCTTCATGGGCCTCAGCGTTTTTTACTGCTAGGTAGATATGATGGTCCAGAAATGCTTCTTGTGTGGTCTCCTTCTCGCCCACTTGAAGCGAATTCCTCGTAAATCAGTATATCACCCTTCTCCAGTTCAAGGCAATTTGGAAGATTCGTGAAATACCTTCTTGCTAGACCTCCTTGCACGTATTTGGAATAATAAAAGAATCACCCGAAATTTGTGGTGAAGTGTTTGTCGATCTTCATCCGGGCCTCGCCTCACCACAGATTAATCCGCTGCTCACACAACTGTGAACTTGGTTGGCATCTAACTAATGGACAACAAATGAACGGATTAGTGTAGTTGACAAGTTCATTTGCTAGGGGAGCTGTGCCTTAGTCCGGACCATTTAATTATCCAAAATTTATGTTCTATCAAAGACGAATCTGATCCTTGATGTGACATCAACCTATGCGTGAACGGTATAACTTACAATGGTGCATTGCGATCCCTACCGTCACATGTTTCGAAAACCTGGTCACCGCGAGTGGGTGTTAGAAGACTTGAACCGTCGAGGTTCCCTCACGTCTGCTGAGAACACCGGATTCGTGATACCGAAGTTGGCCAAGTAAATTCCGGCGGAGAAAATTCACATATGGCACATTACATGACAACATTTCACGGAGTGCGCCTCAAATCCCATGGCATCATCTGCCTCTCAGGGTCGTCTTTTTGCCATCGTGTACAGGGAAGAGGGATTAAGTGGAGTTCGGGCACCTCGCTCATTTGTGGCAAGCTAACACCGCGAACCCTTCACTTCTCCAGTTTTGTTCTCATTATAGAACTTTACATAATTTAATTGACATGGTTTTGACGCCGGATGTCAATGATGGTGCTACCCTGCTGATGACGATAATGATACTAATGACGTCTCTTCGATGGCCACATCAGTGGTCAGATAAGTTATCAAGTACAGTCGCGTTACAGATATCCGCGTGCCAACGAAAAGGCTTGATCATTACCAATGTATCGTCACTACTGCAACACTCATGATCCGCTGTTCACTAGGGTGAAAAACTATGGGGCTGGAACTAACGTACGTCCCGTGAAATAGGTGCATATGTGGATGAATTTAAATGAGCTGGAATTATGCAGTTGTTTCCCTCTAAGGTTCTTCCCCAAAAGAACCTTTTCGTTTCCGTAGACATTCTTCCAGGACCCTTTACATGAATCACTTCTGGCTGATGAACACCTAACCGGTGATATATACCCCTTTGACGCCATGGGCATCTAAAATTGGCAAACTCGACCCGAGCGTTGCAGGTTCGTGCATTAATCTGATCTGTCACACAATCAGAACTGATACAACTTCCAGGAAACGTGAAACGCTCCACAACTTCGAATACTTCTCCCTGGATTGTTAGTGTAGTGTTCAGTGACTGCACGTCCACAAGCATGAACTTTCACTTTGTGAATGCAAAGTGCATACCGAAGAAAGGGATGACTTTGGTTAACTCATCCAAAAACACCTACACTTTCTCCTCTTCGAAGACGAGAGAGATATCGTCTGCATATTCCAGATCAATAGGTTTTTCCGCAGAGGCTACTCGAGTTTTGAAGAACTTCTAGCATTCGTCTTATTATCTCATCGATCACGAAATTAAATAAGAATTGAGATATTGGGCATCCCTGGCAGAGACCGCTTTGAGTACGAAAGCTTTTGGAGGGCTCCCCATATACTCTCATGTCCCGAATTATGAGAATACAAATAACGTGTTGTGTTCACAAACTTCCGGGGCATTCCTTGATAGGCAAGCGTGTCAAGGAGAACAGACCGGTTATCCAAGTCGAATGCGCTTATGGTCGTTTGTACGTATGGCGTTGGAACCAGTCACGACGAGGAAGCTGTCCGTATTTCAACCAAACGACTACCTAAATCGTCGCTGTCAAATCTTCTGTTTAGAGAATGACATTCCAAGCTTTGCATGTCCAATCATTGCCTCATTGTTTTGAGTTGCAGAATACTAACGAGACGGAGAGTTAGACAGTGTGTGGTAGGGAATGGAAAACCGATGTAAGGTAAGGAGAGAGTACCCCACCGTTGAGCGAAGTTTCACATCGGCATGTCGGGAAGCGGCGTTAAGGATGGGTTTGCTTGGAACCTCTATAAACAGCAGACATAGTTGCGATCCAGTAAATAGGTACTCCTGCTATAGGCCCAGTAAACATTATGTAGAAAATCTGACCTCGTCATACCATCTATGCGTACATCCCGGGAGCAACCAGCTGCCGTTTTCATCTGGTACCACTCGTTTCTATCAAAGTGAAGCTGGCTGTCCTCTTATTAACGTCGAAGCCGGTTTGCTTTTCCTTCGCATGGCACGGAGTTAGTTCTTGATTTTTGGAGTAAGCTGCGACCTGGGAAAGAATTGAAAACTTTACTCTATGACTTTGGACATATTTCTATAATCTATTCAGGCTGGAGCCTATGATTACTTCCTGTAGTTATTCGACAATCCGTATCAACCACTACCAAGCATCTCTTTCCGCGGAAAGCACCTGAAAGTCGTTTAGAGTGTATGAAGAGAGAGTCGATGGTTGGAACATTCTTTGGTTGAAAATAGGTAAAATGCGAGCCTTGGATATCTTTGTTTGTTGATCTCATCAGAGCCTAAGGGAATGTTGGTTTGTGCAGGGGAATGTTTTTGTACGGCTTGGCCGTTTTTTTACTCTTCCGGCCGATTTTCGCAGTCCTCTGTAAGCTGGTCCGGGTTTTGTCCTTCCTACTGAGTGTGTTCCCGCAGAAGAAACTTATTTAGTAGTTTTTGGCCTAATTTTTTGGTCGGAAAAGCGACCCATGTAAACAGGTTATTAGTAGTCTTGTCGAGGAGAGAAAATGTGAACGAGTGAGAAGAGGAGAGAAATGACACCGTCTATTTGGTCATGAGGGACTAAGTAACTCCTGTACAAGACTATGAAAGGAACTTTTTTAAGCATATCTATTTCCTGCTCTCAGACAAAGGTCACTACTTGTTTTTTTTGTACTTGGAACGAGACAATTTCACCAGTCTTGTTGCTTACTGGGACACTGTGATGATAGCTGTGTGGTCGAAGGCTTTGGACCGAGTTGTGTTGTGGATTGTTTCTGTTTACATACCAGACCGTTTTATGGTGATGAGTAACGAAAATGTGTAACTTTTTCAAGGTTGGTTACCTCGTGAGAAGCGACGGCTTCGCGGTGTAGTTTTCAACTCTGATCAACTTTTTGCCATCAAACTTAGTAACCAGCCCTTACTGGTTACTGTTGGTCCCAAAACTCACCACTCAATATTCTTGACCTGTTCTTCTTATTTTCTCCTTGTTCCACCAGCTTGACATTCATGACGCCAATGTGCTGCGCTCTATTCCCACAAGTCAGTTCAATTGCGTTCGATAAACTCGAACCCGATGCACAAGCAAAGATTCGCAAATTACGTGGGGATAGGATTCCCGAACGTGTTTACTACAACAAAGGCTTATGAGTTCCTATCACTTCCTCGATTTTTCCACATGCACAAGTTTCATTGAATTGTCCACGATGATTTCTTTGCCCACGCATAACTCGTTCGCTACCTCCTCATCTTGACGTATGATATTTTTAGCTTTACGTTTATCTGACTAGGTGAATAAAACTCTTCATATATGAAAAAAACCGAATGACTGGTTGTCCCATGAGCAAGAATCAGCTTTACCTAGTTTCGAATCCTCATTCTACTCTGGGTTCCATTCGCAGACTATAGCTTTCGTTCTTTTTCGACTATCTTGTCTACCACTGAGTGCAGCACTCTCCTCGACCTAGGGCTATTCATGGGAATGGCCCAACTCAACAGAGCTTGTGGCGCGGGTTAATTTCACCGGCCATGCAAGCAAATAGTATGCATCTCATTAGCGAATATACACTTGTTTGCAAACCAATTTGGTTTTTCGAGAGACTCACCTGGAACCCAGCTGAAGTTCTTGTTTGTGATGTTTCCAGGCTACTGAATGTGTTGCACCAGGCCGTCTCATGTGTCAGTCGCTACGATATTCGAGATATCGCGATACATGTATGTTTGAGTAGTGCATTACAAGTATTATGCACCTCAATTTTTGATGGTGAGCAACCGAAGCTGACGACCCTTTCATAAGACTCCAAACACAAACCACCCCAATATCAAACAGCCCTTATCGTTTTCGAAAATCAGCTCCAAAGTGGAATATTCGCTTTGAATATGGGAGACCAAATTAGAGAGCATGACAGGTGCACTTTGAATAACAAACGATACTTCAACCTACTGCACACTTTTGACTTTCACGAACAACAAGAAACTGTATACGTTTCTTTCATAGGATGAGTTTACTTTACCGGGTTCGGATCATTGAAGCACCATTTGGTTAGTTTTGTGGCTGTCACACGCTGTAGGTCGCACAGGCCCGTGCACATTTGGTTCGAAAACAACATCGTGACCCGTCTGTTTACGTGTAAGCCCGTTTGCTGCGTATCGACTTCCATTGAAGTGATACGCAACAACGACCCCCCCCCCGAAAACAGACCGCTTTCCCTAAGGGGCCAGGATTTTTTAGGAGCCCATCGAAAAGAGGCCGAATATCATTGTTGTAATGCATTCTCCTTGGAGGATCATTGTATTTCAGATTCGCCTATTTTTCTGGGTTATCCGAGTTCTGAGTCGCAAATATTTGAAGTAGCTAGAAATGTGACATCATCTATGACGAGCTTACGGACAAAATCATCATCCGTTTGAACAAGACATTGAGAGTTAACCATGACATATTTGACAAACCTTGTTTTCTCTAGCTAGGCAGAAACGGACAGTATGCGTCGCGAAAGTTCATCCAACTACTAACAAGTTTTAATACGCAAATAGCATGGGATGTACAGGTCACTCCACTTCAGGTTCTTCTGTCAGCGGCTTTTGACCTTTCTTCATTTGCGCGACTTGTTCCACACGGGCCAAATGTTGGCGTAGTCGATCTGCTCGGTCTGCTTGCAGAGACTGTGAAATGGAAGGTTGAACAAAGAATCCTAATGATAACAACCGGCAAGAGAGAAGTCTGAAGATTTACACAAACCCAAGCCGTCACTAACCGAATGTGACAGAAGGGCAGGAAAAAGAAATGACATGTTGCTTATATCCGTGAGAAATTAGTCTCAGCATGTTTTGTCAAGGAAGCCGAAGTTTGCTAAGAGGAATCACACTCCAGCGATAAACCTTCGACCTGCAGCAACCTACTAGGACGGTCCTATTCCCCAATAAGAAGGGTTTTCTGTTGAACTGCGAATTCGTCCGAAATTCAATACCACTTGAATCTCACTCTTGCGACAACCGATTTTTTACGGGTAAACTCTCTGCGGTGGCTGAACACGTGCTCGCTTGGTTGCGCGGCAGGCTTTTTAGTTTGTCATTTAGGTTAGGTGATATCGCTAAAAATGAGTAACTTGGCCCAATCTATGGACATGGGGTTAATGTTGGGGATTTTAACCTGCTTATTCCTAAAACCAGTGATTTGTGCGTGAACTTACTGACCGGAAGTTCCGTGGCTCGAAGCCGACACCGGCATACTCCTGGGCGGGTGAGAGTGTATGATGAGCTCTCCAAAAGCTTCCCTACAAAACGTGGTGTCCGACAAGAATGTCCACTTTCTCCACTCTTGTTCAGCTTCATCTTGGGGCGAACACTGAAGGGTCTTCAAAACCCCGGTGTTCAAATCACTGCTGGTGATAGGCTTGTCGATCTGGAGTACGCGGACGACATCTCCCTCATCTGTGAAGACCGAACCGAAGCGCAAGCTCTGTTGAATAGACTGACCACCATCATACCTCCTCTCGGCATGCGTCTTGCACCTTCAAAATACAAAGTTATGCTTCAGAACGTGCGGTCTCTGGACATATCCCTTACGATTCAAGAAGGATCGCTGGAGATTGTGGAACATTTTACTTACCTCGGTAGTTGTATCAGCTCTGACGGAACTGTGTCTGATGAAGTCAGTGCAAGAATCTCAAAGACTCGAATCACGTTTGCTAATTTGCGTCACTTGTGGCGTCAAAAAGGCATCTCACTTGATCTTAAGGGTCGTGTGTACCAGGCTACAGTAAGGGCTGTGTTGTTGTATGGGGTGCGAGCATGGCCTCTTCGGGTAGATGATGTGAGGCGTCTTCAGGTTTTTCATCACCGGTGCCTCAAGCGTTGCTGGTTTTGGATGGTGTCAGCGTGTTTGTAAGGAGGTATTTAGAAAACGGGTAATTGGTTGTGATGCAGGTACTTCAATCTTGGAAACATCCAGCACCACCGACTACGATGGCTCGGTCATGTTCAACGCATGCCGAAACACCGTCTCCGTGCCTCCCCCCGAATGGCTCAAACCGCGAAGGGGACAAAGTATGATTTGGCAGAAGGTTTTGAAAGAGATTACGAAGAGTTTTGGTGTTATTGGTGCAGTGCGCCCTCCAGGATAGGATCCCCTTGACCCCTCTGTACTTGGCTGGAGATATTGCAAGAAATGGCGGCTTATCGATGTCAGTGGCGTTCGTGCTCTCAGTTTGTTTTCAGTTTGTCTGATTGAGCGCTTGGTAGTGTAGGCACCCCCTCTGTACTTGGAGATATTGCAAGAAATGGCGGCTTATCGATGTCAGTGGCGTTCGTGCTCTCAGTTTGTTTTCAGTTTGTCTGATTGATTGAGCGGTAGTGTAGGCACCTCAAAATGCTTGACATAAGCAAGCACTAGGTCCCCTACCTCACCCACTTTTCCTCTTCTTTTCACTCGAGGGCCTTTAATATATATACATATATATATATATAATATAATTACATGAACCTCATGGTTGTACGGCAGTGAAGCATCAGTGCCAACACTAATGTTGCTCTCTCGGTTGCCGTGGCGGCTAGGCATCGAAAGACTGTTAGAGCTGGACGATTATTCATTATTAAATTCATGGATGATTTTATCCTCCCGAGAATCGGGACGGATCTCACTCTCTAGGTTTTTCTAGATCAGTGGGAGTTTGCACACTCCGGTTGGAGAATCACTGCGCTGGACAAGCTGTCAGGTATTTCTTACGATACAAGGTATCTAATTGTTCGGTTATCCAACTGAAACTGAAACAAAATTATACGGCTACCCTAATCAATCTAACGCCAAAGCTTTGCTTTGAACCCATCTGGGTCCTGTTTTCTCCAGTAACCAGCCACCTGAGCCTACTGGGCATCTGGTAGTGAGGTGTGGACTAGCAACCCGAAAGACCGAAAGGATGTATCACTTGCTATTCGAACCCTGGTCAACAAACTACTTTAAAGTGCAAAGGGATACAGCAAGTACTGGCAAAACAGCGAAATTCGAACTAGACCTTCAAGAAATAGCTCCTGCATTAGCTAAAATAATCAAATATATCTGTGGCTTTTAGTACATGGGATCAAAACTGCAGTGTCGGCTACGTTCGTTCAATAAGAGGCACAACAGGTTGATCCCAAACTTCGCCAGCACAGTTGCGAAACAAACGAATCGGGACTTGAGATTTAACTAAAATGAGGGTACAAGCTCCCGCTCATAGATTATAGAAGATTCGTAAAGGTTGGCGGTGTTTGGTGTGCAGCCATTAAGCCAAAAATGTAAAATGCCAACAGAATAATCTGTGTTTAGTCACACGGCCGTGAAAGGTTGTAATGGGACTATTGGCCAGCATATAGCGACCACCCACCTTCGAATGTTTGACTTTTGTATACACCAGGGGAAGTCAATTAGGGGGAGGAACATTGTATCGGAGGCAAGAAGCTGGTGAATTTACGCAACCCAGGGAAGTGTTGAGTGTACCAGAGCAACAAAGGATTGACTCCGATCCTGACAGCTCCTAGCTAGATGCTCCCAGGTTGCAAATGACATCTGGATTTCTATACTAGAGAAGTTGCTCGGGCAATATTGAGAAAAAAAAACTATTCATTTGCAATGGCATTTTGCTTTGAACCAGAGCGTCCACGTACAAAGCACAAACGAGAAGACACGCCAGTGGACAGACTCGAGTTGCCAACTTTTCGCTTACCCGATGAGTATTTTACAAAGGAACCTGAAGTTCGGTGAATAAGAAAGGTGTAAGGAGGTTGAGTCTTCGGTTTTCTACCTTTCCAACTTCTGCACAAACAAGAAAAGTATTCGATTCGAAGTATGACGTGAAACAAGTAATTTGAATGTGAATATGTATGTTGAAGGAATGAATATTTTGTGCAAACGTGCACCCTGAAGCAGGTTCACAATTACCTTATTTGGGTGGGACGAACTGACATATTCGGTTCGGTTTGGTGTAGGTCGATTCAATATGAGAACGCCTGTGTGTTAGGGTGTCTTGGCAATGAAACGTGCCTAAGTAGCATTTTATGTTCTCGGAGGCGTCATCATTTGGTGTTATCTGGTTTCATTATTCTGGTGTAGATGTTTACTAAGCTTAGTTTTCATTCATCCCTGTGTTTTCGGCACTGTGCCAGAGTTATACTTTTTTTCCATATCCTTTGCTTTTGTTTTATTCGTGGTGTGTACGTCAGTGATTGATGTTAGGTTACCGCTTTTTACATTGTACCACTGAGTTTTTCTAGGCTATACCAGACGGAACACTCCCGAGCTGTGCATTGCTGGTGATTCCCAATGAGGATGAAGCCGCTGCCTAGTGCTTCTGGGCTTCTGAGCATAGATTGACCTCACTCACTGGACGAAATCTCCCTTCGAATTTACCGAATCTCACACTACCAGTAGTGTGTGTCGCCCTGCCCGAGGTTTAGGAGTGTCCCTCAAATAAATTTTGGAGAATTCAACCAAGGGACAATTTTGACCCGCAAGGAGACGATAAATGAGAGACTTATTCTGCGCTCCAAGTTATTGCCATTGTAATTTGAAACTATGCTTAACGCCACCTGGCGACCCGTTTTTTGCCTCACCGTGACTGTTCTCACAAAAGGATGTGCTGGTCCATAGTTGTTCTGCATTGCAACCGCCGACGTTTGAGGATCTGCGACGAGATCAGCACACATTAGATCATCGTCTTGTTTTCAGTGGCGCACATTGTAGGTAGAATGGAGACTTTGATTTTCAGCGCGTAATTCCCGTCGTAATACCCACCTTTTCCAGAGGAACTCTATAGCGGCTAGGCTAAACTTGGTATGTACTTTGCTTGAAGGTCTGCTTGAAGAAGTCTTCATCCGATTAGTGAGGAACATACCTAAACCAGTTCAGGATCAGTTGGTGCTTGCCTGTAGCTGACTGTGAAGTCAGCTTCTGAACTGGTCTAATTGGTGCGAATCAAGGACCTAACCGGTTCACCCTATTTTCTGAATTGTCCTCCCGCATCATTTGTCAAAAGCATCTAGCCTACTTGAATTGTCCTTGAATTCTGGTGTGCAGGGGTCGCTTCCATATAGAATAACGACCCACAGTGACCTGATGTATGGTCTCACCTTTATGTCGGAGGATATTCTTCAGTTGTAGTAACTAACTGTGGCAACGTCGCTGCGGATCTTCATTTTGTTTTCGTTTGAGAATGCCATAACCTAGGTATTTGAGAATGGGGACAGATTCGTCATGTGTGCTGTGTGGTGTGACAGGGGGCCCGAAGGAACAAGACGGTAGCAAAATTTCTTACCTTATGGATGTTGAATTTTGGCCTATGGAATAGTCTTTTATGTAGAAGTTGCTGGGGAAAGAATTGTCTGTGTGAGCCGCACGGGCTCAATTATGTGGCCTGCTTATTTCTGCCGTGTGAAGAAAGACTGAGAGTAAGTAGTGAGCTTAGTCAAGTGTCTAGTCAACCAATGTGAAGAATATTTCGTTCGTATTGTCGATAGAAATCTTTGAAGATGCACGGGAAAGATAATTTCATCAGAAGATGTTAGACAAGATCTCCAGAATATCAGTCCAAGTTCTAGTCTCGCTTTAGAACAAACCTCAGAGCATTCGGTTAGAATTATGGATCGAGAGACAGGTGAGCTTGTTAGTGGAAAGTGTACTTGCTTTCCAACAGTCACATTAGTTTGTTTCCGAAATCATGTCGTTAAAACGTAACAAAAATAACGTACCAAACCTCTCTGAAACTTACCATCCTCCTTTCTCTGGCCTGGTCTAGGCCTTTGTTTAGAGTCTCCTGAGTTATCTGTTTGTCCTTGGACGAGGCCGTCAGGCGTGCTGCGATTTTCGGAGGAACATTAGGTTGAGCAATATCCTTGTTGTGTTTTTCAATTTCAGTCAGATTCGCAGAGGGACTCTTCTTTTCGGTCCTTTTAGTTTGTTTAGACTTGTTGTTGTTCATGTTTTAGTACGCTGTGTTGGAGGCAGCAAATAAAAGAGCACCGAAGAGTCAGAGAAATGAACCAGTAACACATTTATGAGTGTTATATCCTTTACTGGCTTCAGTAGAACAGCCTAGAACGTCACGACTGCACACAAAACAAGTATTCGAAGCAACCCTATGGATCTGATTGTTCAAGATCAATTATGGTGGATAGTAAACAATCGTTGCCCGCATATAGTTACATACAGCTGTAACCAATGAGGCAACAACGGTCGTTTGTCAGCCGTTTGGGAGTTATGAGGCGACAATTCATCATGCTTTTGACTCCAGTTGAAACTATGCCAAGTAAAACTTACAGTCGAAGTTGAGGTGGTGTAGTGCAGCGTGATGACGCTGGATTATTTTCGTAAGCCCCATTTTCCTATTCATCGTGTATATTGTTGAGAACCACAGTCGGCCATTTTTGGAACCAAGATGGTGCTTCCTCTATGGTTCTGCGTGTCACCTCGAGGGCGGACTGCAGTGGGAAAAGTTCCATGTGGCTCAAAGTTGTCTCCTCAACAGAAGAAGCATCTCCGTAAGGATGACATTCTAACCGCAAGTCCACTGCACAGATACTTCCTGTTCCTCTACTTTGCTAGTTCACCAATGCTCTCTGATAAAAACCATCTAATGGTTCAATCAGGTCACTTGCTTCGTGAAGGAACGGCGAAGAGACAATGGACAGATTCCACTGCTAGTTCGCCAACCTCGTGGTTGTTATTACATGGATTTCATTCACTGTGTATGCCACTATGTAGCCAACACAAGTTCTTGCTGCAGTAAGGAAGCACAATTATAAACATAGCCATCACGATACGTTGTGATGTTCATAGATTTTTGCAAAGAGAAAAGAATAAGTGACAGCTTGAGTCGAAACACATGCATGTAACAGTTTAAAACAACGAAACGAACTACATACCTTCAAGCCTAAGTATGCTGGTTGAGAAAAGTGGACGGTACTCACCAAAGCAATATAAGCAATATGGCATAAGATTACTGAATTCAAAAGCCCCCCTGCAATCAAGACGAGCACTTAGATACCAGGAATGAAAAGTTCCCAAGTCAGAGTAAACTTGTATGGACGTAACATTAATATTAAGGCTGCTGAGAACCAGTCGGCAGTCCACGACCGGTTTTGCCCTTCTTGGGGTTCATCAGGTAGGCACAACCCCCGAGTTTCCCTCAACCTTATGTTACACTTGGACCGAAATTCGACAAATACACCCAGTTTCATACATATTTAGCGGTTGCCGTGGCGGCTAGGCATCGAAAGACTGTTAGAGCTGGACGATTATTCATTATTAAATTCATGGATGATTTTATCCTCCCGAGAATCGGGACGGATCTCACTCTCTAGGTTTTTCTAGATCAGTGGGAGTTTGCACACTCCGGTTGGAGAATCACTGCGCTGGACAAGCTGTCAGGTATTTCTTACGATACAAGGTATCTAATTGTTCGGTTATCCAACTGAAACTGAAACAAAATTATACGGCTACCCTAATCAATCTAACGCCAAAGCTTTGCTTTGAACCCATCTGGGTCCTGTTTTCTCCAGTAACCAGCCACCTGAGCCTACTGGGCATCTGGTAGTGAGGTGTGGACTAGCAACCCGAAAGACCGAAAGGATGTATCACTTGCTATTCGAACCCTGGTCAACAAACTACTTTAAAGTGCAAAGGGATACAGCAAGTACTGGCAAAACAGCGAAATTCGAACTAGACCTTCAAGAAATAGCTCCTGCATTAGCTAAAATAATCAAATATATCTGTGGCTTTTAGTACATGGGATCAAAACTGCAGTGTCGGCTACGTTCGTTCAATAAGAGGCACAACAGGTTGATCCCAAACTTCGCCAGCACAGTTGCGAAACAAACGAATCGGGACTTGAGATTTAACTAAAATGAGGGTACAAGCTCCCGCTCATAGATTATAGAAGATTCGTAAAGGTTGGCGGTGTTTGGTGTGCAGCCATTAAGCCAAAAATGTAAAATGCCAACAGAATAATCTGTGTTTAGTCACACGGCCGTGAAAGGTTGTAATGGGACTATTGGCCAGCATATAGCGACCACCCACCTTCGAATGTTTGACTTTTGTATACACCAGGGGAAGTCAATTAGGGGGAGGAACATTGTATCGGAGGCAAGAAGCTGGTGAATTTACGCAACCCAGGGAAGGGTTGAGTGTACCAGAGCAACAAAGGATTGACTCCGATCCTGACAGCTCCTAGCTAGATGCTCCCAGGTTGCAAATGACATCTGGATTTCTATACTAGAGAAGTTGCTCGGGCAATATTGAAGAAAAAAAACTATTCATTTGCAATGGCACTTTGCTTTGAACCAGAGCGTCCACGTACAAAGCACAAACGAGAAGACACGCCAGTGGACAGACTCGAGTTGCCAACTTTTCGCTTACCCGATGAGTATTTTACAAAGGAACCTGAAGTTCGGTGAATAAGAAAGGTGTAAGGAGGTTGAGTCTTCGGTTTTCTACCTTTCCAACTTCTTCACAAACAAGAAAAGTATTCGATTCGAAGTATGACGTGAAACAAGTAATTTGAATGTGAATATGTATGTTGAAGGAATGAATATTTTGTGCAAACGTGCACCCTGAAGCAGGTTCACAATTACCTTATTTGGGTGGGACGAACTGACATATTCGGTTCGGTTTGGTGTAGGTCGATTCAATATGAGAACGCCTGTGTGTTAGGGTGTCTTGGCAATGAAACGTGCCTAAGTAGCATTTTATGTTCTCGGAGGCGTCATCATTTGGTGTTATCTGGTTTCATTATTCTGGTGTAGATGTTTACTAAGCTTAGTTTTCATTCATCCCTGTGTTTTCGGCACTGTGCCAGAGTTATACTTTTTTTCCATATCCTTTGCTTTTGTTTTATTCGTGGTGTGTACGTCAGTGATTGATGTTAGGTTACTGCTTTTTACATTGTACCACTGAGTTTTTCTAGGCTATACCAGACGGAACACTCCCGAGCTGTGCATTGCTGGTGATTCCCAATGAGGATGAAGCCGCTGCCTAGTGCTTCTGGGCTTCTGAGCATAGATTGACCTCACTCACTGGACGAAATCTCCCTTCGAATTTACCGAATCTCACACTACCAGTAGTGTGTGTCGCCCTGCCCGAGGTTTAGGAGTGTCCCTCAAATAAATTTTGGAGAATTCAACCAAGGGACAATTTTGACCCGCAAGGAGACGATAAATGAGAGACTTATTCTGCGCTCCAAGTTATTGCCATTGTAATTTGAAACTATGCTTAACGCCACCTGGCGACCCGTTTTTTGCCTCACCGTGACTGTTCTCACAAAAGGATGTGCTGGTCCATAGTTGTTCTGCATTGCAACCGCCGACGTTTGAGGATCTGCGACGAGATCAGCACACATTAGATCATCGTCTTGTTTTCAGTGGCGCACATTGTAGGTAGAATGGAGACTTTGATTTTCAGCGCGTAATTCCCGTCGTAATACCCACCTTTTCCAGAGGAACTCTATAGCGGCTAGGCTAAACTTGGTATGTACTTTGCTTGAAGGTCTGCTTGAAGAAGTCTTCATCCGATTAGTGAGGAACATACCTAAACCAGTTCAGGATCAGTTGGTGCTTGCCTGTAGCTGACTGTGAAGTCAGCTTCTGAACTGGTCTAATTGGTGCGAATCAAGGACCTAACCGGTTCACCCTATTTTCTGAATTGTCCTCCCGCATCATTTGTCAAAAGCATCTAGCCTACTTGAATTGTCCTTGAATTCTGGTGTGCAGGGGTCGCTTCCATATAGAATAACGACCCACAGTGACCTGATGTATGGTCTCACCTTTATGTCGGAGGATATTCTTCAGTTGTACTAACTAACTGTGGCAACGTCGCTGCGGATCTTCATTTTGTTTTCGTTTGAGAATGCCATAACCTAGGTATTTGAGAATGGGGACAGATTCGTCATGTGTGCTGTTTGGTGTGACAGGGGGCCCGAAGGAACAAGACGGTAGCAAAATTTCTTACCTTATGGATGTTGAATTTTGGCCTATGGAATAGTCTTTTATGTAGAAGTTGCTGGGGAAAGAATTGTCTGTGTGAGCCGCACGGGCTCAATTATGTGGCCTGCTTATTTCTGCCGTGTGAAGAAAGACTGAGAGTAAGTAGTGAGCTTAGTCAAGTGTCTAGTCAACCAATGTGAAGAATATTTCGTTCGTATTGTCGATAGAAATCTTTGAAGATGCACGGGAAAGATAATTTCATCAGAAGATGTTAGACAAGATCTCCAGAATATCAGTCCAAGTTCTAGTCTCGCTTTAGAACAAACCTCAGAGCATTCGGTTAGAATTATGGATCGAGAGACAGGTGAGCTTGTTAGTGGAAAGTGTACTTGCTTTCCAACAGTCACATTAGTTTGTTTCCGAAATCATGTCGTTAAAACGTAACAAAAATAACGTACCAAACCTCTCTGAAACTTACCATCCTCCTTTCTCTGGCCTGGTCTAGGCCTTTGTTTAGAGTCTCCTGAGTTATCTGTTTGTCCTTGGACGAGGCCGTCAGGCGTGCTGCGATTTTCGGAGGAACATTAGGTTGAGCAATATCCTTGTTGTGTTTTTCAATTTCAGTCAGATTCGCAGAGGGACTCTTCTTTTCGGTCCTTTTAGTTTGTTTAGACTTGTTGTTGTTCATGTTTTAGTACGCTGTGTTGGAGGCAGCAAATAAAAGAGCACCGAAGAGTCAGAGAAATGAACCAGTAACACATTTATGAGTGTTATATCCTTTACTGGCTTCAGTAGAACAGCCTAGAACGTCACGACTGCACACAAAACAAGTATTCGAAGCAACCCTATGGATCTGATTGTTCAAGATCAATTATGGTGGATAGTAAACAATCGTTGCCCGCATATAGTTACATACAGCTGTAACCAATGAGGCAACAACGGTCGTTTGTCAGCCGTTTGGGAGTTATGAGGCGACAATTCATCATGCTTTTGACTCCAGTTGAAACTATGCCAAGTAAAACTTACAGTCGAAGTTGAGGTGGTGTAGTGCAGCGTGATGACGCTGGATTATTTTCGTAAGCCCCATTTTCCTATTCATCGTGTATATTGTTGAGAACCACAGTCGGCCATTTTTGGAACCAAGATGGTGCTTCCTCTATGGTTCTGCGTGTCACCTCGAGGGCGGACTGCAGTGGGAAAAGTTCCATGTGGCTCAAAGTTGTCTCCTCAACAGAAGAAGCATCTCCGTAAGGATGACATTCTAACCGCAAGTCCACTGCACAGATACTTCCTGTTCCTCTACTTTGCTAGTTCACCAATGCTCTCTGATAAAAACCATCTAATGGTTCAATCAGGTCACTTGCTTCGTGAAGGAACGGCGAAGAGACAATGGACAGATTCCACTGCTAGTTCGCCAACCTCGTGGTTGTTATTACATGGATTTCATTCACTGTGTATGCCACTATGTAGCCAACACAAGTTCTTGCTGCAGTAAGGAAGCACAATTATAAACATAGCCATCACGATACGTTGTGATGTTCATAGATTTTTGCAAAGAGAAAAGAATAAGTGACAGCTTGAGTCGAAACACATGCATGTAACAGTTTAAAACAACGAAACGAACTACATACCTTCAAGCCTAAGTATGCTGGTTGAGAAAAGTGGACGGTACTCACCAAAGCAATATAAGCAATATGGCATAAGATTACTGAATTCAAAAGCCCCCTGCAATCAAGACGAGCACTTAGATACCAGGAATGAAAAGTTCCCAAGTCAGAGTAAACTTGTATGGACGTAACATTAATATTAAGGCTGCTGAGAACCAGTCGGCAGTCCACGACCGGTTTTGCCCTTCTTGGGGTTCATCAGGTAGGCACAACCCCCGAGTTTCCCTCAACCTTATGTTACACTTGGACCGAAATTCGACAAATACACCCAGTTTCATACATATTTAGTTTTCACACGAGACCCGGATGAACCTCTCTCGTTTATGATATTCTTTAACTGAATGTGCCGCATCAAGTTTCAGCTGGTACGATACGCCACTGGGTTATCGGTCAGCGGCCTTATGAGTAGTGTGTAACGTCTGTACAATGTCTTGCGATACTGGCGTATCATAATCCCAACCAAAACGTGCGGAAGCCTGATGCAGCACATTCAGTTGAAGAAGAACAACATAAACGTGGGATTCAGCAGGGTTTCAAGTGAGTGAAAGCCACAACTTGTATGCAGGTGCGTGTATTTCGGAATAAATTTAGTTCCAATTGATCGTGTGCTGATAAGCTTGTATTGCTGATTTGAGAGCAAGCCTATGATTAGTACTCAAAATTTCTTACAAACGGCATGACTGAGCGGAAAACAATTCACCCAATTTCCGAACCGCGCGTTATTCGTACTGCGCCATTCTATTTGTATACTAAGTCGTGAATGCGGACTTGAACGGAAAGATACAACACCTAGCTTTATAACTGGGTTTCATGGAGTTACACCCACGTGATACAGGGCACGGTCATTTATCGGTGATCTTGCACCTGAGCTGTTCCCCCGTACGATGTTTTCTGATTAAACGGCTACTGGAATGAAACCAGGCAATGTATTGTATGTGGTAAATTGTGTCCAGCTACAAACTTTTCGCGATTAGTCGCATTCCCCAAGATAGGATGGTCAACATCATGGAAGGAGCCTCTATTTGGGTGAAATTCCTTCACACAACAGAGAACAAATATATTGGTGAAACAACAATGTGAAAATAAAAAATAAACTTCAAATGTCTCTTCATGATGCCTGCATCAGCCGTCCCAGTCTAGCCACGTGAGACTGCTGCTGGTACGAGGAGATTCACATTTCAGTGCTTGACTTCGTGAGTTATTTCGGACAACTTGGTTTCATTAAATTGCAGCCGAAAATCGGCGTTGTCTACAAACGGGACGTGCTTCTTTCTCGGGATAAACGGTTACTGTCGCACCATTAGTCCCAACACATTTTGTGCTTTTTTTCCCAAGAAACACTAAGAGTTTCATACAATGAATCCTCATCCAGATCCGACAAATGATGGTGTAAACTGACAATCGGATGTCTTCATTATCATTATCATTGTCATCATCATCATCATCGACAGCATGACATCAGTGTTCAACACCGATGCTTCACTGCCGTACAACCATGACTTATTTGAAATCCTCATTGTGAAGAAACGAGTAAGGGTGGACGGGGGAGGAACTTAGTGATAGCTTACCACAACCATTCTGAGGTACCTATACCTCCAGACACTTCGTGATCTCTTCATACTCCTCTGCCAAATCAAGGGTTGGCAACCTCTCTGTTTACGCCACTCTGAGGTGAGCATGGAAAACAGCACTCTTCCCGGTAGACGATGGTTCGGCATAGGTAACACATGTCCCAACCAACGCAGCTTCTGTTGCTGGACACATTCTTCAATGGAAGTACCCGTTACACAACCGAAAACACGCTTTCTAACTGCCTCGTTACGGATTCGCTGACACCAACCCACACGAGCTATGGTTCTCAGACAACGATTGTCGAACACCTG
>NW_008751664.1:2188952-2214153 GCF_000715545.1 Opisthorchis viverrini
AACCAGGCACAGTGAAGACCACGCGGTCCCCATCCTGGAAGGCGAGCAGAACCGACAGCACCCAAACGTTTCGTGATCCCCTTCATACTCCTCTGCCAAGTCAAGGGTTGGCCACCTCTCTGTTCACGTCACTGTGAGTTGGGCATGGAAAACAGCACTCTCTCTTCGGCAAATGATGGTTCTGCATACGCAACACGTCCCAACCAACGCAGCTTCTGGTGCTGGACACATTCTTCAATGGAAGTACCCGTTGCGCAACCGAAAACGTGCTTTCTAACTGCCTCGTTACGGATTCGTCGACATCAACCCACACGAGCTATGGTTCTGAGACAACGATGATCGAACACCTGAAGACGTCTCAGGTCCGCTGGTCGAATAGGCCAAGTCTCACACCCATACAATAAAACAGCCCGTACTGTAGCTTGATACACACGTCCCTTCAGATTCAGGGATAAACCATTCTGACGCCATAGGTGTCTCAAATTAGCAAACGCGAACCGAGCCTTGCAGATTCGTGCATTCACCTCATCTGTCACACTGCAGTCAGAACTAATGCAAGTTCCAAGATACGTAAAACGCTCCACAACTTCCAGTGCCTCTCCCTGGATTGTAAGAGGCGTGTTCAGTGACTGCACGTCCACAAGCATGACCTTACACTTTGTGGGTGCAAAATGCATACCAAAGGACGGGATGACTTTGGTCAGTTCATCCAAAAACACCTGCGCCTTCTCTTCGAACATGAAATGGGATGTCTTACTAAACAGCAACTTTCTCCTGTCACAGCTTGAATTGTTTTGATTCTTTTCTCACGGAAATGCCAACGACGTTGGTTCCGAAGTGGCCGGTTATGACAGCATTTGTTAATCGCATTCTACCGTGATCTGTGGCAGAAATGTCCCACAATCGGAATGAGTAACTTGAGCTCAGGAGCCTACCCACGTGTATGCCCAACTGGGACGTGAGATTTTTAACAACAGAAGGATGGATGTATATTCCTTCTTGTTATTCTCACTAGGATTTGGTGTAACTGTGAACCGACCCCCTGTTGATCGACCCCGTATAACAATGCAGTGGCTAGTGGTTCGACTGGGTTGCCGTGTTTGTCTCTCCCCGATGTTTCCGCATCAATTCCAAGCTACTAATAGGTAGTATAAAAGGGACGAGAAAAATTCTGGTTGACCTGGTAATGGTTCTTCCACAGATGGATAATTTTGAAGGACACTCTGCGCGTAAAACCCGACCCATTTCGTGTGCGCATCTTATCGCCTCAATGTTGAACTGTCAAGGGGAAGGGTCCACAGTCAGCACGCTTACTGCATTCAGTAGTATCGATGACTTCCGTCAGGATTCGATAATGGCGCTTGTGGGCGTATGTAATGTGGCTTTTTTTACGCTTATTCTCCAGATCGAAATAACCAATAGTTTCCCTCTTTGCCTTTGTGCATGACCGAATAGCATGATAAGTGTGATTTCGTTTAGAGGAATCAAGCTTAACTAAAGAGGAAAACACAGAAGATAGGTCTTTGCCATCATTTTGCTACTGCACGGAACAACGCGGGAATAGGCGAAAAACTTTCCGAATTACCTGGTAAGGTACCTTATTCTGGGACTTCGTACGTGAAAAAATTGTGAAAAGAAGTTTAGCTGTTTAGAAAAGGAGTTTCTAAGATCCAGAACTAACGCACTGAAAGCTGGATGTCTTAGGATTCCATATCATTTTCAAGAAGTGGTATACCTACAGGACAAATTTGTCCACATCCATGTACACCATCTGGAAACTCACCGCATTGGGACATTCGCAGCAACTCCGGAGGTTAATTTGCCTCTACACATAGACAGACGCTTAACTGCCTGACAGACCTCTGAGGATAATGTAGTTCTGTGTGTGTATGCCTCAGCTGGACATCCGGATAAATTGGCTAGTGTAGTGCAGCTGACACATCAATGCGCATCTGGTTTGAACGGTTCACGTGACCACGTGGGTTGATAAAATCTGGGCGCGGGTATTCTCTTCCGGAGCACTTCGTCTTACTTGCCTAGCACCTAATAAGTTCTTTTTCCATACACTAGAGATTTTGCCCGCTAGCAATGAGTCAGCGTGGTGGAGGGCAGTGATAGCGACATATTTGTTTATTCAAGGATAGTGATGGCAGCATTTCGGATACTAACGAATTTACGAATATCCATCGATGATAAGGTTTCATCTTTCGCTGGAGTGCCAGCACGTTCATGGAAGCCAAGATTAGGCTTATTTAATGACTTTCTTGCATGATGCTTTGCCACGCCTATTTGTATTCATAGTAGTGATTTTATAGGAACACAGAGTGGTGGAATTAGGTGTTATAATCCAACTTTTCTGTTGCCATGGGCAACCATATTCAGGTAATTCTACCTAACAGATTTTGAAACATGAATATTGTTCTAAATCCCAATTTGAAGGCTAAGTAATTTTGCGAACGCCTCATAGCCGACGTCTTAGAGAAAATCACATAACAGTAACAAAAAAGAACAATTTTTCTAACAGAATCAGATCTCTGATGAATTCCAGGACCATTTCACAACCGGAAATCTCTCAAGGAGAACCTTCTCTTTATTTGAAGAGATGGCGGTGTATTGTAAGTTTTCATGAAATTTGAAGAAACCTACATAAGTGTGACTTTCGCTGGGTTGGCGTTCACAATTTCAGGCCGCTTTGAAGCCTGATGTTCAGGCTACTTTGTGCAAGTGAACACAAAGTAAATATGGTTGGATATGGACATTAGTCAGCAATATGACAAAAAAGGTCTGCATCTTTTATCCTCGTACGTTTGCCTCCGTACGGGGAATGAAAATCATTGGCAGACACGTAGATAGGGAGAGACATGGTTCTTTATCCAATGAACTATACCATGCAGGAAGAAATACCCTCTACACTATGTGAACTGATCCTATTGTGTGAAATGTTTCGCGGGATGGGCCATCAAAAGACTAGAAGATATGGAAACAATGATAAAAGCTGTTGTGTTGAGGCAGCTCAGCTTTTGCCGGAATACATCACGGTGCCGAATGTCACACGGGGCTTCATGACCGAAATTTTACCTGAAGCCCACCCGTTTCGGTCACTCAAAACACTGTCTGCATACACGTAGAAGATATAAAATGTATAAATATAGCTCAGAACTGGAAGTCTAAAAGCCAAATCTAAAATGACATGTTTGACGGCAAAGTTAGAGTTGGTGCATGGTATTTTAGTTTTTTTATCAAGTCGATTGATTGCACAGCTCTCGCGCGCAGTAGTTAAAAAGATTGGATGCTAATTCTGCTGGAATGAACCGTCGATTTATATTCCCATTATTTTGAATGAAGTTTTATGAAGGTGGACTGATAAACGGTTTTATCCAACAGCCTTCAAGTATTCGTAACAGCCTGTCTTGTCACTGGTGCAAGGATTTTTTTGTGAACAAAAAGTCGTCGATAGAGGATACAAGAAGATCCTAAAACTTTAGTTGCAGGTGTTCGAGGGATTTGTAGAATTCATTGCAAAAGGCTGTGGATTCACCAGAACAGTAGGACGACTGTTCAGATGAAAGTGGTGTGAGCGCGAAACTGTCGCGTAAGACCAACACTGAGATTTCTACCTGCTAATGAACGTGGAGTTGGATTGGTTTCATTTTGGTGTCAAGCTGCTTGGTTTTCCTCAATAATTTCATTTTCTTGATGCAAAGAGTTCCTCAACACCCGGTTCTACACAACTGCTCTCAGTGCTGCTCTTTTTCGGTTTCATACCAACATGTTGAATAGAGGAGAATGAGTGCTGATTGCTTGGTATAGGTTCGGTCTAGAGCGGCAAATGATCGCTGTTCAGCCAGCTTGAGTGCCTTCCCCCAACCAATACTACGCCACGGATCGTACCGGTCGGGACACCGACTAACACAGTCGACGACCACTTGCCACAACGTGGTGAGTGCTCACAATCCACCTACCATATCGTGCATGCCTTTACAAAACCCGAGCACTCCGCTCACCTATCGGAACATGGCCGTGTTCCGTTGCGAAAACCGCTTACCCACGCGCCTTTGGTTCAAAGTAACTCGTGCTACTCTCTCATCCGGTCCCTGAATGTGTGGTCACGTAATCACTTAGCCGATTCAGCCGATCATGGATAGGGTTCATTCGCGGATGGAAAGATACCTAGATCCGAGTAAGACCTTTAATTACGTCCAAGCTGATTGGGCATCCGGATAAGCACGTTGAGTCGCTGTCCGTTCCCCCATCAAAGGGACAGGAGACGGCAGCTCTAACAGCTGTCTCAGGCCAGTGGGCTGTCTCGAAACGCCCGAGTGTCGCCCCATTGTACTGTGCGTTTGGGTGCAGTTCAGAGGCTTGTACAGGGTGATTTAGCTCCACGAAATCAGGCGCCTGACCTCGTGGAGTTAAATCAGCTCGTGCTGGGACTCAAGGACGAATTCCGGAGGACTCGAGACACGTGCAATATCAGTTGCTATAGCATCCAAGACTGCTACCAGCATTCAATCGATTTAGCCTGGTGATCATGTGATCAAACATAGGATCGAGTAGATAGACTAGCACGAGTTACTTTGAGCCAAAGTTACGTGGTTCTGACAACAGAACACACCCATTGGGTGTTTTGGCCAGTGAGCGAAAAGCTCAGGTTTTGTAGAACTGCATTTACTGTGAGCGTCGAACACATTGTGGCAAATACAAGTCAACTTTCAGTTGCATTGTTTGACCAAATGAGAGCCTCAGCAGGCAACACTGAGTGATTGAACAAGAAAATAAAGATTCCATATTAGAATTGTCTAACCGTTCTCAGAAAAACGCGATAGATGGCAGGGTCCTGTACGTGAGCCGTCGAGCAGTAACCATGCTGCCCGGAACGTAGGGATACCAGAGGTTGCGGCTAGCGTTCGGTTCGTGTGCGGATGGTGGGAACATTTTGGACAAAATTTATTCCACCTAATCGTTCAGCGGATGCGTCCCGAAAAACGTCAGTATGTCTTTTGAAAAGAGGTAGTCAAGACATGACAATGCAGCTAAATGACGCACTGGGAAATAAAACGAAATCGACTGTGGTTGGCGTACACTTCATTCCACCGGATATGACAAGCGTTGGGGAGAAAATCCCGAGGGACTTTTGGGATTTGAGCCCTTGTCCCAAATCAACAGTTTTATCATAAGGTTTAGTTCCGTTTTAATTATAACACGACAGCCAATGAAGCTTGCTTCTTAAAAATTAGTACTCAGTAAGACAACTGACGGTCACTTTGGGGTTCGTCATGGTCCAAGTACGATAAAAATACGACAATCCCTCTTTGGAAAGGACACAACCCAAACCACACTGTATTTCAGGACATTCTCTAGAAAGTGGACTCGACAACAGTCGAAAACACATTCAACGATTTACATATTCTCTGTTGCAGTCATTGAAATTTTTTCAAACTTACTAAGAATGTTTCAACCTGTGACTCGTTTTCCCAAATCAACTTGCTTGTGACCAATCGAACTGAATGGCAATGAACGCTACTGCATTGTTTTACGTTTGGTCCTTCTAATTGCCAATGACACCACTTTCCTTTGATTCCATGCTGCTTTTATCAGACTCGCAGTAGTCTTCTGCAAGCTAAGTATTGGGTTCTGGTGACACGTTCAACGAACGCCCTTTTTGATATGGCAACGCATTAGCTAAGTCATCGATACTAGTACCGTTACACTGCGTCCAGAGCACTAACAATTAGTGGGTGAGTATCAGAGCAAACAAGATCAATTTCGTAGTCGAATATTCCATCGTTTGTCAGCTGATCCGTGCAGTGTTTGGTTCCTTTACCAACACGGTATGTGTGGGTGAACACAGGGTCAGGTTTTCATAGCTTTTACTTCGGGTGATGGGATCTAGATGAAGTTACTTCTCTGAGGGACAGGTGCAGGGTATCTAACATATTCAGGTACAGCAGGGAGTGCATCCGACGAGAAAAGATGTCTTCGGTGCCAAAATATGTTAACGTCTTCATTGACAATTCGTAAATCCGCTCCCAGTGTTTTTGGTCAAAACGTAATAGATTATTTTTGCGCGAGTTTCACTCTGTTTTTGCATCTAATAGTGCTTCTCCTCGGACCAGCCATTTTTAAAGTGTTGCCGACCAACTACAGTCGTTCGTCCAAAAACTACTGCGATAAAATAAAAAAATTTGATTGCATTAAAGCATTACTCTTGAACGGCCATAGATTTTACTACAGCTGTCGTTGCAGAACGGGGATTATTTAACTTAATCAAGATCTTTATGCATGTGTGTGCCTAAAACTTCATCAGCTTGCGTGGTGTGAAGCACCTGCATTTGGGACTAAGGCAAGACTCTGCTGGGGGATTTATGGACATCTATTTACCGCTACTGACTGAGCAGTTGCTACAGAGAACTGAAAATTTAGAACCACCCCACGAAAGTGTTGACTGATCTAGCAGGGACACACTACTCATAAGGTTGCTGGATACTAGAGATGTACACTCATTTGTAAACAAGTTCGGTTTTGAGAGGCTCACCTGGAACCTAGCTGAAGCTGTCGTTCGCAAATAAGAGAATTCCGCTAATTTCGTGCAATTTGAGTTCAAGTAGAACATAAGTTTGACGGAACCTAGGGGATAGCGCCTATCTGAAGAGAAGGGCAAAACCAGTCGTGGGCTGTCTAACAGTTTTCGGCAACCTAATGAGCAGTGTATTACGTCTTGCTGGATATTCTCCTGCAGCCCAACACAGTTTTCACCTTTCTTGGAGCTCATCGGAAAGGCGCGGCTATTGTGTTTCTGGTAATCTTATATTCTAAGTGAACCCAAATTGAAAGCAGTTTGCGAAATACATCTATTTGTGGGCTTGTTTTTTTGAACTAGAGCCAAATGAAATTCAGCTGCATCTCTTCTTCATGATGTTCGTGAACTGAATGTGTTGCATAAGGCCGTTTCATGTTTCATTCCAGATAAAACTGAGGGACTGCGCCTGTCCAGGAAGGGCGAAGCCTGTCGTGAGCTGTCGAAGAGTATCCAGCAACCTCATGAGTACGTGTAGACAATGTATACAGTGATACCACAAAATCATACAGACTGAAGAATCAGGTCAGCATATCCGTTTCAATAAGAACATCAGATTCATCTAAATTAAGTTTGGCTTCTCGTTAGAACCAAATTAGTGTGCAACTGAGTGTGTTTTGCGAATGGTATCTGATCTTTTATTCACCTGGATGGAGCGTAACCGACATTTCCATTAATATGTGGAGCAGTCTGGTTCACGGTTTTCATGTGCTTATACACAGTGATTGCTGATATAGACGTGTCGGCAAGTGTAACATAACAATTTAGTCGGGGTACAGATCGTTCAAAGAGTTTAGGAAAGCAACGCTGGGATGGAAACATCAGTCTAGTATGGATGGGCATTCGCAAAACAGCTGTTGACAGAGGCTGTACACCTTGAATCACTTAAGTTCTTCTGTGTGCCTCTTATTGAGACATCTTAGTGTTTTAAAGATCAATAAATTTAGCAGAACAATGATGGCAAAAACCAGGGAGATCAAACTTCGGCCTGACTAGTGAAAACTGTTCGAAATCGGTATGCATCTATAATCTACTTTTGTCTGCCAAATCGTTATTGCTTACTAAATGACGCGCTCTTTACAGTTTTGTTATTGTCTATACCGAAACCGCACCCGATTTCGTGATCAGCGTGTGTTCGTATGCACTCATTAATAGCTTCTGTGTTTGTATATTAACGTAATAGCGTAATACTTTAGTCACATGTTCTATTCATTTAACATGGCTAAAAAATTCTAGTGCTTCGCCTAAGAAAAGCGAGTACAAATTAAAGAATTCCCAAAACTACAAACAACCAGCGAAATAAAATGTTCCAGCCAATAATAGGCGTCCTTGACGCTCTAACCGGAGGATTCTACGTGAGTTGGCCGATCGAATGGTCCAACCAATCTGAGGGCGTCACCGTAACCGCCAGTTAAATAGCTTAAGCCTGAACTTTCGTGGGTTCAAGTGTTCAAATCGTGCTGATAATGTGATGGTTACATGTTCGCTATGCATGCCACGTGTCCGAAGTTTAACACCGGAGAGGGCGGAAGGTGTGCACTGTGGGTGAGCTCTAACGAGGTCCCTAATGAAAATTCAATGTTCTCCATTCTGATGTGAACTAACCTGAATAATTGAGCATGGACAGGCGAGGAAACGACAATGGAAAGAAGTTCTACAGATGATGTTCACCCATGACTATGACTGCTGTGCCTCTTCTAACTTCATATCGCCTTTAGGACTATGGAAATTACCAAATCAGAAAGCACCGAGTTTGATTCGGCAGTGCACAACCCCCACAATGCAGTTTTTTAGTCGAAAGTATGTTTGCATTTCAAATTGGACGCTAGTGCTCTGGTGTTGATCCGTCGTGACTCGAATGGAATCCAACAATTAACAATTGAAAGAAGAGCAGGTAGTCTTTTTCCGAAATACTTTAGACATTCTATCAGCTTATGTAGCATCTAAAGGTGGTAGCGTACTTGCTGAGCGCTGAATTAATCACATTTCCCTCGCTACAGCACCAAATTCACTCATTAAGAGGGAAACTCCAATTTCCTGCTCAGTGTCATATCCTGGGAAACTGGTCTATCTTTAGAAAGCAAGCGCGGACTTCGGTGATCTGCTGAAAACAGTATACTCAACAGCGCATCTAATAAATTCCATTTCTTAGAGTATTCCTCTTGTTGGCTGCCACCATGAGTTATTGGTGATAACTGATCTTACCCACGCTATGCAGATTTTATGAACTTTGAAATTGCAACTGGTAGATCTGGTACTAAATAGCTGTTTCATAATCCACACAAGATCCACATTTTCAATACATAACCACATACTGCTATAGATTTTCCGTTTTTTTAGAACTGCTTACACATTGTTGATAATGTGAGAATATTTGAACTGTTTTAATGGAGGTTCCTCTCCTATGAGTGAAACCAGTCCACGGTGAAAAGGCGAGAAGCACAGTGTGGCGGTTTCATCCTTATTAGGGGCCGTTAGCACCGCGGATCTCACGAAACTCCAGGAGGTATCGATGCTGCGATCTATCCACTAGTAGTTGGAGCACTCAAACGCTCGGCCACGATCAACAGTGTGATTTGCTTGCAGTAAGACAGAATATTCCGCCACTCATCCATCAATCACAGAATCCAAATCACGTGTTCATGTGTTGATTGGCTGCACAGTGATGACTTCATAGATGGAGGTTTAACTCATCGGGCAGATTCTTCAGGTTGAAGTGACATTGTAGGCAAGCAGTTGAGTTGCAACCCCTCAGAACAAATACATATATAGAGTAATTTCTGTTTAAACCGCTGTAACTGTCCTCTTTTAAGTCTCGTTTGTGTCAACGAGTGTTGTAGAATATGAGCGGTTTCATAAGCTTCGGAGGGTTGCTGGAAAAGGGTTAACTGAACGGGGGCATACCTTTTTTATTCGACTACTACCTACTCGAGTTTTAAAACGAGAGACAGGATGGAAACCCTCACGTGATTCTGAGGACTTCCTACCATCCATGGTCAAATCAGGTCGTGCGAAGAAAGACCAAAATTTGTTTGAATGAGTAACAATAACCGATCAACAACGTCACCCAGCACCTATCCTAAGAACCGCGAACAAGTAAACAAAAGGGATGAAATACTAGGTTGATGGGATGAGAGTGACTAAGAACAGAAAATTGATGACAATGATAATTTATCACAGAAGTTCGGACATTTGGTGTATGTTTGGTGTCTAATGGTCAAACTAGTATCTCGAGAAATTTGGTTAGTTCCACTTCAGAACTAGCAAAAGTCAACAATCCCAAAGAGAAAATAAAGCCGAGTATCAAGCCGTTGACAGGTTTGTCCTCGGAAAGAATCATGCGATGTCCAGGAGTATCCGCTCGTGCGCCGGAAAACAACAGAAGTCCTTGAAGTGTAATCAAGAGGTCAAAACATATGCTATTGTGTTCAAGTCCACACGGGTTATTCCCCTTTAGACCTACCACCTCGGGGGAATAAAACTGTACTCATCCAAAAGTAGAATCATTACCTTATTTATGCACTAACCACTTGGTATACCAGGCTTCTGCCAAGCCTTTTAAGATCAATCTTTTGTCAAGAATGTACCCTATTGATTCGGCTTGTCCACAACAAAATACGTGAATCTCTCAAGAGCCCACCGAATGAAAGCCATTGGAACCACAGCAGTATCTGCTCTTTGACGCCCACGAATTACAATTGTCGGTAGTCTTTAGCCATCTCACATTCAGATCACGTGGTGTAAGTTTATTCGAAGACTAGCTGAAGATGAATTGGTTGATTTTAGTTAAGAGCAATTACAATCTGGACCCCTAGTTTCACTGTTTTGCATTGGAGAAATAAAAAGTTATGGGAAAACCAAGAAATCGTCTGAAATAAGTGTTCAGATTATTTAAGGTCTTCCAAGCTTACTTTCAAAGAAAAATTGTCCATTTCATTGAGTATTTGTGTTCAACCAAGCAGGATTATTCAACAAACAAACAGAAACTAGTAGATCGGGTGACCAGCGTCTGTAGGTAAACAAAGCCTCTATTTTGTGAATCAATTCACTTTCCTATGCTAATCAGGACCAAGGGTACACGACTAGTGGACTTCAGCAAACGAACGTTTTCCCACCACATTCACCGGGGCTGGACAGACAAATTTTGGACTAAATATTGGAAAAAGTGGGATGATTAAGGAGAGCAGCTACAATTTACGAAAAAGCATTGGAGTCATACGTGAGTTAGTCTCGAGAAAACGCGCTATATAACGGTGTTTAGGTGTCCCATATCAACGATTCAGAAGGGTCATGAAAAGTAAAAATGCATAGAACCACTGAAAATATCCTAACGAATGATCCACTGAGATGAATATCACATTTCTTGGACGTTGAGGGAACAGAGATGTAGATGCTCTCAGGATGGTATAAACGAATAAATGATGAGCGGTGGTACACGCCTAATTGTAATTACTACTTTTAATAATGAGGCATTCGCTTTTGGTGACAAGTTTCACGCGCATGGAGAATAAAACATGGCATCATTCGTATTTGCAACTTTGGCTCATTCTTAGCTGTAGGCCAGTATGCCGAATGGTCTTTGCCCTTCAACAAGACCACATGTATGCAGCTGAACAAATGATGCCTAGTGGTCAGTGAGGTGCATTTTCTCTACTGCATATCATACGGATCTAGATTCAGTAGAAAAAACCAATGGGGATAGTTGCCGTGGGGAATATACATGGAAATCGCAATACAAAGAACAAATGACAGAACTACTGTTTTCCATGATATTTTTTCCAGCCGAATAAATAGCCCGGAAATTCTGAAGACCAATGGATGGCGTATCTTGTTCTTTCCGTGAGCGGCTGAATAAAATCATCGATGACATTTCATCCCGTCATGTTTCTTTTGAGGTCTGCTTAAAGGTGTTCTATAGTGCCACCCCTTTTCATCGTACGATTTAGGGGGCTTGTGTGAAAAGAACAATAGTTCCACTCGATCTGAAATGTTGAATGCTGGCTGCCTGATGACTTATGGATGGACCGGGATTATGTCAAACAGAGCTTAGATTTGACATTGTTCTGCTAAGTGCTCTTACTCAGAGTAGTTAGAACATACAACAAAAGCCGTCTGCACCGACTGTCTTAAGTGGCTGCTCTGACTGGCCTTATTAGAACTATCTAAGGCAGAACTTACTCTCGATGTTTCGGATTCAACGTTCTGGTGGTGTGTAGCAGAATATTAGTTCTAATATAGCAGTTAATGATGTGATGCAGGGTTACTAAGATCTTAATCCTGTCGAGTAGTGTCTATTCCTAGGCATTTGGTACACGACTGTGACAACTAACCTGCAGTAAGAATGGCTTCCAGTGAAATGACGGTAGTAACATGACGACAAACTCGTCTTTGTTACTGAATCTGGGTACCTGCGATCTAGATCGCCCAATGGGAAACAATCAGCATCAGATGCTTTTCTCTCTGCTTAGCATGTTGTTGCCAAAGCAACGCCGCAAGTCACTCCTTTGGAATTGTTCACGTGACTTGCGTAGTACCAACAAGACCCATGGGATATGAAAGGACTGGTATTCCTATTGGACCCATGTTGAGGGAAGGTACAGGTTGCTCTCTCTCTCTGACCAACAAAGCTTACAGATGGCTCCACTTATGTCCATCAGCGACGTACTAGAGGTAACTTAGTGAGCATATTAGTCACTGAATTCTGTTATAATTTGCCCAGAGAAAACGTTTTGCAGAAAGAAAATGATAACCGCACTGCTCATAGCCCAATAATAATAAAATAGGAAATAGAAACGGTATAGACTCTCACCTAGCTTTCCCAAACAGGGGTTGTGCTGATCGTAATCTAGCCATTAATATACTACTGAAGCCCTTGTCTCCGATGGTCATGGGTGAGGGTTAGACATCTTTGCGTTTCGCTGTAGATGGTCATTCCCTGTCACTGCGTTGAAAGTGACGGTTTTTACTGTGCGGATGCTCTCTAGTTCATTCGACGTTCATGTACTTTTTTGTGACAGATTGGACAAAGAATTATCGTGGTTGAAAAAGCTAATTTTTCTGGAACAAATATTCAGTGACTTTTATCCGCATTTACACTTTGATATATGACCACCTTTTGGAAGAAAGTGTATCCTGAAGTGGTCTGACTTATGGCGGTGGTATCCTTCTCAAAGGAATAGCTTTCTATGTCCCAGTAGACAAATGTTTATGCGGACGCTCCTTGTTCTGTACTAACGCAACAAAACGCTGCATTTAATGTGGTCATACTGTGGCGCTTCCCCTATATGACCTGCAAAAAAAACGATGATCTCTTTATGTATATCACTGTTCAGAGGTAACTATTGTGGTAAATGACTGGAATACTCTGTGAAAGGTACAACCGTTGTACAACCATAAAGAGTGGATTTTGAGTCGAAGATTGTACTTGCATACCTTTTCACTTTCAGGAGAATTGCCACGTATTTGGGCAGATTTATGAATGTTTCTTACGTGAAAGAAGTTCACAACTGGTGGCATGAATATTTCCAGGACAGCAGGATAAAACGTGTAATTACTTAAGTTGGTGACATCTCACACGCTGAGATACGCAAGTGCACAAGTGAAAGAAGGTACGCCATAATTTTGACCCACCTCTATAGTCTTCCAAGTGCTTGCATTGTTCTAACCCCCGTGTTGAAATTATGGCAAGAAAACCCACTCATGCCACTGGTAAAATTATTGAGGACCTCCTCTTGAACACAGTGGTTAATGTACTTTTTAATGTTGGTGAGAAGGAAAGCAAACTTCTAGTGTTAGAAACCCGAAGATATGGAATCATAACAGGGCCAGAACATCCGACACTTTTAGAATGACCCGGCTGCTAGTTGAGGTACGTCAAAAAAGGGTCAATGGATCGAAGTCACCTCAAATCACTTCGGCAGATTTGCTTCCACAACCTTCGTGTGGTCATACGTGGTCTGGCAGGGTGTGATAACACCCACAAGTACTCGCAAACATTTTCGTAAACTTTTGGTGGTGAAGAACGGGTATATGCACTCGCTAGCTTTCCTACAACCGGAAAAAATCTATCCTGTATAGCACTTGTTCTTTAAAAAGACTACCTGGTGGGCTACCTGGTGTGAGGCGATTACAAGCACTATGTGTTTCTAAGTAATAATAGTATATTGCCCTCCAAAGGTAAAAGATGTGCGTTTGTCCCAACATATGAACTGTCACCCGCCGGTTTTGTATACGTTTGCCTCCTATTAAGAAATTGCCCTCAGAAGAGAGCGCTCCTTATAAGAAACCTCTCCACCGGTAGGCCATCCCTGGAAGAAAGCACTATGCAGAAATGAACAATGTTGCTCAGTCTCTTGAAAGAATTCTATGATTGACGTTGTTGTGGACCATAAATCTAATAAAACGGATTGTTTAGCTTTTAATTGTTATACCGGAGTTCGATTATCTGGTGAACCAGGTATCCTGAAAAATGATCTAATCAAAAGATCGCAAACATGCTTTATAAAGCCGAGTGCACGCAACTCCACGTTATTCACATATGTAGCCAAGTATGTATTGGTATGCACCGTATTTATGCATCGCATTCGGTTTCATTTCAGCAGCTTGTCTGCCTTCTCAAGTACGGTTTAGTTCTTCCGAATAGGTTACTAGAAGGTGATGCTTTTAAACTAATAACTTTTGCTAGGTACCTTTTCAAGTTGTCTTTTCAGTGTAAACATTGCAGTATGGTCAGTCGTCTCAGCGGTCATGATCTTGACTATTACAACAGGCATTACCTGACCCGTTAAGAGATGCCCACTCTGAAATGTGATTTCTAAGGAAGTTGAGGTGCCGTGCAAGTAAAACTCATGGTCTGAGGCCCATAGACACTTGTGAAGTAGAGTTGTCCTCTTGCGCTTGGTCAGATACGCTCTCAATGTTGAAATACAAGTAGACTTGGCACATGAGTTTCGAATCATTATCTATATTGAATAAATAACCCCACCTCGGGAACATTTGGAGTCTTCTGAACGCTCCAACATTCAACCACGAGCGGACAGTCGGCAACGTCACTTACTCGCACTTAGGCAGGATTTAACGTCCCTCATCACGGAACCCAAAGGACGTGATCAATTGTTGCGTTGCTCCTTGAGTGATGACGTCTCGAATGGAAGTTTCACTCGTCTTTTTCGGCGGCAAGTATTCTGAAGTTACTGAGTTGATGAATACTTCTTTACGATTTTGTAGTAACCGGGTTAGTTTAATAATTAAGTTCCGTGTCGTGTAACCAATCGGCAACTGGTACCTCATCTAACATTCTTCCTACAGAGTCTGATGGGAGAATTCTTTCAAAAAAACGGATCAAACAGTATTTGTCTTATTTTATTTTTTTCAACAATAGATTACCATTCACACCCGTCCATGCATTCGGCGGTGACGATCTCGGCATTGTTTTATTGTGAGGTATCTGTGTATGAATGGGAAGTCGTTATCAAAAACCGCTTTTGAAAAAGGAGTACGAGACATACTCATCAGTGATTTTTTTCATTGAACTGGTCTTGAATACTTTCTTCCAGCTTTTAAGAAAGTCTTGGCTCGGGGTAGATAGCCACTTAAGATCCTTATAACTTGTGTTTTCTGTTTTGAAGCATGATCAAATAGTTTCAATCAATCTGTTCTCACAGACCTTCCAGTTGCTTGTCTCCTCAGTCGCATTTGCTTCAACGCAACTGAGATTTTCTTTGTTCCGATCACAAAGGGAATGGGCTTCTTACACTCATCCTTCAGTTTTGATTATCCTCTCTGTGATTGTGTGTTTGCGTGGCTTTTCAAATGTTTTGTGTGCAAAATTTCACTCAATAAGTATGGGGAAGCAGATACACTTTTACACTTTTATTGGTAGTTTTGGTTTTTCATACAAAGATATGTACGTACGAAGTTACTCGTGAACGGCAGACTTGCATTTCTACTTCAGAAACAAATTCTTTCACTCCTGATGAACACAACTCCCAGACCAATGTATACCACCACACAGCAGTTGTTCTTTGATGAGGCTACTTGTAGTCTGCACTCAGTGAAGAAAGACACCACCTTCCTTCGGTAAGATCAATAAGATATACTGATTGGATTAAGTTGATTGATCCGAACAAGCAGGCTGTACATCGTTCTGCACAATCTAGTTATTAGTTCCAAAGCAGTTCCAGAAATACATTCGTGAGTGAAGTCAGAATCACAACAAAACTGACATTGGACAGAAGTCACATTGTCAATTTTATCAAGGGCTTTATTCATAAACTGGGTCACAGCCTTTTGTCTTCAGATGCTGCTGCAATCGGGCATTTGCTTCCTTTAGTGGAGTAATCTTACGCCATGTCATACCGGAACTATTTAGAATTTCATTACTATTTGAGTTCATTCGGTTTGTTGGATTCAAGATTGTCTACATTATTTTGCAATGAACTCTCTTTTTATTCCCCGGTGTACACGGATAGCGTATTTTACATGAAGTTTCAGTGTCAACGTTTTCACAATCTTAGCTAATCTGAAAAGTGAACAAATTTACCTCATGAATTATTCTGTGTTCTCTGTAAAAGTTCCATGCTGTAGGCTCTCGGCAACCTACTGTGCTTCATTTTGAATGTATGGACGGATCTGGCCAATGAGAGAAGATGCACTAACAGGGTTGTCACTCACTGTTCACTCTACTTTCCTAAAGTTCTTCAAAGCTAGTGTGGTACCTAATACACCTCATTGTTTTCTTTTTCAACTCATTGAACAGTTTTAGACAATTTTGTGTTTGCTTTTTAGCAGTACTCTAAGTAATCTGACGGTGAATGAATGCAATCACCACTTGGATGAAGTCGTAAATCACTTTGTTGACCCTCCGGGTTCAGATAGTTGGTAGCATTCGTCCAGATAATAGCGTGTAAAACTGTCACAAAAATGAAAAAGTGATTGTATTGGTCCTGAAGTCTAGTGTGAGTGGTGATACATCTCTAATTCGGTACTGAAAAGAGGAATTGTGAGTGAATAAACAACACTAACGATCAAGCGGTTGACAGTGGTCAGACGAAATGGGAATCGATGCGGGAAGTTTATTTTGTACTGTACTCCGCTTTTCCAACCGTTACTCATATAAGGATGCATGGGATTTCTGGTCACCCCAGCCTTTTGCCGCTGAAAAAGGAAGGTGGACCTTGAAAAAAGATCGATAAACTGTTGACAACTAAATGGATGTGGCAACTTTAGAAATTCAGTGGGACTGAGTGAATGCAAGAGTACCACAGTTCTGGTGACCAAGTCATATCGGTGGAGGTCTCCAACCGCCATTTGTGCGAGTCTTTAGTTCCTGACCATGGCGAACCATGTACACCAACACTTTGTTTGGGCATTTAATAATTTTATTCGCCATAGAATGCCCATTGGTGGATTCCTACAACTCATCCCTCACTTAGACCATTTCGCACCGCATGGATGGACCAGTGTAAATGGTGTAGCTGCATCAGACAGCTAAACGAATGTCCACGGAAAATTTCACCAAAGAAGAGAACTCAAATTTCAGCACTGAAGTTGCTTTTCTATTGCTACTTGTGTCCAATGTCACGTAGACGTCGATGGTCAGGATCTTATAATCGTATTCTATCTCCCACCCAAAGCGGATGACAGTACCGGCCTCGGTGCAGCTCCGTATATTCCTCTGCGTGTCGACAGGATGAAGAAGGACCAAAGTGACGTTTCTAATTCAAGTAGTGCCATTGCCACTGACAACAGAAAAAGTGATGCTGGCACCCAGACCAGTAAATTCATTAACCTCTTTGGATGGTTTGCTGAACTAGTCAGATCGGGTAGTGTATTGGTCTGGTCAAAGTAGAACATTGCGCTTCTGATAGATAAAATCTATCAGTTACTTCATTTCTACTTTGATTAGGTCTGAACTAAGTGGTTCGAGTCAGTACGGTTCAAGTCCCGAAAGACCTGAGAGTTTTGATGAAACACCTATAGTCTTTTTGATAGTGCAGATAAAGATGAAGGAAAGAAATTCTGCCGGACAATACTTATGACAGTAAACTCACGGGGAAACTCTGAACAGACATTTACCCGCTGATGGCTGTTTGGGTATGTGAGCAGAGAGACGGGAGGCATACTCCAAGAATACGTTTGATCGTTAGACATTTCAGAAAAGAAAAACCGATTGAGAGAGACGCCAAGTTAAGCGTAAAAAAGGCAATGATAGTCGATCGTCTGTAAACATGAGGATGCTGGAGACGCCACCAGCGGGAAAATATGGTCGAAGTTTCCACGTCCGGGATAGAATTTTACCTGATTTTTGCATTTTTTTGTTGCAGAGTTTTCACGGGATGCTGGCTACACTCAGAGTTCGACCGATGCTTCTGTAGTTTCCCCATGCTGTTTGAGCACTGGTTTCGAAACTGAGAACAACCATTAGCGCTTGTCCTCTCCAGACGATTGTGAGCTTACGTAAAAGATCTTCTCCATTGTCCTCAAATATAGCTCTTTGGACAGAATCTGAACTTGGCATTTTTTAAGCTTTTAAAGTTTAAGTCCCATGCGAACTACCCCTTCAGACGCAACTGGTTAAATGCCTTCTGTAAGAGCGGCTAATATCAGTAATGTTGGTGGGGATTGGATGCAACTAAGTTGACCTTCAGATTTCAATGCCCATCGTCATCGTTTATTACGGGTCTTTAAAGAACTGGTCTCTTTCTCAGACGACCTATGGTATCATAGGCCTTTTTGTGCGGTCGTTCAAACTGAGTGGTATGGGACGCGAAATTTACCCGCCTTTTTGGGATTTTCTCTCCCACGGACATTTTCCAGACCCCATACCAGCTGTTCCTTGCTGGGTCTTAGTGCAGAGTCGAATGACCATCTATTTAGAATTTTCTTGGTTCTTCTCACGAGACAGGTAGGACTACAAAAATTCTGATTCTGATGAGCATCACTGCACTGCGCCGACCCAGAAGTCTAGCAGTGTATCCTTGTAGATTAGCGTTGCGTTATTCCACCATAATCCAACTGACTTATAAATACTCTAGAACATTTGCACTTACAGTTTTTCAGTAAATGAGTTCAACACCTAACTAGATTCAAGCTATTTGAGACTGAGACTTAAACCAGTCGTTCCTTTTATATCATTCTTTACAGTTATTTAACACTAAAATCCGTTGTATTGAGGGTATGTCGAGGTTCATGTCAATATCCTGACCTGACGGTCCAACAGCTCCGAAGTACAAGCATGAAAGCTAATTACAGATTTCAATTTGATAAAAAATAACACTACTGATAGGCCCCACGAGTGAGCAGCCTTGTGCAAAGACTGTTGAAAGTTTCCAAACTAATATGTTGATTCTCAGTTTACATAAAAGGCAAATAACACGCTAATAATGGGAGAACTCAGTAATTACAGAAAACACTGCAACAGTATAGTTATCTCTCACAATGCAAGTATCATCATTCTTTTCCACCCACATTTGCCTTTCTGTGAAAGGAATAAACCAAGGAAAGAGAACTCAGTACGTAGACTGCTACAAGAGATACTGATAGAAGGATACAACTGTATTCCATATTTAATAGACTAACTTTCTTACTTATTAGCATCAACTAAGTGTTATGACGCATCATATAGTAGGAACTGTTCATTGGATTAAGAATTTGCGGCCTAATCCTAGTGTTTTGCTTTAATATCCATCGGTCAAAACGAGAAACGCAAGTATGTGCCGTATACTATAATATGAACGGCTAGCTAGTACATAGCATGTTGAAGTAGGCAGGACTGCATTTGGGAAGTTTGCGCATCCATGTTGAAACCTGAAAGAACACAAAAGCGGTGACAGTGAGAATGGTTTCATGGTCAAATATGTGACGCAATTTGTAGACCTCAACTAGTAAACGGAGGACCCGGAGATTTGATATATATATATATACATATATATATATATATATATATAAAACTCAACAGTCCTTGTCCCACAACTGGTGCGTGGTAAAACGCTGCGCGATGTGGATGCCAGATAACAGCCGGGTTGAGCTTTAACAACTCACTATCGATCGCGGTAAACAGGTTTTCAAAAACGCAGGAAGTACCAGTAACTTATTATTCCGTCAACCTCGGGTAACTAAGGACAGTGAATTTCCACCTTCAATGTTCTGTTGCTACATCGAATCTTTTTCATGGAAAATAAGGCAATAAATTGCATCTACGGATAAGAGAGCCCTGATGATATATATGTCTTTTTGTCTGGTAAAGCCGCAAAACAAGGAATAATAGATTATTCAAATGGAACTTACAATTCTGTATCCATGAGATTTTAACGAGTGATATGTCAAAAGTCAGTTCCGTTGTTTGTTTGTTTGTGACGAACCTTATCAATTCATTATGAAGCCCGTTCATCTTGAAGACTGAATGCTCTTCCATCAATCGTTCAATCAAGATCTAGCTGACACATTTCGTTTTTAGTGAGAGTAGAATTGTAAAATACCAAGAACAAAGTAAGTTGAGTGCAATGACACAAACGTCTGATGGAGAGATGAACGAATTGGATCTCCCTCTAGCTTAGTATTTGTTTCTGTTTAGAATTGGTTACCCTGGTGACATCGCAGCCTTCGACCAATGAGTTTTCTCGTAATTGTGTAATTCGATGCAGAATAGTTAGACACTGTTGGAGAATACACTGTCATCCAAGATGAAGCCATGTTAATGATTTCCAACGTTAAAAAACGACAGAAGCCGGTAAACAATATAAAGGCATTTGGGAATGAACCGTCGTAAGGGTTGGCCTAAACCATTTACTGGGATTGATTTCGATGACAAAAGTTATTGTCATGTTGACCCTCTGAAACCGTTTACTTCCTTGGTGGCTTCATGCGCTGTACTGTTGGTTGTGATAGCCCGATCCGACTGTAATATTCCAGCCAACGGATGCTTAAGGTATACCGTTTACCTCAACATGATGACTTGCATCGAAGCTTACATTTTCGTTGTTGAAGCAGACAGATTACACGTTATAAAAAGCATCTCCGCATGACTTCCACCTAACATTTTTTCCACTTTCTTATTCCACTAAAATGAAAGCTCAACACTGCCGGTTCCACGAGTTACTGACATTTTGTTCTTTGACGCATGATCTAGACACGCGTCTTGTTATATTGCAGCTTCAGGGTCCACCGATTTGATATCAGGTGTCCATCAGTTTGGTGATGCATTAAAGGGCGGATCATAGTACAAGCTCCAATAAAAGATATCCTTACCTGGTGCACAATCGCCCGTTCTCAGGAATGGGCAAATAAACAATGCTTGCGTACTAACGGACAAATAAAGGAAATCATGGTGCTGCGCTTCATTTTTGAGTCCATCTTTTTCCCGGAAACAACTGTAGACATTTCTTATGAAATTTAGCTGAGAAGCTTTGCCAACTCACCAATGTAGGTTGATGAACCCATTCAAGCCCTTAGTGACTTGAAGCAAATTGGCTCCGTATTTCTTCTAACGTCCCAGACACTACATTATGAGAACAAGAAGAAAGGTTGACAATGGTACAACCACGACTAAAAGAGTTGTTGTGATTGATTGTTTGGAAGGCTTTTTAAGGTGACGCATGCGTTAATTTACGTTTGTAGCAACAACCTAGCGTTGGTTCCCAGTGTAAGTCGCTGAATCCAATGTAAAAAAAGCTGTGGTTTTCGTACAATGAATATGCACCATGAGACAGTACGACGACAAACCCAGGAGATACTACTCAAGGTAGAACAGTAGTTACACAAAATCAGACAAACCAGGTAAGCTTCAAATGATTTTCCCGCTGGATGAAGCATATCAGGAGGGTTTGCACATTTTACTTGCACAACAAAACTCAGTTTTCATCAGTGTGTGCAGCAGCCAAACATTATGTGAATTTGTTTGGGCCCAGGTCTGTAAGATGTATTTCGTGCAGCGTATCTCGGAAATCTCTGTACCAAAATTTCCCCTTCGACGCTGATTTAATGAATGAAATTCTGGATCGAAAGCCTGAAAACTCGAAAGAAGTTTCAGTGAGGCCCACTTAGGGAGCGATCTTTATCACCTACCTTTTTTGGTAGATAAACTCCAAGGCGTGTTTATCAGACCGACTTTGTTTGTGTTTGTCAGTTGACATGCTCCTGTAGAGACGTGTATATCAGTCGAAGAACGAAGCAACCGGCCGAACGTATAACAGAAATCAACCCGGTGAGCTTTTCAAAGATAAATGTGCCAATGACAGTTTAATTTTAGCCCACCTGCTCGATAGGAAAACATAAAATCCAAGTTGTAACATCTTTTACGAAGTTCACATACATGGAACCGAACCTCCAGTGTTTCCTGTGAATCAGTGAACGTGACGTTGTTGCCGATGGATCAACAGAGATAGTTTTCATGAAGAAAACCACTCACAAGGTTGCTGAAGACTCTTCGACAGCCCACGACCGGTTTCGCCCTTCTTGTGGCTCATCAAGTAGGCGCGGTCCCCGAGTTTCCGTCAACCTTATGTTCTACTTGGAACCAAATCGGTTTGCAACTGACTGTGTTTCTCGAAGACATAGATAGTTCTTCAACCGGATTACTTTCGGCTTCAGTGGGACCACAACTCCACACGTTAGCACGGCCGTGTGTCAAGTGTATAAGAGGTGTTTTGTGTTTTCTCTCACAGATGCTGGTACAACCGAACAATCACGTTTATAATTAGGACGAGCACAAAGGATACTTGAAACATACAATTGAAAATTTCACCTTGCACTGAGTGAGAGCAAGATACCGTTGCTACCAGGTGAATAAAACATAGGACAATATATTTCAACCGTAGAACTGAAAGGCTATTTGAAATAGCCTTTCAAAAAGTTGCAAAGTCCTGTTACCCTAATCACTTTCTAGGCTCATTAAGATTCAGCTGGTTTTCAAAATCAGCTGACAGTACTACTATTTAAGGTCTGTTCACATGCTCTCGTAGTTTAATGTTTTCGCTTCTTACAAGTTCACACATCACCTGCAGACGATTCTGAACTCGGTGTTATTTTGTTCTTTAATAAGTGATAATTTATGAGGACAGTCGGTTTAAATGTCTTCCATATTGTTATAAGTGGTAGTAGAATGAGGTATTTATATATTGTAGTAAAATGTTTTGACTTAAAAATTCTGAGTCGTCCTGACTATTTTCACGAAATACCTACCCAGAAATTTCGTAATTAGCATCAGATGACTATATGTACTGGCAGACTCCTAGTCATTTTTCGCCTCAAATAAAGTACATCGAGGTGGTAACAGTGACATTTTTACCTAAGTATCATTGAGCACTCTTATAAGGTGACTTAATTACATCCTTGACATGAGCCAAAAGCGACTTGTCACGACGGGGAAAATTCGAAGAGTGCAGCAACAATTCACTCGTAATTTGCAATACCAGTATATCAGCTCCATGAAGTTTTTACAAATCATGACTTGTTTTGTTTTCACACACGGAATACGTAAAAGTGTTTCTGTACCTACAAAATGGTTTGCTTGTGTTTTTCCTGAACGGTGACCTGAGTGTTCTGATTAGAAAGGGATGTGGACGGAAAGTTAAGGACTCTTATCCAAATCTACTTCATGATTTCTGTCATGTCAGGTTGAAGTTAATTATTCCTGATTTTTTTGTTGAATGTTTGTATCATTTCAAATTCAATTGTCGGTTTTTTTTGAGCACCGGACGCACGTAACTGTTGGTTAGACGACTGTAGTATTGCGCAAATTTGTGAAACGAAGTGATATGTTCCAAAACTTTGCAGAACAGTTTTTTTAGACGTGCACATCCGAATAAAGATTCGGGGTATGCACTGATCCCGGCACCAGAGGAGCACTAAAACCACCTGGTCTTCAGCCTCAAACTGGGCATACGGCTTCTTACTTTACGACTTTCGCTACTGGCGTCAGGGCATTCTTGTGCCTCTTGAACACAGCCATGTTGCTAACCAGGGCTCACGTGATACGCACTAGATGACGCAACCAACTCACCCAGCAGCAGAAAGATTTATGAGCACCTTCTCCTTGCTATTGTCGGTGGCACAAGCTGTTCACTCACTGTACATCTAAATCTGGTCACCATGATTTAATGTGGAACCGGCAGTTATTGTCTTCATCATTACCAAACAGCAAGCAGACAATGGAACAAGCAGAAAAAACACTAGGAATTTATATCTTCATCATCATACACACCATGGTGTCAGCAAAATTGGAAATAATTCGAAAAACTGCAACTGAATTTGTATGTTTCCACTCAAAATCCTCGAAATAAACTTATGGTCTTGTGGTTGGCCACGAAGCTTTTGGATGCGCACCTTCCATCACAAAGCAAAACTAACTTTTAAGTGAAACCTCGAGTAAGGTTTCGAACAGAGTTTGTCTCATTTCGCCTGTTTTTAGTCGGACTTCGCCGTATGACTTAGTAGAAAACTGAAGCAGGCTTTGGAGAGGTAAGCTTGTTCTCAGCTTTTCAAGGCTATTGACAATATTCTGTACCATACCCCAAAACGAAGTAGGAGGAATAGAAATCTTCTAACTCTGGAGTTGGAAGTGTTTATTGTTTGGCATCAGTTTCCTCTTAGGTACCAGTCTGATATCATATTTGGTGAGGTGAGCTCCGCAGGCACTGAACTTTTGTTATCTTCGGGAAATCGCGCTGTGAATCGTTTGTTCCTGATCAATATCCTACAAATATTTCGAATTATTATTAAGCTGGCTGATATATCCGGTTCACGTCTTGTGTGAACGACACTGCAAGCTTGTGTAGCTATAATAGCTTAAATTTGCACGTTTTTTGTCTTCGATTCAAGTGCTCGAGAGGTGAGTTACTAGGTTTTTCAGAAAGAGCGGTGCAAGACATCTTATATTGTGTATACTGATTTTTTAGTATAATGGCACGGTGGATATGCGCTTAATTATGCAGTAGAACACCTCAATCTACTGTCAGATAGGTCTGATGTGGAAATTCACGAAAGGTGCAACTTTTTTGATAACGATCTGGAGGTATACAAATTGTGGGTTGTAGATTCTCGGTTTCACCTGTCCCCTTTACAACATAATCAGCTTCACCACACAGAGAAACGGAAACTGCGTTTTCGTCAGCTCAGACATTCCAATTACCATCTAGGCGCCTGTTTCCACTGCGATAAAATATTTGGAATCGTCACGAGCGATTTGAAAAAAAAATTGTATATGTCCGCAATTTTTCAGAAAGTTAGTGACGTTAAAAATAACCTGTTCAGATGAAATGGTACCATCAGTCCCTTTGCGTTCTTGAGTCAGCAGATTTCCAAACAATGTTTTCGTAGTGTTGAAAGCTTTCTCAATGAAATGAAATGAAATGATCTCGCTGAGGCTCTTTGCCTCTTGATGGTTGGTCAGCTTTGGTGAAATAAAAGAAATTAGTCCAGAAACTTGTTTTATTCTGATTTATACAGGGATGGGGTTTAAAGCTCTGAGTTGTTCTTTTTATGCAGTGCTCTACCTTGCTTGTAGTCTGTAAATGCTTGGCGAATGCCTGTATAATTGAGGAACACAGCAAGTAGTTTTGGCGCTGTGCTCAGTTTGCGGCATTCCGAGTTGCACACGGAAAGCGATCAAGTGAAAGCATTCCACGA
>NW_008751664.1:2214160-2284131 GCF_000715545.1 Opisthorchis viverrini
GAATGCCTGTATAATTGAGGAACACAGCAAGTAGTTTTGGCGCTGTGCTCAGTTTGCGGCATTCCTAGTTGCCCCCGGAAAGCGATCAATTGAAAGCATTCCACGAGACCTTCATATATATTTGTAAGTTATCGTTCTGACCGTGTCGAACAAAAAGGATTTAGAATCAAGTGTGCTATCAATTTTCTTCTCCTATCGTATAGGCTTTCAAGCTGACCTTCTAATTTCTCACCTTGTCCCGATGAAATTCTGAAATTGTTCTGACAAAAAACGCGAAGTCCCGGAGGAAATCCAGAGAAAGGTTGATGCATGTAACCAGAACTGTCCATTCGGTGGCATCGACAACAGAGTTTCGCCCGCCCAGCTTAACTCCACATTTATTCATTGCTGCAGAACACTTAAAGAATTGCTTCGTGTAATCTTAGGACATTCATTGAGGCATCAGTTGAAAGATACCAGGTTCACCTTACACGAAAAAAAAACGCAGGCTTTGATACTAGTGAAAAAACTTGTCCAAATAGTTATTCCGTATACTTCCGAATAAGTTAGGCTTTAGTTAACAATATAACGGGCATTAATTCTTCGAAATATTCTACCAACGTCAGCTTTTCTGCTGCATACGCACTGGAAGACGTAGTAAAGTAATCAGGATTCATTTCCTGTTGCTGTTAATCGAGTAAAAGCGTTAAAACTGATAGAGGATGTACACAAAAGGCCTTAGACAGATCTCGGAGTTTCGCTTATTAAAAATTATGCATTGTATGCTTTCTAAAATAATTCATTATGAGCGCACTTTCTTTACTGCTAGCATGCTCGATTGGTAAAAACACAGTTTTAGACAAAAAGTATGAAAAACTCAATCCGCTTAAGTCGATAAGTGAGACATCATGCATACAAAAGTGCAATGAATAAAGTATAGATACCAAATTTGATAAGCTGGCACAGTTATGTAACTACATCAAACCGTTTTAATCAAGATGTCGAGTAATCTCCGTAATTCAAATGTGGTTTTCTAGATATAAGGAAAAAAAATATGCAGCCTTTGGAGAAACTAGTTTCGAGCGATTCCAGTTGGAACGTGTAGAACAAACATTCTGAACTTGTCAATGAGCCGAACGTAAGCAAAAAATTGGACTCATTCGATAAACGGTTTGATTTTGTCAGAATCTCTCAGCAGGTAGATCAGGTGAAAAACAGCTAAAACCAACTCACCTTCCTGTCAGTGGAAAAGAGGACGAAAACATCGTTCTCAGTTCGAGTCAAAGGGTAATCTGTCAGGGGTAATCTGTTTGGTTGAACTGGTGAGAAAGGTCAAGTAAATTGGAGTTGTTTCATTCTAAGAAAAGATCTTTAAAGTTCTTTGAGGACGAGAAATCCCCATTTGCCTCAAGTATATACCAAACATTTTTGTACTAAAATGCCATTTGTGATGAAATATATAACCCATTGACAAAAATGCTTCTTTTGCCTTTACTAACAATAAATTGTTAGATTTTAAACCGTGAGATATCGTCAGTCCTCTTGCAATAAATTGGACCCCATGGTTTCAAACAGATACGAATAATAAAGCTGATAGTAAGAGATATTGAGGAGAATGCTGATAACTCAGGTAATGTAGATGGTCGTTGGTTTGTTCTCTGAGCTGACGATTTGATTGCAAACGTTTCATCACCAATCGACGTGACATCATCAGTCCGCCTTTAGGGAGCGCAGTGAGGAGTAGCGATGGATCGGTGGTACATTTTGCAGGAACATGTGCCAATCGACAGTTACGGTAAAAGGCTTACTCAACGTTGTTGCTAGGGTAACACCGATCGGGACATTTTTAATGGATATCTCTTTCTTCCCCATTTGCAGTAGTGTTCGTATTTTACATAATATACCATCATTATTGTTGGTACTGTTGTTATATTGAGCTACGGAGAGTCGAGTGTGGATCATATGAGGTAAACCTGTGCGCCACTGGGTGAACTACAGAACACTTTATGAGAAATATGAAGGCATGCTTTTTTTGGTTAATGTCTTATACCCATTTGTGAATCACAATTCACCAGCTAACTGTGTCAGCCGCTGTTTGTTTGCTCATCTGTGCTTCTGTAGCCTTACCAGCTAAGCATCAGGCACTTACTAGTAAACTTGGCCTTGTTTAGTTTCTGAGCCATGTGGACGCTTTCAGAACACTAGCCATGTCGCTCACTTTGGTTTGAGCTGCGCACATATGGAAACCCAATGCGTCAATTCTAGCGGTTCTTCCCAGCATAAATCATACTTTCCAACATGTGGATCCTTAATGTGGGAACGTGCACTGCTCCTCGGTGTGTAAAACGACACGCTGTAATCTACCATTAATTGACTTTTTCATTTTGTAACAGATTTAGCGTTAGCTTATTTAAGATAGTTTAGTCATTCTGAAATAGGACTAAATACGCCCGAAAAATCCAATCTATTACTGAAAACGATCAAAATGGTTTAACGTTTTGCAAACGGGTAATTTATGCGAATTTGTGCGAATGGTTGTAATGGTTGTATCTTGAACACCTACCTGACGGAACTCTTTGAGAGCACTGGGGTACCATACTTTCTAAGTTGCTAATTCGTTTGGGTCTTACACAATCCAACTTAAAGCGAAGCGGAAAAGTGCTGAACATAGACCCAATGTTACTGAGACAGTTATCGCGTTACATATTTAGCTAAAAAAACTAGGCATAAGTGATTTATTCAGATTTTGTTGATATAGCATATCAGAACAGATTCGATTTGCAACCAGGTGATGTATTGAATCTTCGTCCTCAAAGGACCTTTTGCTTCATATTCAAGAAGCATGTAGCCTACAGAGATGAGGCTAAAACATCTTGTTGAATTTGGTCTTTCGGACATTCAAACATGGCCGCTTGAACGAGGATAGGGTCACTGAAAGGTCTTTCCAGTCGGTGACCTACTTGAACCAGTCGTTGACCTAAGATTTCAAAGTTTTCTCTGGCATATACATAGTAGTATAGAGGATCAATTCCTCTTTCGTTTCGACCGTTCACGCTTACTTTTAGCTTAGCGTTTTCTTGATCCTGAAGAAAAACAATGAGCGGTTTTGTTTTGAACGATGTGTTAAAAATTTGGAATGAAATATGCGGATTTGATAACCTAGCGTCCATCAATGTTAGAATATCCTGTAAGACAGTGGCTTCATCTGAAACATGATTGTACTACACCTTTATACACGCTGTTCGTACAATTAGCAAGAAAGAAACTCTTCGAAGAAATTGACATTTATGATGCACACAATCTCCTATGTCTCAGATGAACGAAATCTATCAACCTTGCTTGCATTCCTTGAAACCAGTTTAGGCTTGCTACATCTTCCACCAATTATCCCACAGCAACAAACATTACTTGGAAAATAGATTTATTAGTCCTTGTATTGTCTATTGAAAAAAACTGCTTGAAGAGTCCTCTGAGAGTCAAACAAGTGTGATTTTATCAGAGTTGGAATGATTCAGACGTCGTTCGCTCATATGTACGACTGACTTGTACCCATTTGAAATGAAAGTGATGAAACCCACACTTGAGTTATTTATCTCCTCTTTGTCCTTAAGTCTACCTCCATACATACTTCTTATTGAGGAAACAAGTGAAAAGTTTTGGGAACGGTGCAGTTTTTATACTGAGGATGGGCCTTGTGTTGTTTAATTTATGTACTATATGTGTTTATGAAACGATGTGACCAATCTACTTTACTAGGTGGGATTGGGTCCAGCACTTCCTACGAGCCAAAACGTTTGATACGGATTATAGCATCACCCCTATTTCACTGTTGGTATCACAGTTTATGGTAAGACTAGACTACAGCAAGCGCTGAACAATCGATCGCGACGGCGATCGATTGGGATTGATATGAGTACAAGGGACTGGAATTGGGGTAGAAGTTTGTGTGAGCCTTGGAGAGCTGTGTCAAACCTATGCCGTGATCTAGACCAAATCATTAGGTTCCCTTAGGAATAAACTCGCTGACGCAAATCTATGTGCGTTGTTTTTCATTTCCTTTAACCTGAAAATTTCTCACACTTACGCACATGCGTTCACACATGCACGGATTTGGCCGCTGACTGCAATAATATGTGATACGAATTGCTGTGTTCCATGAGTTGGATTGGTAAAAACAAGAGCAAAGTGTTACGGCCAGTGATCTCATATATGACTGTGCCCTGTTTCATTCCAGGCCTTTATTTGTCTTTCTTTCGTAGAGAAAACCTGTTTCATTGTTTTGTCGAAACCGTAATGATGGAAGTGCGCTAAATGGATTCTAGGAAAAGTAGCGTCTGAAAATAAAAAATCTCTCGCTGTATCGTGTGATAATATTTTATAAAATATGACAAAATAGTGGAAATAAAACGCTAGAAAAATTATTGGTTATTTAATTAGTTGACCACTCGAACAATGAGTAGTTATCAATAGTTTTTGTCTCAGAATTTCTTTCTGTGGGCGTTGAATATGGTGGTGTGATGTGTCCTGGTAACTGTTCAAAACAACCAAAGACACGTAATAGACACAATCAAAGACTAATGCCCCTTTCGTAACGAGGTCAATTCAATCCATATAAGGAACACCCTCAGACAGACATTGCTCTCTGTGCTCCCCAGAAACGGTCCATATGGGAAATAGTTTCAATAGTTTGCAAGACTTTTTGCTGGATTGGAAACAGATCAAGTTTTGTTGTTTCCCAACCTTTGGGTATCTGGACAGTAGTGCCAAATACGATGTGGGCTGTAGTATTCCGTAACAGCTGCCTCAAACAAATGACGTGAAAAGCTTTTTACTTCGAAGTGAACGTGTACACTCTTTATAATACAATGTTGGTAATTTGAAAACACCTGGTTCATACGTAGGTTAAAACTTGCCAGTGCGCTGTCACAAGGCGCACAAAAAATTTGCGCCTCAGTTAAGCTGAGAAGCATGGCAATTAATTATTGTTGGTAGTGTGAGGATATTTGGGATTTTTTGTGGAGATTTCGTCCTGTAAGTAAAGCTAATCTATGCTGAAAAGCCGAGAAGTACTGTACGGCTGTATCATCCTTATCGGGAATCATCAGTAGTGAGCATCTCATGAAACTCCGAAGAGTCGCGAACCCGCGACCTCCCGGCTAGTAGTTTGAACACTTAACCGTTCGGCCACGCTTCTCGGCTTTTACGCATAGACTGGCTTCATTACAGAACGAAATCTCCACAATCAATTATTGTATATTTAAATAACAATGTGGCTTTTGGCCAGCCAGATGTGTCTGATTGGTTAATCAACCCAGAAAATACCATTTGGGAGCAAAAGATCTAAATGGTTAAAACGGAGGGTGCGTAAGTAGTATGCTTGTCCCAAAGAAAAATCAGCAGCATTAAAACATATTTAGTTAATATCCTGAAGGCCTGCAAACACCAGTTATCATGTTGCTCGGCTAGTTCTGTATAGTAAAATGCTGATCCGCTGCTGGAATTGGTCTCTTCAGGATGCGTTGAGCACGGAAGAAGAGGATGGACCCACTTTCGTTTATTCGATGAACCCGATCGTCAGTTTATGCAGATGATCTGATAGGTTGGTGTAAATTAGACTAACTGTCGTATGGTATGGTTAACCCAGATTTCTACTTGGTGAGGATTAGAAAATGTGCCCCGTTTCAGTTCCTCATGCTACTCATGCCAGGTGCCCATTACGTTCCGGTGAAACATTGGATCATCTTCGTCTAAAGTGATCAACAACAGTCAGTTCAATTTATCCAGGAAACTGGACAACACCAGACATTTCATTAGGCAAAAACAATTACAATTGGATTTGGCATGTCTGACTTACGGTTTTGAGCTGAATTAAACTCTGTCCAAAGTACAGGGAATGTTTGTAGTGATTTCTTATTGTACACCTATTCGGTTCACGTAAATAGCGCACTTGAGACGAACGTTTCTGGAACGCACTTACTTGTAGTTTTGCCGTTCTTTTCTACAGGAAATTGCCGCAATCGTTAGCTGTATAGATGAATGTACTTTCTGGCGAGAAATGTGCGTTGGTGACATTGGAACTGTGAGTGGAATTGGGCGGCGGATTAAAAAAACCGTCTGATCATTTTTAGACCTAGTCTAGTGGCTGATCTAAGGATGATAAGGAATTCGGGTGTACTATAGATCAATTAAAATCTTTTTTGTTGTGAGTGGTCTCAAGATTTTCGGGGTGTTCATATTCACAGTACTCTCGCTTAAGCAGTCGGTTTTTTGTTCTGGTGAGTTCACACTAAAAGAGATCACTGAACTGGTGTTTCTCTCTTATTAGAGCTCATTGGCTGTGCATACCCTTGGCTGTACCGGGGTTTGAACCCTGGTCAGGCGGATCAATCCACAAGACAATTACTAGATCGTCATTTGAGTAGCCGTGCACATCGCTGAAGCGTAAACACGCCTGCCTGTTCAGACTTGAGAATTCAGATGTGTCCAGCTTGCGCTAGTGGAGTATTGGTAACACGCTTGCCTCACATGTCAGATGTCCGGAAGTCAAACACCCGAGGAAATGCATTGCTAATTAAAATATCTTCAGGTGGGTTCGGCAAATCTGTATTTAATAGTTCAACCGTTTCGGCAACTGAAAATAAACGGTTAATCTTAGTCTGGCATGAATTTGATGCTGCACAATTAGTTGGTTACCACCAAAGACAGAACAAACCACACTGAAGTAGGACACAACAAATTTTGGATTAAAAGAACTATTTATACCAACGATTAGCTGCTATTCTGGGGAATTCACCGGAACGTCCTAAGACAATTTTTTGTCTGCACCATAAGTAATCTTTGTCACTCACATATGTCGTCCCTAAAAGTGTGGCACTTTTGCTGTCCTGAGTTGAGCGGAATTTTTATAAGTATTTCGCAGTTCATGCGTCTGTCTCAGTGATAAGCGTTATTGACTGCGAAGGTGACCAAGTGTGCTAGGTTGCTTCAAATTTCTGCGCTTGACCGGTTTCTGAATGGCTCAACTGGTCACTGTACAAGAACCGCAGCTTTTTTGCCCTCACGCGTATACTTTATGCGGTTTTATTCATTCATTTTCTGGAAATTCCTACAAATTTTCCAGCATTTAAACTGGGTTCAACTTGCATCTTTCAGTGTTGCAGCTTTTTGCCCTCACGCGTATACTTTATGTGGTTTTATTCATTCATTTTCTGGAAATTCCTACAAATTTTCCAGCATTTAAACTGGGTTCAACTTGCATCTTTCAGTGTTTGACAAAATCTCTGCCATTAGGACAAGAGTGCAAAGATCCTAAGTCTGAGTTGAAACTCCCTTACCGTATGTGTACTTTCCTTATCACACTACCCTTACTCTTTGGGGAAGTTTAAAGTCTCGCATTAAACGTGGAGTTACTTTGATGAGCAAAGGAGAGTCTCAAGAAGTCCCTAGCCAAAATTTTAGCTAGCAAAACTCTGGTAGTTGTTATCTGTTCACCCAGAGAATCGTGTAAGATATTCAGCATCATTATAAACATATTCAACTTCTGACCACGCACACTTTCTGCACGAGGTCCAAGTACTTGCGAGATTCAGCACAGGTCCGAATCTGTTATTCATCACATGGCTTGGTATCTTGTTAAACCAGGTTATTTGCGTGTTGCGCTTCTTTCTACTTTACTTTGCTAACCGTCGGAGGCTTTCCCGATAAGCTAGAAGTTACTTGGTGATTTTATTATCCTGCTTGGGTTTTTGTGCTAATATTCATCTCTTGGAATGCCTGCACTATTTTTGTCTGGACTAGCTAACTCTCTCGTCGAAGCGCCGTTTACTCACATGCTAAGACCGGTTGCTTGTCGTGATTTGGATTAATGTTAAAAGACCGCATTTTATTGCGTTTTAGTTTGCATAGCGCCTATTATTGTAGTGTATTATTCTTAGGTGGAATTACTTTTCAGACTGACACCCCATCATCTTCTGGCAAATACGGCCAGTCAATTTGATTGCCAACCAACGTAGTCAGTCGGATGTGAGGGTTTAGTATGTGTGACGCAACTGGTAGTTATTTTTCAGTAATTACCGGCGTTTCCCAGTTCCAGCGGAACTGAACTTTCCCCCCTAGGACAAGTGTTTGTCATGACCACTCAGTATCAGACTTTTGTTGTTATGCTAGATAATGAATGCCAGAGAATGTCAGAGGCTAAATGACCCAATCCCTGTGGAGTATTTGCTCACGATTGTGAGGTCAAAAAACCAGATGTAGTTCCATAATGTTGGGGGGGGGGGATGATATCCATGTAGTGCTGCAAAGTGGTAGTGGAGAGGGAGCACTTACCATCAGCGATTCATATTTCCTCTAAAACAAAACGGACAAACATAGGAGCTTGGTTGCTTTTACTGACCTTGGAGAGTACTGTCAAATTTTACTGGGTCTTGCTCACTTGTAACTGGCGTTTCGTTACCTGAAACAAAAAAAACGAGGCCTGGGGTTGTGACAAGCGGTAGAATATTCTTTCTAACATTTTGATTTCGGGACACTCATCTGTAACACAATCAGGACAGGTTTTAGTAGCAGTGCTGGAAGTTGAAAATGCAGCATAAACCATGTGGATTAAATGAAAACTGCTGAGAACAGTAAATTTGTGTCTTGGAATCAATGGGATAATGTTTCAGAATGAAGAATATTCTTTTGGAATGGAATTTGTGCATTTAGGTGCTCTTCAAGTGAGGATACAGTTTGAGTAACGGTTTTATTGGGACCCATTTTTGACTTAGCTTGATGCTCATCCTACACACACATGCGAATAACTGTCCAGTTATGCATTTGAGTTTAATTATTTCATCCTGGGTGAACTTTGGGAGAAAGTGGGATGGAAATTTCACGTTTCTCATCTTCAAACTTTAAGATAGATTTCATACTTCCTTTGAATGTTCGTCAGCGCTTTGATAAATTGTTGGTTAACGGATAAATACTAGTACGCTGCATGAGGCGGACACCAAGGCTGACAGTATTTAAAGAAATGGATGAAGCACTGGGTTCAATCGCTTGGGGCAGGTACTGATCTCAGGGACAGAACCTGACGCGTAGTGCTTGGCTCCATACCCAACTGGCGGCTGCTCAAATAATAGTTTTTCTGAAATCAATCAGATCAATGACCGCAGAAATTTTCTGCAGTATGAACTGAATTACTCACCGTGTAAATTTTTTGTGTTTCCTAGGTTGAGGAATACAACCCGGTCAAACGAGTGAAGTCAAGCGAATTCAGAAAAACTAATAATGAAGATCAAAATACAGAGGTGGACAGTGGTACTTTAAAGCCCTTGTTTTATTTCTGCTCAAATTTCTACACAAGTGAGAGAACCAACATCAGGATTGGCTAAAGGTCTTTGCGTTGTAATCTGTTAGATTTGTTTCAAGCGTTTTATTAGTTGAAATCAGTTTTCTCTGGGTCACTCTTGGAGGAGCATAGTAACCAGTAGCACATGCATTCATCCGTCGAATCGGAATAACGGCAGTGGTTGGGTCCACATTTTCCGTCAACGTTAATCGACTGTGAAAGATCCCATTTTGACTTGAACGGGGTCAGTTGTATTCTCCCTTTTTTCGCTGAAAGAGCAGTGTCGCACAAGGTGCTTATTAGGTCACCAGCTTATCTAAAATTAGTCAATGGTGAAATTCTGACTTTAACTTTCTCTTGAAACCTACATCTTCCCTCAAAAGGAGATAATCCCACCAGTTGAGAGTCAATGAGCCGAAATTCGTTAGCTTAAGAAAGAGCACTTCGAAGGGCAGTCATATCTGAACGGCTGTCAGCATCTGGGCTTAGTATCTTCCCGCATCCACTGACTGCAAACTGATCAAAGTGAAGCTACTGCGCAAAATTCACGTTGACGAAGATACTGACCAACCAGAAGTATGTATGGGAAAGTAGTCAGTGAGTTTGCAGACTGTTGATTTACACTCAGTCGCATGTGCCACAGGAGTGTACCCCAACGGAGTAACTGCGTCACAAGAGCATTTTCGCGACTTTTTCGAGCCAGCTAATTTGCACTTTCAAAAGCGGCCTTTCAAGTAAACCAAATCATGTATGCACCACATACTTCGTTTGTCTATGCTTATTAGGGCTTCTAACTAGTTAGGGACATACCCTAGACCGGTACGGAGTGAAACAGGTGTAAGAATCGCATTATTCCTTCATTCGTGCAAGTGTTCAGTCACTCATACGGCAAAGCCGTGGCTGCTTAGGTCTAATTGAACGAGTGCGTATGAGAGATAACTTAGCAGCATAAAAATTTTCAAAGAAAGCGTTCGAAATAGGTTTGATAAGCGAACTTCATGGATTCGTTTTTGGCGGTAGGTAGTCAGTAAGCATGTTTTTTTAGGCTCGACAACGCCGGTGGATGCATTTCGCCACATACTGTATCTTGCTACAAAGCCAGAAATGAGAAGGCATAGCTTGGCAAAACGACGCTAAGTCGTATGATAACCTGGGTGGAAATGATCAAGCAAACGGAGTGAGCTTCACATGATCTACTGAGGCGTTCTCATATCAGTCAATCTGTTCTAATTCAGAGGTTGCGGAGTAGGCCCATCATATGCTTCAGACGAGTTTTTAATCCAGATTACTGCTTTTTCCATCGGACTTCTCAGATGCATCTACCCATTTTTCTCACTGTCCACCTTAGCTGGGCGCTTAAGTAATGATTTTCCATCACTGAAGAAATCGTTACATTCGTGCGTGAAAGCTCCTATCTGTAACAGCTTGGCATCCAAAAATGATTTTCCCGTCTACGGTGCGTGGTTCAATGGATAAGAAATTGTGGGTCTTGCGGGTTGGAACACGGAGCAAGGAGAACACGTACTGCCAAAACTGCAGTTTATCGGGCTGTCTAAATATGATCGTAAAGTTAAAATTCTGACCGTTTCCGAGTTTGGCATCTATTGTACAACCGACAATATTTGAGCCGTTTTTGCAAGTCGTTTTTAGCTCATGTTTCCATTGATATAACTAGGTTTGTATTGACCTTGGCTCGCATGAGAACTCTATTGATCGGAATTTGATCAGATAACTGAATCGGAAGGATTTTACGCGGGCATTGAAAATAAAACTTTGTCGAGAATTCTAATTTGTAATTGATGACCCATCCACGTTTCACTGAAACACAGTAGTGGAGACTTCTCATCAGCTTGGTACACTGGGAACATGGTGCCCAAGCCCAGAACTAATTTGTACCAAACGTATTTGTAAAGGCAATAGAATGCAGAAATTGTTCCTAAGAGATCCGACACCAAAACATTCAGAACGTTCAGGTAAAGCGTGTTCTGAAGGATATTTCAGGGCAAGGTACACAGGAATCTGGTAGGGGGTATGCAGAAAAGCCACAGAGCTATGCTCACTAAGATGGGCAATTGTGAGTGGTTATCAAGCATTTAGCTTATCAAAATGTGACAGTGATTGTGAAGCAAACACTATTTGAGTTAATACTGGGTCATCTTAACGAAGGACACCGTTTGCATGCATCTAAGTTGGCTTCAACGAACCCAACGATCGTGTTTCGACAGTATTCATAGAAATTGCCAACGAACATGTGCTGTTAGTAAGGGAGGCCAATTTTACTTTGGGTATTTAAATCGTAGGCAGTCATGCCTCAGCATCGTCTCGTCGAATAACACGATTACCAAGTTTCTTGTATACGTTAAATCTCTAACGAAATATTCGAAAGAGACTCGAAAGAAAGCAAACATTGTTTGGTGGTGTAACCCTTGACCATCAGTTCTATTCTGGCAATTAAGTCAAGTTCCCCTGGCCTACGAAGGATGATCATGGCGTGAAGATTCCAGGTAACTCTGTCCTCCCGATTATACCATGATCACTCGGTTAAACTTCACATTGTGCAAATATGTATTAGCACCACTGATGGGCTTACGGCCCAAAATCTGCTTGCGATAGCCCAACAACAAATTCTCAACTTGGAAGTGCTGGTTACTAACAGTAATTTTCAGGCCGACAAGGAGTCGGTCGGAGAATACTAAATAATTGCCTTAAAACTCTCCGGCCTTGGGGACGCTGTAAGCCTTCGGCAATACACTTTGCATATGGTTTGGTTATATCGTTCACACCTTGGTGAAGTCCTATTTCTAGTGGAGCCACTCACAGTCTCAGCGAGACTTTACAGGACAGATACCGTTCCAAATCCCTATAGGAGCATGCAACCCTGTACATCCTCATTCCACCGCTAATGTTCGTTGACTTGAATACGGTAAAGGACGCGAAGTGCAAATTTTTGGGGCAGTTTGTGTTGAATGCATGCTACCACAGCTCACGCACTCTAGCAAGTACGACTCTGCGGAGACCGTTCTTATTGTGTCTGTTGTGCGCATCCAACCGGCTATGGGTTATCAGCAGGGTTATCAGTCCAACACATCTACGAATCCCGGTAAACGTCAACTTGTAGAGACGCAAAGAGCTCCTACTTGACCGTACGTAACGCGCTAGGTGGGTCCATTCCTCGTGCCAACACAGAACCGTTAACATTACTTCTGTGAGATTATTTCTTTTTGATCTTCTTTAAATTCATCGTATACTGACCATTACGCAGTGTCAATACCATAGAATGCAACTGGTTAATGGTCTAAATCACCTAAACTTGGCCCGTGCTGCAGGCCGATCATATGTAGGAAAAATTTGGCTTATTGTAACAAAAGAAAGAAAAAATGCCGATCGAAACCTACCTTCTGTATCATTCATGGCACGTGTAGAACGATTGCTGATTGGATTGCATTCATTTTAGAGTAGTAAACACAATTTAAAATAAAACGCAGTTCTTAGTCACTTTGTAATGCTGCTCGTAGCTTATGATATCTGGGGCAATTAGAAACCAACGAGTTTTGGAAAGACTTACCGTGCAAAGACGGATTTGTTCCTGTTGGTATGGAAAATACGGATCACGCGTTGCAGCGCCAAACTAAAGTATTGTTGTTTCCAACAGTAGCAATGAGATATCGGTGGAAGACGAAATTACAATAGTTTCTCATCTACGTATAAGAAAATCCGTTCGGTTGAATTTAACTCTGTTGTGCACTTACATTAGTCGTACGCGATACCACTTTCTACATCTGCACCTAATCTAATTTTGTTCACTGACCAAATTTTTCGCCCTCTCTAAAACGGACCTTTTTATAGGCTAGACAGTCCTCGACAGACATTTAGTCACATTAACCAAGATAGCTCATTGCTAAACCTGAGAAACCAGGGTATTTCTCTTCCTCTAATCCTAGATGCAATTCCTTGAGTCAGCCTTCTTTAACTGGCTGATTAGGTGTTCATTTCATTGATAATTTGAGCTCGGTGCATTCTTTGTATGTATTGAATTCAAGGGTGACCGGAGACAAATTCATTCTGGTTTTCTGCTTACTTTGGTTACATTTTAGTAAGTTGCGGAATCTTGATAATTTAGAGTTAAAAGCGGTCTCTCTTGGGCGATATCCTCAAACAGCAAATTGATCAAACCTTGTAACACCTTGTTCAAAATAATGAAATGGGTCAAAAAACAAGAATCATTTGCGGCGTACAGGTCTTGTTCCTGGTCAAAAGGAATTAACCAGAGGAGTTACTTAGTAGACTAACCGCTGGTTCAGTTCTGTTCGCTTTTAAATCAGAAAATCCCTGCTCAACCGGTGTACGATACTCTATGCTGCTGAGACAAAAGAATCCATTATGGAGACGCAGACTTAGCACGCGGTGCAACAAGGTAATCTGGAATGAATGATCACCAAGAGGATTTGTAACTCACAGTGCACTGATGCGCGGCATACTAAGAATGAGAATAAAAAATTGGTAGAATCAAATTCAGCTGGAGATTGTCACTAAACAAGTATGCAAATGTTTAATATATTTACCAAGTCATTTTATGTAGGACCACAGTTTTCTCAGTGCCTTCTTAATACCGTGAACCTGAGTTTAGATAACCTGATGCGCTTAGACAAACCAGAAAGCTAATGAACGTTCAAATCAACTGATCTATCGAACTTTGACGCGTCATGTGCAGCTGAGAACGGGCTGCTTATAAAGCTCACGTGGAAAGTTCTAGGCGGGCCAAAAAGTGATAATGAAAATAGAACTCATCTGTCAAGGGCAAGTGAAGAACAACCACTTAAATCTGTCTCCACGGAAACGGCTATTCCATTAGCAGTTGTGACGTTCAGTTACGTTCGGAGCTGGTTCTCCTAATACAATTACACTTTGATAATAGTCTTCTTGATTTGGTTGTTAGTTAGTTAGTTAGTTAGTTAGTTAGTTAGTTAGTTAGGAGCTCATGAAATTGTAAGACCTATAAACAATCAAAGTTTATTGACGACACACTGAGCATATGCTGCATTACGGCGTCTCAAATTTCGTATTTTATGAACCAAACGAATTCGGTACGAATTTGGTACCATGAAATATTTGTCAGTAAAAACCTTAGTTTGCACCCCATAGAAACTGAAGATATGATACACACTGGAGCATACATTGAGCCAGATTGTAGTTTCAGATTGTGAAGTCCGTTCATTTAATGAGCCCTACAGTCGTATGAGCACAAATCAAGGACATGGCTGAAAAGCCATCCGTTACCGAGCTGAATAGTGTGCAGTTCCTATCTAGTATATTTTAGGTTTGAATCTCCCTTGAGGGAGAGGGTGTGCTCCACCCTACTGACGGTTACCTTGCTAAGGGTGAAACAGCTATGCTATTCAAATAAGCCCTGCTTAGCTTTGTACACCGAAGACTGTGTTCCACGTGCCCACCTGATACATCCACCTTCTTCAACTCATGGTAGAAGCATCAAAGTTGCGGGTTTGCATCCCTCGCTCATATCCCTGACTTGGCCATTACTGTCGAAATAGCTGTGTGACAGTACCATGTGTTTTGGTTATCAAACTGACCGAGAACTGTTTAATTGATCTTAACTGTTTTACACACCTAATTGTCCAAGCCGACAACCTAAAGTCCGATTGCGTTTGTCTCCTCTAAGATGTTACGTGACTTATCGAATACACGGAATAACTTAGACTGCTGATAAAGGTGTACCTTGGCAACATATTATTCACCACACCGCTGTTTTACTGAACCGGGTTTATAAGTGTGAAACTTTTCTGACCTAGGCCTTTCACGTCCCCGAAATATCACTGCCTGCTGGTGTGTTACTTTTTCTCGCTGTTTTTCAACTTACGCGGATTTCTAAACCTTTCCCACTTTTTCTGATGATTCCAAAAAGAAGTGATCCGATGCATCTCTCATCTAATGCATGCACTGCGCAGATAGCTCAGTGGTTAGAGCGCGAATTTACTAACCAGAAGGTCCGTGGTTCAAAACCGACCTCGGCATCTCGACTACTTTTGTCTAGGCTTGAGCAACGTGGCTGTATCTCGACCCTTGTGCATCCTCCTGGCGGCATGGCAGCTAGGATCCGAAGGGGTGTTGCAGCTGAGTAGACTGCTGTGATCAGCTGTTTTTCATTCAAATCGAAGTGCACTCCCTAACGACCTTTCTTTTGATGCTTGTTTAGTCCACCTGTTGTTTTTTGACTGAATATCAACACCATATAAAAAATTGGAGTGTGACCGGCATGTCGACTACTTTTGTCTAGGCTTGAGCAACGTGGCTGTATCTCGACCCTTGTGCATCCTCCTGGCGGCATGGCAGCTAGGATCCGAAGGGGTGTTGCAGCTGAGTAGACTGCTGTGATCAGCTGTTTTTCATTCAAATCGAAGTGCACTCCCTAACGACCTTTCTTTTGATGCTTGTTTAGTCCACCTGTTGTTTTTTGACTGAATATCAACACCATATAAAAAATTGGAGTGTGACCTAACCTTATATCTCGGTCAACTTATGCATTATGGAGACGTCATACTAATAGAAAAGTGAAAAAAATGTGGTGTTCCGAATTCTGTTCAGTAAAACTTACACCTTTGAGATCGAATTCTTGCTACAATAAAAATTCAAGAAAGACTTTTTGAAATGTGATTTACCTGAGCGACCATGTCATGACACAGTGTGTAGCACGTTATTTACAAAAACTAGACAATTATCTTCTCCTGAACGCGTCTTCTTGAACTGGATATTCATTGACTCCACTCATTCATTACTCAAATCCAAGCTAATGCTACGAGGCGACTCCACAAATTCCGCAACAGATCTCCCTTTTCAAGAGACGCAAAGTGAATTTACAAGAACAAAACGTACTTCCATGCCTTCCCATCAACAGTGTCACCGTTACACTAGTAGTAACCACTGGCATATGGCTGCCGTAAAACAGTTGGTGAAAACGATGTTGACAAAGTCGAAGAAAAAGAGGGAGTGAATATGGAAAACTAAAATACAAGTTCCTTGGAGAAAATGAGCCAAAGCAAGGCATTTATCTTTTCGGACAGTATTGATATAAGCACGTCTTGGTGTTAGGTCGGAGAAAAAGAACGTCGGTAGGATAGATACAACACCTTGTGCAAACTCTATCTAAGTCCAGCGTATGGTGCAAACCAGACGTTGGATTGTCCATCCTACTAGGGAGTGACAGTATGCCCGTCACGGGAGTCGGCTAAATAGCATGTTTTCAAGGTTTTTCAGTATGTACATTGACCGGGTTCAGTGGACATTTCCTACCACCAAAACCGATTTCATTATGCCTTTCCAAACCATTGCTTGCTGCCCGAAAGACTCTTGCCATCAGTGATTTTGTGCGGAGACAACGCTTTCAATAGTGATTGGTAGTTGGACTTGCATGGGGTATAGTCCGAGCATCTCAAGTTGGTAAGCACTATTTGATTCTCTGGCAACCAGTGGCGGAGAGGTTTCTTTAAGCCAGTTCGTGAACTGCCACAAAGGAACTGATGTCAACGACAGTGCGTTCTCCCAGTCGCGAGTGATTTGGGATGAATCTTTTTCTACAATGATCCGGCCGAAAGTTCGTTTAAAAAGGTAAGTCGTAGAGAGATTGGCATAGCGATTTTGACAAAATCTGTCAAAAAAGGCTTTTTCAACTATTTTCAGTGTTTTTGAATGATTTTGCAACATTTCCCAGGTTTTCGTTACCAGTTGGTTGCAATTTTAGAGTTTAGGGATAAATGTGGATATGAATGGACATTTCGTGAGTGCGTTAGAACAAGCAAAATATCACTGCCTACTTCGACAAAGCCCACTGAGTGCACCGAATCACCGAAGAAGTTTAGTTTAGAGTGGCAGCTCAAAGTGGCCTATACTCATCATTTGGTATACGTTGCAGTATATTTAAACCAGAAAACAAACTCAGCCGCCACCACTAATGTTGTGGACCACTAAAAATTTCGATAAAGAAGTAATTTTTGGGTTTCATTGCAAACTTTTGTATGCTACCTGAAACCGTATTGCTGATATCTATTAGTACTGTTGAAAAGTAACAAAAATCCCACCCACTCTTAATGGCTCTTGTCAGGTCATTTCAGCATTGCTGCACTGAGCAGTTCTCACGCTATCGATTAGGCTTTACTGAATATTACTGTGTGACTATGAAGGCCGGATGCATTACCAATTCTTTCCTTATAAGACGCTACGCGTCCACTAATGACAGGTATTTATGGTCTGCTTCACTGTATTGTACACGGGAATTTTCAGGGTAAAAAAACTAAATAAATTTTTTCTCAAAGCATTTAACTGGAAGATCATAAAAGCGTGAAGTTTAAACATCCACATTATGAAAGGAAAGACCCACAAGTATGTAGGCTCGAATCACCGTCCTACTTTTACCAGACGAGCGCTCCACCAACTGAGCCACCGAGGACGCTTTTTTCATGACACACAACCATTATATGCGAGTCACCAAGCCTCTGAATCAATGGTTGACGGTTTCCAGACAACAGTTAGCTATTTGATGCTCACGAAGATATAAAAACAATGCCGGCAGAACGGAATCATTTGAATTTTCATAGGCTTTTAACCTAGTGCTGTCGGAAAGTGTGGTTTTCAAAAAATCGTCCTAAAGAATGTAGACAAATTTGTCAATCCTGAGGAACATGGGGGTTATGTTGATGGATATGAAAAGTGAAATGAATGTTCCTAATATAGATGTTTGCGATACATTTCGACAAGCGTGTATTTCGGACTTGCAATGCGCGATGAGTCCCTTTTTGTGGTTTGAGCAAAACTCAAGGTTTATAAGGCACTTCCACAAACACAGCTGATAAACGTTTTATTTCAGCTTTGCCAGAGTGTATAATGAATCTATCCACTTTGGGAATGACACATAAGACAGTCTCATTTAATCAAATGACTGGCATATAACCATTAGCTTTAGAAATCTGGAAACAACAAAGAAATGCAGACATATCCGGTTTGAAGAACACAGCAGAGGAATTGTTTTTGAAACATGAAGAAATCGGGTTAGTGATTTGAGTAAATTTCGATGTCAAAATATATAACAAGCCAAGCAAACCTACCAGCGCATTCGACTTTCTCTTCTAAATGTAAAATGTATATGAAAAATCGTTGACTCTGTTTGACGTGAGCGAAAAGAGGTAAACCCTGTTTATCATGGAATAACACTTTGAGGGACAATTTAGAAAGCCTTTGGCTATATATTTTGAGAATAGTAAGATTGCCGTTTATCCCAAGTTGTTGCTTTCCTGCAGGACCTAGTACAGGTCTAATTGTTAATTAAGTGGCTCAGTGGTTATTATTTCAAAGGTTAGATGGCAAATCATACAAACTTTTACAGCTTGCCAAGCTGCAGCTGTAGGCCCCTGCAATGATATGTTTTTGGTAGACTTCGTCGGATTCTTATCATGGCTGATATAGGGTAATTTGTCATACTCCAGAAAGAAGGGTATGGTCTTGCTTCGTACCCAAAAGTAACCGAGAATTCTCAACTTTGCCAGAAGATGCAACTTACATACTAAGTGGTATTTCTCCCTCCTGTCCAACCTTTTTCGCTGCAGACAAACTGATCTTTACACCGGAAAAATTACTCAAGCGTTTTCCTACCACGAAGAGAGACGGATATGCCTTGTAGTGGTGCATAATGATGCACATTTGATGTCCCAGAAAAATGGGCACTTCTTCGAACAATTGGCTGGGAGAATTCTCCCTACTTGATTGAAGTGTGGCAAAGCCACAGAAACAGCCCGTTTTACTGCATTTTTCTGCACTCTGAACGCTCTATTTTGTGAACCGATGGTTGTGAGATGGAATTCCTCTAAGTCCGTTGTTCTTTCAGTAGTTGGGATGTCGCTTTATTAGACAAACAGTGAGGGCCGGCCACTGGATTGCCGTTTGAACCAACATTCATTTCATTTCAAATTCCCTTCCAAGATGCTATCTTAGCCACGATACTTTGCCACTGTGCATCACATTTTGTGTGATAACCCAGCGGAACTATATATTTTTTCAGGATAGCGATGCATTTTGACATATTTACAGTACACAGTTTTGATTTCAATATGTATAACTATCCATCCATCCATCCATCCATCCATCATCCATCCATCCATCCATCCATCCATCCATCCATCCATCCATCCATCCATCCATCCATCCATCCATCCATCCATCCATCCCATCCTCCATCCAACCATCCATCCATCCATCCATCCATCCAACCATCCATCCATCCATCCATCCATCCAACCATCCATCCATCCATCCATCCATCCAACCATCCATCCATCCATCCATCCATCCAACCATCCATCCATCCATCCATCCATCCAACCATCCATCCATCCATCCATCCATCCAACCATCCATCCATCCATCCATCCATCCAACCATCCATCCATCCATCCATCCATCCAACCATCCATCCATCCATCCATCCATCCAACCATCCATCCATCCATCCATCCATCCAACCATCCATCCATCCATCCATCCATCCAACCATCCATCCATCCATCCATCCATCCAACCATCCATCCATCCATCCATCCATCCAACCATCCATCCATCCATCCATCCATCCAACCATCCATCCATCCATCCATCCATCCAACCATCCATCCATCCATCCATCCATCCAACCATCCATCCATCCATCCATCCATCCAACCATCCATCCATCCATCCATCCATCCAACCATCCATCCATCCATCCATCCATCCAACCATCCATCCATCCATCCATCCATCCAACCATCCATCCATCCATCCATCCATCCAACCATCCATCCATCCATCCATCCATCCAACCATCCATCCATCCATCCATCCATCCAACCATCCATCCATCCATCCATCCATCCAACCATCCATCCATCCATCCATCCATCCAACCATCCATCCATCCATCCATCCATCCAACCATCCATCCATCCATCCATCCATCCAACCATCCATCCATCCATCCATCCATCCAACCATCCATCCATCCATCCATCCATCCAACCATCCATCCATCCATCCATCCATCCAACCATCCATCCATCCATCCATCCATCCAACCATCCATCCATCCATCCATCCATCCAACCATCCATCCATCCATCCATCCATCCATCCATCCATCCATCCATCTATCTACTGTACTGCACTGTGTCAGTTAGGATTATCGCTCAGATGCACCACATGAGTCTCGACCTTACCAACACATCCGCAAACATTTTCTGAAAGAGAAAGAAATGCGGTACAAAATATTTTATTCAGAGCATCACTACAGATAATCACATATGATGGTTAATTTGGAAAGCAAGCGAGCGGCCTTTACTCGCCCAAATTATTACTGGTATAAGGTTACTGAGTTTGCTCAGCATTCACCAACCTTATTTCTCATTTGGATACCAAATTGCTAGTAAGCGAAATTGTGCACTTGAAAAATTACCAGGCGTTAGTGGGATTGAACATAAGTAAATCTCATTTTTATGCTCAAATAAGTAGTGTTGTGTAAGTAGTTCATCTTAAACAGTATGTAGCCTTTCTGCAGCGCATTCAGTTAGAAGTTACCGCAAATTAGAGCTTCAGCGGTAAAACACGTTAATTTNTATATATATATATATATATATATATATATATATATATATATATATATAAACTGTTATCACGAAAATCGAATTATTTTTCATTGCAGCAGTTTGTGGTGTCCAGAAGGGATGAGAAGACACTGCTACCTCATCCTGCAGACTGGACTTAACGGTACTGTCATTCTGCCCGAGGCATTTTGTCTTTCTTGTCTTCAGTGACACTTACCCGCGTAGCTTCTATCTTATCCTGCAGAAAAAAGGAAAAAGTCGCATTACTAGTTATGGATGCCTTAGTATGATCCTAGTACAAACACCTATGATAATTAATTCAGTCCCTTCTAAAAAATTTCCTCATTATGCGATCAGTCGCTTCTACGTGACAAAACACTAAAATTAAAGACCCTAATTTTGAACTGTAAATTGCTCGAATGTTATTCTTTTTGAACTAGGCAGCCTTCTTCCTGTAAAAAACTACACCGTAACTGAAAACGTCTTTGAATTGAGAAACGCTTTTAGCATAATGTTTGGGAGAACTTCTAAACAGAGATCTCCAGGCTGGAAGGCAGAAAGTCCTGCTTCTGGTAAAATATAGCTTGCACATCATCATTCAGAGAGGCCAATATTTTTACAATTCCCATACACCTCCCATGGCATATGACGCCGGCCTTTGCAAATGAGGAGATGTGTCGTTATGCAAACTTCGCTGGTTTTCTGGAATGCCGACACTATAGAACTTCTAATTCTGACTTACAATTTACACAGTGATCTTTATTCAGGATTTTTGGAACAGGTCACAACATTGAGGCAATGCGTTTCGCTCCTCACGGCAAATGCCCACCCAGAGACCTATCTACATGATAGGTCACTATCTTTGTTGTCTGTTGCGCTACTGCTCAGTTCATGTGTGTACTCCCAGTTGGATCTGAGTTGGCTGTGTGAGGTTGTAGAGACAGAGTTAGGTAGTTTATTCAGTGAATAGCGGTGTGTAAAAGGTAAGGATCCCAAGTTTGCACAAAAATAATCGTAACAGGAATAAGGAGAAAGCAACTTGGGACAGCTGATGCAATTAATTCATTCGACATTCGTTTGCCATCATTATTCCACATTTCCTTCTTCTGGGTGGTATTATTCATCCAGAATTCTTTATTGATTCACTGTAGAGGTGTTCAGCTGGTCAACTCATGTTCCATAGGATTTGTTTTGGGTGCCGTTTAAAGAAGGTAGTTGTGTCATTTGACCTGTTCTGTACATTCTAGCAGGAACTGGGCATTCCATCGAACAAGGGATGATGTTCAGTCATCTGCATCAATTCGTACTGGCGCTGCAACTGCCAAGAAAAGGTAGCTGGAACAGTAGTATTTCACCAGAATGGCATCGCAGATTGGGTGGCTTTAGTATCTAGAAGTCGCCGTAAAAGTAAGTCCTGTTATCATCCGTCCTTACAGTGCATTTTGACTTATAGCAATAAGAAATGTTTGAGGTGTGAGGGACAATAAAATCCACAAGTTCTTCGAGGGCTTCATAAAGAGCAGTGTGCTTCGGGAAGGTGTTCTTGGTTAGATGCCTCTGACGCATGTCATTCATGTTCGTTTCCCAATAAACATATGATTGAGAAGCGACGCTCACTCAGTTTCCATTGAGTTGAACCACAGCGGTGAGATATGTCAGCAACACTTGGTATGCCCAGTCTATTGACATTCTTTTTTTCAATACTACCTCCGGCGTTTGACGTCGGACTGGGTTTGCTGTTTTGGTAGGTCGTTTGCCGACTCTAACATTGAATAGTTTAGTTTATCTATTTAGATAAAGTGAGTGTCACATGGTTTTCAGTTACTGCTGTCTGTGCACTGACCAAGCAGCCACCTCTTCAACATCAACTAGGTTCACCGTAGATGGGTCGTGCAAGTACTGATTAGGCTCATCAGAATGGTGCTCCATCACAATGCGTCCCGGTTATACATATCTCGGCGGAAAAATGTGAACTAAGTGGATAGGCAAAACGGGCTGTTTTACCATCAGCTTCTATCGTCATACGTAAGTATCTGAACTTTTGCTCGAGGATATATGAAGCAGTTCACCTACAGAAGTAGACAGAAGGAACTTGACTGCTATAATCGGAAATCACAAGCCTTGAGAAGACTATCCAAGCCGTCCAGAAGAACGTGATTGCAGTTGCTGTAGCCATGCACATTTGTTCAGTTAGAAGTCAAGAGGACTTTCTAAATATGCACGACTAAGGTCTAACAAAATTATGCGCTTGCAATTGGTGAAATACCCTTGATTCGATTGGAATAAGCCATTTAGTGGTCGGATACCGACAGTAACTTGCTGAAATAACGCACATAATTGTAACCATTATGTCACAGTTCCCCCGTACACGATTACTACCTGCACTTATTAGTCAAGCTCAGTAAGAACCGGCTCATCTTTCGTGGTTTGGGCAGTCACAAATGATTTTTTCACAATCTCTTTCACGCAAGTTTCATCAGTGGCTGTGAAACAGCCATGTTACGACGCCAAACGAGTGGATCAAAGGCATAACCACGAAAATCTACCTCACAAACAGGCAATGAACAAGCATCCCACCAAATAACCTGCTTGCTTTGAGCCGTGAAACTATAACTGGTTCGAATAATTCAGCTTATTTTCTATGTAAAAATGCTATCATTTGCCAAACTGATATGGCACTCCATCACATTCATTCATTCAAGTCACAAGAACAACCCAGATGTGAAATTTCGGCAGGCTATTTCAATATAAGCTATAGGCTCAATCGAAATTCATGTGCGACTCCTTGCTGCTTCCGGCTTTAGTAAAGAGAATATAAGGGAAATGGGGAAGTTAATTGAGGCCGCATACCTAATTGGTGGGCTACATAAGAGTGACTCGTGGTTAGCAAACCTAAAGGAATGTAATTTGGAACCCTTAGTGGGAAGACTAATTAAATAGAGGATTGGCTAATTAAAAGTCGAATACTTTGCTGCAGATATACAGCTTTTAGATGACTAAGGTTGAAGTAAGAAATGATTATTGAAGGTTTACTACGCAAGCTAAACGAACCGGAATTACCAGAGAAGTTGGCAAATCCGTAGAAACTGTTTGCGAAAAACTGATAGTTTGTGATACAATACTCGTTGCAAAATCCTATTATGACGATACAAATAAGCAGAGCGTCAGGAAGAACAGAATACAAGATGAAGAAGAGAAAATACTTAGTTCGTTATGAATGCACTTTAGCATCCATCTCCAGAAAAAGCCCATTTTGAGGCTTTCCCGGCTGTGGTCTCTATAGAGAAAACTGCTTAAAAATGAGGCGCAATCCTTGAGAAAATTAGGCTCTTTTTCTCCAATATAAATGTGCTCCTTGCAACGGCTCCGTTTTTGAGTTCCGCTCCACCAAACTGACAAAAATCTTTACGTGCCCTAGTAATACAGGAACAGGCGTACAGAAAATAATTGGTAGGGGCTTGGTGCGTCACTCCTAGTCTTTCGGCTTTGAGCGTAATGGCCGTGCGTGTTTCTTCAATGCTCTGAAAATGTAAAACATTTGCCTACTCACGAGTAGTCTGCGATAAACATTTCTGCTTGAGCGTTAATGCGACAGGCGTATCGCGCTCTCTCTAACAAAAAAGCCGACGGATCATTCCAACTTTCACCGAGTTCCGAGTTCTACCTCACTAGCAGTGCTTCTGGTTGCTGTGATGGCATCTCAGCTCAAAGGCCGATATATAGCTTCACACAGGGCTTTTTCATCGCAATCTTTCCTCAGGTGGATGACTTCAAATAACGCTTGCTGATGAAATCTACCACTGCAGTGAAACTAGCCTTGGACCCGGACTTCGGATTTTATCATGTCTGACGGAAACCATTCATTCAGAAATGAGTAAAGATGCTTCTGCAATAAGGAAAGGAATGTATTTAACTAATGCATCGTGTGATGCCATTTTTCACCCCATTTTGTAAAGCTTTCAGCGGGACTAGAAAACCGTCAACTGACAGATGATGACATTCAGCTATAGACCCCACAGTCTATGCAGCACCAGAAAAATGCATTGCCTGTTTGGGGTAAGAAAATGAATAGGAACAGCGGTTACTTTATCTTTACTTGGTACTTGAAGATGCTCCTGACCAAAATTGATTGTCTCCCAATGCTCGCCAATCGAGAAGACGCCATGCGTCACATGTTTGAAATCGCTTCACGCACATTGCATTAAGTACAAAAGATATTTCTCAGGTACCTAAATTTTTAGCTTAGATTTTGACATCTTCAATTATTATTGCCACTGTTAAATTGGGAATAAGAGAACGCTACCGAAGTTGGGCACTATTCCGTAGAATATTCCTCCACTAAACGATAAGTCGGTGGAAAATAAGGTAGTGTGCTAGTTTTCATCTATCCACTCCCAACCGAACTGATGTTCAAACCTAGTCTAAGTGTATTTTATGTTAAAGTTTACTAAAGGCTTTCAAACATTTAAACGTGTCCGTTAGCTCTTAGTCAGTGAACCACTTGACTGCACATGCCAAATCACAGTAGATTTTGATCTACATTGGCGCTTAGATTCCTCAGCCTAACCATCTAAAAACACAGGAACTGAAATCCGTTACAGTTCTCAGTGAGCATGCATAGGTGGTCTAACCGAATCAGCGATGTGCAACGCTGGGAAGAATTTAGACTGAACGATCGAACTCAACCAGAAGCAGAGGAGAGGAAGTTTGTTTATTTCTTCAAGGAAGATCTCGTCCTGTAGGTAAAACCATCCTATCCTGAAAAGCCGAGAAGCATTGTAGAGCAGTTCCATCCCTATTGAGGGTATTAAGTAGTGTGCATCTCGTGAAAACCTAGAGAGTCTCAAACCCAAGTCTTTCAGGTTGAACTGGATACTATAACTTTTGGCCATAAGGGGCTGAGCGGCATCGTGACCAACTCACAATTGTACAAGACACAGTCCCCTTATCTTTCACGTAGTCACATATGTCGAATGGCTGCTCGAGTGCAACCTTCTCAGGCGGAAGTTTCACTCATCAAGTCAACTTTATCTTTCTGTGAGCGATTAAAGATAGCTGGCAGAGTAGAGTGACTTTGCATTTTCATAAATGGAGATTTCTTCCAGTGAGTGAAGCAAACCTACGATAAGGAGCCAAGAGACAGTGGATTCGTTCCTTACACTTGATGTCAGATTTCTATTTGAGCCACGACTACACTACCCTAAAACAGGGATAAAAAGTGCTCTTATATATGGATAGAGTTTTCAAAAGAAGTTCCTTCCTGACCAGCAACAGAATTGTCGCTGATGTATTCGAGCGACTCTGAGCGAAAACAAATCAGTAGCTTGTCAAGTTTATGTAGTTTACTCACATATCGCAGGCGCCATCTCCGCTGGTCTGTAAATCTTATGAGAACTGGTCCAACAGCAAGCATTAGTCGTGGATAGAGAAGGCAATGACCAGATTTTTAAGGTTAGTTTAGTTAATAACCTAACCATCCATACTGTATATTTGTCAAATTAATCATTCAATTGATTACTTACCCGTCTGATACAGAAATTTAGCGGTAAGTTGACGGGTTTGTCATCATTATAGATTTTGCTGTTTCATACTCACTTTCTTTTCTTTGTTTCGGCAAGTATAGACCTGTTGTGACACACTGAACATATCAGTTTTCATGCATGCTATCTGGTTAACCAGTCAATTCATAACATATTTCCGGTCCAAAATTAACGCATCTTGCATCGTCCGTGTTAACTCGGATAGTGATTGGTGAGCCTGACTTTACTTTAATATTCCCATTTAAAGTCGAACTTGTTCCACATAAGACGCATCTATTGAATCCTGTTTTATCGAACACCAAGGAGTCTACTGCTTGAGCTCCATGAAACTCACTCGCCATAACGCTTCCTTCCGTCCAGCCGCCGCCAATACTTCTATTCTGAGACCCTGCTTATAATGACTTCATTTCTGGTGCCTTCCGAATCAGGGATGCGTCCGGTTGTTTCATTTGGGGTGACTTTTGTCGCCTGGGTACTAACTGCCAACGATCACCCACCGCACACTTGGAGGTAGATTTTTCTTCAGTCACTCACAGACACAGTTACGGGTGATGACTACCACAACACTACGACTTAATTTGCGATAGATTGCTACTCACAAGGTCGTGGGCTGTCGAGGAGTTAGTTTCTATTATGAAAATATACTGCGATATCTCGAATAGCGTACCATCTGAAACAGCGCATTCAGTTGAAAAACATCATAAACGATACCATAAACTTGAGTCTCCCTTGAAAACCAAATTGAAGAACCAGATTTATTCTGATCGGAGGTGGCGATTTTTCGAGGAATTTAGATTTATAGGGAACAGTAGGACAGCTGGCGAAATACACTCATCTGTATTAGTCTGTTCCGCCAAACATAACGCTAATTTGTCTCCTGCCAAGCGATCGTACCGGAGATGTGTATTAGACGAAGTGTAACTTGACCTGCCCCTTGAATTCAGTATCCTGTTTAGACGCGAAAATCTACGCATCGACTCCGGTATGTTCCATCTCAGGGAATATCCCCACACCGGTTCAAAACGATTCTTGTTCGAGATGGCTAAGGTCCATCGTAGAATGGTACCATTCATAAGTTTTAGTCACGGCACTTGATTACTGAGAGCTAGGCTTCCAATACAGCCCTTAGAAAAATCATTTCACGTTTGACGAAACAGGACGTCCTCAATCCTGTTTGGAAAATCTTGTGAGGACTTTACAGTACCACTGTGGTCAGATCAAATCCATCAAAATCCAGGCCAAAACACGCTGATAGTGTTGAAATTTCACAACTAAATAGACAGCAGTTTGGGTTCGTTTGGAAACAACCTTCTCAACTCTGAAGACAGTGTGAACGTCGTTCACAGAATCCTAAATGCGGCGGTAACGAAAGCGTCTTCTGACTCGGTCCATCAATCTGCCGGAAAAGCGATGCCGGAAAATTAATTTGCATGCAGTGCGTTGCTTTGTTGATGATCCTTTCCAATTATTATCCCATCCCACTCATGAACACCCCTCTGAAACGAGCAAAGTTGTTTTTTTCTCTCCGTACTATGACTGGAGTGGTAGGTTAAAAGCGTGTGGACTGTAGGAAAATTAGTCTATACGCTAGACATTTGATTAATCCAAGTTAACAATAACTTATCGAGAACGGTTCTTATGTCCAATGGTTGTCTTGTTTAACGTGCGTCAAGGTTCTGTGTCTCTCCCATTCATTCATCCTTTGGGAAGTAGAATGACTGTGTATCCCCCTCAGAATTGTCCCAGTCCTATGTGAAAACAACGAGGAGTTATTTCTATTATGAAAATATACTGCGATATCTCGAATAGCGTACCATCTGAAACAGCGCATTCAGTTGAAAAACATCATAAACGATACCATAAACTTGAGTCTCCCTTGAAAACCAAATTGAAGAACCAGATTTATTCTGATCGGAGGTGGCGATTTTTCGAGGAATTTAGATTTATAGGGAACAGTAGGACAGCTGGCGAAATACACTCATCTGTATTAGTCTGTTCCGCCAAACATAACGCTAATTTGTCTCCTGCCAAGCGATCGTACCGGAGATGTGTATTAGACGAAGTGTAACTTGACCTGCCCCTTGAATTCAGTATCCTGTTTAGACGCGAAAATCTACGCATCGACTCCGGTATGTTCCATCTCAGGGAATATCCCCACACCGGTTCAAAACGATTCTTGTTCGAGATGGCTAAGGTCCATCGTAGAATGGTACCATTCATAAGTTTTAGTCACGGCACTTGATTACTGAGAGCTAGGCTTCCAATACAGCCCTTAGAAAAATCATTTCACGTTTGACGAAACAGGACGTCCTCAATCCTGTTTGGAAAATCTTGTGAGGACTTTACAGTACCACTGTGGTCAGATCAAATCCATCAAAATCCAGGCCAAAACACGCTGATAGTGTTGAAATTTCACAACTAAATAGACAGCAGTTTGGGTTCGTTTGGAAACAACCTTCTCAACTCTGAAGACAGTGTGAACGTCGTTCACAGAATCCTAAATGCGGCGGTAACGAAAGCGTCTTCTGACTCGGTCCATCAATCTGCCGGAAAAGCGATGCCGGAAAATTAATTTGCATGCAGTGCGTTGCTTTGTTGATGATCCTTTCCAATTATTATCCCATCCCACTCATGAACACCCCTCTGAAACGAGCAAAGTTGTTTTTTTCTCTCCGTACTATGACTGGAGTGGTAGGTTAAAAGCGTGTGGACTGTAGGAAAATTAGTCTATACGCTAGACATTTGATTAATCCAAGTTAACAATAACTTATCGAGAACGGTTCTTATGTCCAATGGTTGTCTTGTTTAACGTGCGTCAAGGTTCTGTGTCTCTCCCATTCATTCATCCTTTGGGAAGTAGAATGACTGTGTATCCCCCTCAGAATTGTCCCAGTCCTATGTGAAAACAATGGGGACTATAACGTGTAGGTTTACAGATGTTCCATCATCTCCATCGTTTTATCCTCTTCCCTCATTGCACAAAGTCTGCTTTTGTGAGTGCACTCTACTGGTCTGTCGTCTCGGATTATCCGTGTATGTAAGATACTTGAGTTTTACGAGGCTATAGCTAGTCATTCTCTGTTGCCCATGCTTTACTTACAATTCCAGGGAAAAAATTTTGTGTCTGAGAGTGACGGTGGATTGAATTGATTCAGTTGCTGCTGTCTGTATATGGAGGTTTTTACGTCACAGCTCACCTCACAATTAGAGACCGATCTGTCGTGACTGACCAAAAGTTTGACGACCAGATCCCTCTGGATTACTTCGTTCGTGTTGCTGACGTCATTCACGTCCGCACAGATTTCCGTCTGGAAAAACTTCTTGTTTAGTTTTCTGTGAAGCCGCAAGTTGCAACCCGACATAATGACCACGGGCGATTGCCCCGAATGAACCGAGGCGGAAGGAATTATTCTAATTAGCTTACAGATCAAGTGTAGTGACATTTTTAACTGAAAAAGTGTCCGACAAAATAATGCTTGTTTCAGCTAAATCACTAAAGCTAACCGTATTCGAAGTCACTGTTGACAAGTTCATCACCATCTACAGAAGAAAATCAGTGTTCACCAATGATGATTCCCTGCCGTACAATCATAATTTTATGCTGGCCGTATAACGAGAAAGAGACTAAAAGTGGGTGCGGAACGGACTCAACGCTGGCCTATCACAATCAATCCCAAGTGCCCACACCATCGGACGCTCATTCAGGCAACCTAGAGAGAAACTGACAACGAGAACGTCACAGTTATCCAACAGTAGCTCCAGTTTCTAGCGTCTCCAACCAGGTACAGTATGGATTACGCGAGCCACATCCTGGAAGGCGAGTAGAACAGGTTGACAAGATTGGTGAAAAACGGTCGTTTTAGATGTTGTAGTGAGGTAATTACTGAGCAACATAAACTTTAATTCTTTGCCTTAATTTTACACGGGAACAATGTAGCTGATGACATCAAAGTGAACTCAACCTATTCTGTGTTCTAGAACACACCACCGCAAATATAAAAACCGATTTGACGGGATTAAACGAGATAGTTTACCACTTAGGGGCGCTACCTGTGAAAGGGTTTGTTGCGGAGGGGCGTTATGATGCTTTCACTCCCTTGTAATTAGAAGATGTCATGTCATGCTAGCCCGACTGGCAACCGGAGACTTGTTTGGAGTATTTTTCCAGTAGGTCTCGTCACATTTTTCGTCCACTGAGAATTAATCAACACGGTATCCCTTCCCAAAAGAACCCTTTCCAAAGGGAGCCTGTTATCCGCGCGTAGCTACAGCAAACAGTCTCTGTCAGAGTTTTATTGAATTTTCTAACTCTGGACAGCCTAACTCTAGTCCCATCAATGGACAGGCTTTGTTCCAGAAGGTTTAAGGAAGCTCATAGACCCGCTCATTCAGGAACATTATACAGAAGAGCTTATTTCATTCTAGAATAGAAGAGCGATTGCGAATGATGTGGTTTGTGAAGCACAAGTGACTGTTTCCTTCAACCCACGGGATGTTGAATAACATGGCCTGAAACGTCGATGAACTTCAGAATCACTTCTCGATAAGTGTTGGCCTTACTCGTCCTCTTTTTTTCAAACCTTTTTTTTAGCTAGAATCCTTCTTTCCGGTGCTGTTTCTCTGGCCGGAAATAAAGTTGTTGGTTCCCATTTAAAAGGTGGATACAATAAAACACTTATGCGAACACCTGTATAAGGCCAATGAAGCGGAGATGAAATCAAGGCGTTTTTCAAGTATATCGCTGGTTTCCCAGCTTGGGGTGAAACTCTACTCATCTCCCGGGAAATATGAGCACACATTCAAAACGACTTAAAACTAAGTACAAAACTGACACTCTTCAGGAAGTAATTGCTATGGGTGCTTTTATGCCAAATTCTCAAGCCTGTAAGACATGAACTAAGGGATAAATGCGTGTTTCGTCAAAGGTGCCTTAGAAAGCAAAACGAAAAAATACTAAACTCCAAGTGGCGCCTACGGAGGCGATTCAGCTTGCGAGGTAGTTTTCTTTGAACCAACAACAAAGATGGGAGGACATCCATTTTGACAGCATCCAACTTGTATTGAATCACACAATCAGTAGAAGAACAATAAATCTTGTCAAGGAATGATATATGTGGGTTTTCACTTTTTCTGCTTTTTGCTACGTGGAACATGTAATCTCAGCAAGAGGTCATTTTTGAAGAGGGATCAATATCCACTCCTTCGTGATGGTCCCTTTTCTAGGAATTTACTCTCCTGTATATCATGGTAAGAATGGAAGTCTGTCTGTGCTCACAGGGCCACGGGGAATCTAAAGTGAGACCAGCGCACTACAGGCTGACAGACCTATCGGTGATGCGGGTTTGAGATGCCATCCCCTCAAGCCTCAGTTGAGCTTTTCGCCGAGGGTGAACTTCGATTATTCAATCAGCAACGCCCCACTTTTTCGGTGGCTGTGAACAAACGAAGTTCTACCAAATTCATGTGCCACAGAGCTGATCAGACAGTGAACCAATTACGAGCAACGAGCGGCAAACTGTGCTGCATGTAGTCCAATTAAAACCCATGGCTTTGCATGAATAAAATGAGTTATTCCTGGAGTCGTTTTTGATTGATTTCCGGAGACGCAACATTTCACGCGGAGGATGAAAAACAAATTTTACTGAGATGCTCCAATTAAATGCCACGGAAGCGCAGCAGTTTCTTTTCTGCATTCACACCAATAAACTTTGGTCTTCTGACGCCGCCAGCAAAAACGATTCGTCGGAAATATTTTGCACATAAGCGAAATAGTGCAGGAAATTCTCCAAATCTTTTTTCTCAATACTGAGACAACATATTCAAATTCCCACTCTGGACCGAATGCCCTATTGAAAAATTCAGGATGATGAGCGAGGAGGTCTGTTCGCCGTATGCATTATTTTGTTCCGCACTATTTCGGTAACCAGGATGCACTTCCGATAGGTGGACTGGAACACTCCAACTCGAATAGTGGTGAAGAGTAGGGTAGGTGCAGTGCAGTCTCCATAATACTCAATAAAAGGAACTCAAAACTATGAAAGTCAAATAAATGCAAATGAATATTGAGGCTAGTCACCGTGTAACCTTTACACAAGTCAAATAAGAAGTCTGGTGAGTATTTACTAGGAGAAATGTCAAAGCTCCATCCCATAATTGAACTTATTCGATTACCTATCTTACTGAGTGCTAGGGTTCAGTAAAATAAACAGACATGGAAAGGCATTTTCTCCTCTCTTTTACTTGGCTTTAGAAGTTGGTTGCGCACATCTTTGCCCCTGTGATATGACGATGCATTTTAAGTCTCTGAGACCTACAAGCTTTCCGTAAGTGCTGAGAGTTACCGTCGTTTATATTTCTCGGTACTGATCTAACCAAAACCCTGTCCAGTTTAAGCAGAGTTTCACTCTGTTGGTGTTTACAAATGCACCCACCACCTGGTAGTGTGTGAATGTCATCTCCGAATCATAATCCAAGGAAAAAGGCATCTGAGTATCAAATAAAACTGAGGCGTTGGGTTTTTTTGTGAAACAGAGATGGTGCGATTGCTGTAAATATAACGATCGGGAACCTTTGGGACACCAGTTGGTTTCGCATCACTTTAGGCCTATTTTTTGATGTGCACTGTGGTCTCGAAATCGACCAGTTGTTTCAGAATTTTTCAAACATCAGCAGTAAGTTCTCCTGGCATGACAGCATCCTGACAAACTGTCAGACAAAAAGGGTACGAGCTCAGTTTAGGGCAGGGAGAGTTCCCGAGTAAACTACCAAATTTAACATTTTGACAAACTTCACTTCAAGAGGGTGTACCTTCTTTCGGAGAAAACTAAAGGAACGTTGTCAAAGTTGGAGTGATCGAATATAACAATAACGAGAATTCACAAAAATTGATTGCTCACCCGAAGAGTAGTCACATTGTACTTTAAGCGAAACGGGAAAAATTAAGTACGGGTGAACATGACTGAATGGTGCTGCTGCAGACCAGTCAACCTTGTCTACTTTAGCAGACTGAGCTATACGTGATACATGCAGATAATATGAGTGCAAAATGAACGCTGTCACCTGTTTCCAAAGTACAGCTGTACGAGGATTGGGATCACTACCCCCATATTTCGAAGGCATTTCAGACCATTCATTTGGAGAACTTGACAAAAATCCAGGGATCCCATTTTTATCGCACATGACTGATGCAGCATACAAATAATGGAAGAATTTGTTGAAGTAAAGTATATAATTGGATCACGGTCCGCTTCTCACATACTACTTTTGTTATCAAGATCGTTTTGGATTGGTTCATCATTCCCAGCCAACCTCTTACCAATGACGTCTCCACAGTTGGCGACGAAACGTCCATAAGCAAATTGTCAAGCTCGCCAAATAGATCAGCAGCCACCTGATTTGCAACCAGTTAATTCACACCACCTTTCAGGAGAAATGGCCACTACACGAGTGTGGTAGTCGTCCCAACTGGTGGTAGAACGGTTTCGCTGATCAAACGCCTCTTTGCTCGGTGAAACTATTACACAAACCCAGGGTCACCCTTTTGGCGTTCGATCACCGCTGAAGATGGTGTTGGTGCCAGGTCACACATATGCAATGGATGTCCACTTGACAATGACTTTATGTTTGTTACATTCAGAAGAAATAGTATATTCAATGAGGGGTCCATGTTGAAAAATAGCATGGTGCGAATTTCACCGCAAAACAAAAGCGAACGTTGGCCCTCAAGTGTGACACACGGCACTGAGTAACCAGTAGTTTTCCTCCCACTAATCTACAGCCCACTGAATGCTGAATGGGTGGCTGTGGAAAACCAAATCAACTAAAGGCACGATAGAAACACGAAAATCACACAGACATCGCACTGTTCCTTTACTAGAGCCGTCAGATAATGTATGAGGTATATCTCTGTGTCGTCCCAAATGGTGTTGTGTGTTCTTATTATAAGTTGTGATATCTATCGTGATACACATTCATGGGCCAGGCTCATATAAACCTAGTTCTTTTGCGGGGTATCTATTCGCACATGTACGTAATCTTTTTCCATATCCCAAATAGCAACAAAAGCTAATCAACCTACCAATAGGCCCTCAGCCATTTTCTGTAGAAATGAAACGTTGATGAGTGTATGTCAGGGTTCATCACTTGGGAAACACATTTGTTAGCTTAAGATAGCCGCTTGTTTTAGGGGGGAAACCCGCAGTCACAACTGGACGCAGACATAGGAAATTAGTTGACATGGGTAAACGAACGAGGTAAATACAGGATGAATCTAATCACTACAGTGAACATTCCGGTGGCACTTATCAACTTTCCACAATCCGCACGAAGAAGATCACCTGGAACTTAGTCTTCAAACATGGAATCTTTCGAGGGATAGGGACAAAAAATACATGGTTAACCCTGTAAAATATGCACTCACTCGGAGTTTGGCTCACTTGGTGGATATTAAGGCTCAGATTTATGAGATCCAGAGATTTGACTCTATCTTTCCTATCTGCCATGTACGCAAAACCTCATTGTATCGAGACCATGCTACTAGCATCTTGCTGCACAGTAATCGGAATTTATTCTCTCTTCACGGACATATAAAAATCAAGATGCTTCCTTGTTTTGGCGGCCGCGCCTGTCTACCTGGACCACCTTAGGATTACAGCTAATAGAATCTTCGTTCCTTCGGGGTTGGCCTTATCGGAAAGGCCAGTCCTGGTTGAACGAAGAGAAACTAACCCTCCATGGCGTCGTCACCTAGAGTGAGGTGGTTTTGGGTTAAAGTTGAATGTCCTGTTACAGTAAGAGTGTGGAAAGTGCTATATTTTCCCCTTGAGTGACCGGTATTTTCGTAGTCATGGAAACAGTAATGCTGCTGTGTCTTGGAAGGGCTAGAAAAGGTGAGCTGTAAGAATTACGCAGCCAGATTACCCAGTGGGGGAAACTCGGCCACATTTACCTCGGTCAATTAGTTGGAACTTTGAAAGAAGCCTGTGAACCCAACCATCAAAGCCTGCAAGCGTCTACCAGGTACGGAGACATAGTAGCTGTGTTGGAAGATCACGGCCAACCAACATGTCATATTAGGATTAGTTGTATCAAATTTCCCAACTTACGACAAACAGTTACATGAAATGTTGGATTCGTAGAGGCTGTTTCTACAATCCTCTTGTGTAGCTTCAAGTGCATCTCAAGCACACAAAACTCTGTTCTACGGCTTCACTCAACTGTTCGTATTCAGCGTATTTTAAAGTATTCAGCTCCGGGGTAAGGTTGCAATGTCATATGACACGGTTTCACTACCGAACTTCATAGACTTAGAATCGGTAATTTGTTCCTATATATTTTAATTTCTTACAAAAACAAGAGATATCACAAACCCTTGTATGAAATAATCTTCTGTGATGGACATTCACCGAGTCCTAATGATGTACCCCCCTTCAGAGTAGACTCACACGAAAAGATTCCACTCTATTCCTGTGTGACGTTCGTTACACCTTCAGTAGCCAGTCATGACTTGTTAACTACCGAAGAGAGATCATTCCTGAGGTGATACTGCACACCACACTCTCTTCTGGTGGTCTCCTATGGTGAGATATTGCAGTTTATATCTTGCCTTTGGAAACACCTTCTCAGGGGCACCACGACAAGAGTAAAACAACATAACTGAGTAGTTGACCTGTGCACATGCAGCTTTTTTATGAACACATCAAAGTGAGTGCATCTTGGTGCAGCAAGTTGGCTAACACCCACATATGCTTTAACCTTGGCCTATTCATTGTGCCAGATAACAATGAATTCTACTCAATGTGATGATCTTTAACTGATCGTTTTCACTCGGGTTTATGTGCGTCTCCTTGGAGTTTTACTACACCTTTCTAGCCACAGTAAAAAGCCCAATCAATATGTTCGATATATTGAACAGACTAATCACAAGTTCGGTTATTCAGATGCTTCGGGCGTGCGCAGGTGGGGTTGGGGTACCACACTCAGCTCACATGCCAGGTGTCCGGAGTGCAAGCCCAGGAAACTGCCAGTTGAGAACAAAGCTCGAATCCAGTGCTTCCTCCCTTTGGATTGGGACCACCAGAATAATTGTGCTATCACAGAAGGAAGGCTATTCGATCGAAAGTGATGTGAATGCTACAAGTCCAATAACCATCTCCAAAATGTAAGCACCAGAATAATTGAATATTATTACTCGATCCCGCTTCCAGTGTTTTTGGTCTGAGTTCCAGTTTTACGAAACCCAAAAGCACAACTTCGCTGCAAACCAAAAAGGTTCAGATGGGCCAGCTAACTAACTGGTATCCTGAACAGTGTCTTTCCTGTAATTTCAACTCCTATGTTGACATACGTGGGCAGCAGCTAATAAAATCCTGCATGGCTATTGACGTGTCGTACAGCTGGGATACATACCTTCCATGCATCGATTTCTCTATATTCAAAATGTCAGTGGTCCGGTCAAACACTTTCTTTATCGTCCATTGACATCCTTAGAACCCTTCCCCCCTGGCTGATCGATTCTCTTAACGGCTTGCACTGGCGGGCAGCCGCATAGTGCAACCATGTGGGACGATGAGGTTTGGTAGAACCGTGTGTATGTCTAGGAATGTTGAATGGGAATGTACGCGTTGTCTGGATTTATCAGATTGAACGATTCCGTACAATAAACCCACATAACTTTGCGACATTTTATTCATGCAACTAGCCTCCTGAATGGGAGTATGGTAGCGGCAGACAAGGTTTTTGGAATTGCGGCCCAACCCTGAGTGAACAAAATCCGCGATTTAAACTCATTAGTTCCGATTCTACAGTCAGAACCATTCTATCCTAGTCAGGGCTTTTAAAACTGAGAGAGAAATGTGCATCATACCTTATACCGGCGAGGTATTTTGGCAAACCATTCCCAGTTATTCATCCACAGGAACATTATATCCGGTTCGAGTCGTAATCGTGGTTGTGCAATTCAGCATACCAAACATCGATGGTGATGGTGGGTGTTGAATAGATATTTCGTCCTGTCACTGAAAGGAGCATTGTGCATCTGTTTCATACTTGTTTGGGATCATCAGCAATGCGCATTTCACGAAAATCAGAATTTTGAACTCGCAATTTTTCGGTCAGAACTTAACCGATCGGCCACAGGCGGCTGATCAGCAGTGTGATTAGCTCAGACTCAGTGCCGCTCACCCATCAATCACGAAATCACATCACGTGGTCATGGAATGACTGATTTTTCGAGTGGCAACTTCGCCACAGGAAGTTCTCACCGCAGCCCGGAAAGCCGCCGGTTCGAAACTCTGCGTTTCGTTAGATGCGCACTGCTGATGATTCCCAGCAAGGATAATACAACTGAACAGTGCTTCTCAGATTTTCACGTGTTAGGAGGAAATCTCTACCGAAAACGAACGCCATCATCTTTATTGGTAACAGTACAACAGTGCTGCTGAATACTGCTTGTTTACTGCTGTGTAACCTTACTCTTTTTGAAAACCTTAGAATACTCTTAGGTATCTAAGCCTCAGATAAAATGAATAGGAAGTGAAAACAGAAACGTGAATAGTATCGGCTAGGACTCATATCTCGCAACTTTTCCAAAGAAACATAGGATAATACATGTTTCACTTTGGAAATAGGGCCTCACCGACAACACCCATGCTTATCCTGATCGATTTCGTGGACTTTTACCTAGTTCGAAGTCAACCATCACTCACACGATTTTTGCACGACTGAGAGCAAGGCATGAAAGACAGGTGATGACTTAACATTTGCAATCATAGTAGACCATGGTGTTGGACATATGCTCCGACTGAGATCTCTGATGCGCACTGGAATGTCCGTTTTCTCATTGTCTTGTTGCTCATTCGTTGGCCGTGGTCCTGGAACACTATTGGTCAGACACCTTAAGGCGTCTCCCTACAGTAATTTGAACTGGCCAGCTCTGATGACCGTATAATAAAACATTCCGCACTGTAAGGCGACACGTACGTCAGAAAAAGTGAAAAGAACATCTCCAGGATTGACAAATTAAACTTGTATTTTAGATTTTCGGACAAGTCAGGTGTTTAAAATACGCAGGTTTTTTGATGTTAAGTTAAGTGTTAAGTTGCACAATAGAATCCAGTGGCAGGAAAATGAAACGTACAGATTTACTTACTGATGGAGCTGCACCGCCACCCGTTGCTGAACGAGAAAACAGATATTCGCGGTAACAGCCGGCGTTCACGACTAGGTGACCGTTCTTCTGTGATTCAACGTCTGTTTACATGTTTGATGTAAAAATATTCCTATATTCCTATGTTCCTAAAAAGATATTCCTATTATTACACTACTCATAATATTGATAAAAACTCTTGAACACCCCACGACCGGTTTCGCCCTTCATAAAAGAGAGATTCATCTGTGTGTGTGTGTGTGTGAGTTTCCCGTCAGTGCCAAAGAGGTATGCAACTGAGCGTTGTTCGTTAATTTCTATAGTAAGTTGTCGCTGGGTGAGAGAAGACATTCCTGATGAGGGTTGTTTTATTAATTAATTTCTTCTCGGCATCTGGTCGAAATAACCTTCTGCTGCCAGTTGAGCCTTTGATAAAGCACTAAGCAGTCCTAGTCAAGCTTTGCAACCTTTGGTTAGCTCATGTTTCATCTTGATGACAGAAGGCAACACATTACGACACAACACACTCACTTTTCACAGTACCATCTTCGTTCAATACAAACAGCTACAACTAACTAACTGCGCTAATCGTATTGAACGCAGTTGGGACCCGGTATGCCGGGTGAGGCACAGGTCAGTGACTTGTGTGTGGGTACTGAGAAGATCGATAGATTACATGTACTTGTCTCTGGAGTTTACTCGTAACTGAGCTTGTCAGGTAAATTGCGCTTTTAGCTGAGTGCTCGGGCAGCACTCGAGAAGGTATCTTTTCAAATGTATCATTATGACTTTTCAAAACTGGCTGAGATGGGTGTGTCATCAGCAGTTTGTAACCCCAGGTGCGCGTTAACTATCAACAGAACAATCATTTGGTCAGGTGTTTGTAGGTGTGGAACAGGCAGATACACACAACTGAGTACTACCCGTTCACAGAAATGTAACAGGAAGGTTAGCCTATAAGTACAGGACGGCATAAGAGCCTGGAAAGGGCTAACGAACTGACTTACGCCTACAGAGAACAATATAAGTAGAGAGAAATTGAGTCAATGGAGGTTCCATCACTTGGATAATTTATACTCATGCCAAATCCAGATTATCACGCCCACAAAGATCACACTAGGTACTGTAAACTTCCGGTAGTGGATCTGTTTAACCGCCCACTGTGGACAGAACAAATGTGATAAACGAGAGATTCAGTTGGTATTCAGCCGAGTCTCCCCTTAAAGCCCAACTGGTGTGTAAATGAATGTGTGTGGCAGCTATCGCTGAGGTTATTGAAGATAGCTTGACGATTTGATAATCCCCATTCATTTGCCTAATCCGTCTCCACTTTCATTGACGGCATTCGTGCCAAGCAGACCATCCCGCCCAACACTGGTATGCTAGCATGCATGCGTGTGTGCGCGTGTGCACATGTGTGTGTATGTATGTGTATATATATATATATGTGTGTGTGTGTGTGTGTGCGTACGTGTGTATACGTCCCTGCACCCAGCTACTCATCGGCATTCGTGATTCCTCTCTTAATGACCGAACTTGCAAACCTACTTGTCGCTGGGTTGTCCAGAAATGCTTGCGAAATGCCCAGCAAGTCATCAGTGTCTCCATCTACTGGTCTGGTGGTCTCCTCTTAAGGTGATTGTCCCGTTTCATAAGAATTAGTTCGGAAGGAATATTTTGTAGGAGGTCACGTCCAAAGCAAACCAGTCTAGGTATATCTTGAGGGTATTCTCCGGCGAAAATCGGTTGGAGGAACAGTGCGCCGGTCCTTTTGACTGTGGTTCCAAGGCCTTTGTTGCCATGTTGACAGGTGTTTAAAGGTTGACGTCGCTGAATTCACGTCGCCCGGGTTCTTAAGGTTTTACGTTGCAGTGCTGTGCGTTCTAAGAGGCTAGTTCTTACCTACAAAGGAAGGGTCCCCTAAGGCACAGGGTGCCACTGGTACGTTTGTTCTATGTTCCTCTTGACTTGGCTTTTCGTGACAATGATAGTAATATCAATTTGCGACGAACAAGCATATTACTGTTTTTAGTACCTAAAAAATACACATAGGGATATTTGTTATACGTATAAGACAGAGAGCCATTCTCAGTCACTGAAACTCAATTTATCTCAAGCTCTCTAGTCCGATTTTAAAACATCGGTCTGACACACCGGCTCCGCAGGACTGGTCGGATGGCGTAGCTACGAGGGTTAGCCTGTATCACCCTCGTGAATCCTCTGAATTCTTTAGCGAAATTTACCCTGTGGGGATCGCTGGCACGCATACCCAACTGCTTTTTTCTTGGAAAACCATGATCGATTGTTGGGGTAGCATTCGTCTCCGGATTGGCTTTTCGTTTCGAAAGAGGTCGATATATCCCTGAGAACAATAGGGTTTGTACCGAATTCCACTGTAAAGAAAGCTAATAGGATCGGAGGATAAATAGGCCAGCTTGTGGCCCATGGTCGCTAATCTGAGAGGGAAAAACTGAACAGGTCAGATCTGTGGTCTTTTGGCCCTCTCATAAGCGCCCCATAATCACAAAAACGACTGGCTGGTGCTGTACAACCGTTGGTGATGCTAATGGAGGTGAATCTCTGTGACACATACTGAAAACAATCTCAGCTGGTTTAAGTAGTACATCACTCTACTTTAAAAAAACTGAAAATTAAATTGTAATCAAAAACGCACCTGATGTGTCACGAAGTGCCACACAAGCTAACAGCAGAATAAGATTCTTCATATCAAAGAATTGTTAGACTACCTGTTGACCTCGGCTTTATATATGTCCATCTAAACGATGAACTGAGCTTTTGTCCTGTTTCTGTTGACCTATTATGGAATGAATAAGAAATGCACCCAGTCTGAATTCCCACACCAGAGAGAACAAAACGGATGGGACCCAATCTAACTTGTCTTCACCACTGAATCACATGTAGTTTTTCGTTGCACTGTGTGAAAGTAAGCTGCGATCACAATGGATTCATGTAAAACGTGTACTAACTGGACTCACTTTACACAAAATAGAGTGCTTATTTGAATCGAGCGTGTTCATGTTACGCCGGTTAAGCGCACGCGTGTAGATCACAGTGGAGTGGACACACAAAAAGTCACGCTCTTTCGCTCTTTGTGTTTCATAGTTTTGTCTTTATGAGTGCAACGTGACTTGGGTCGCACATGAACACAATGTGAAAGATCACGAAAGCAGTCTACTTACTATTTGAGGGCGTCTGAAAAATCCATGGGAATAAAAAAAACTCATCAAATTCGATAGAAAACAACGAATAGATCTACACAAAGCAGAAATTCGGCCTCAGAGGAACAGTATTTCACTAAGTGACAAGTTTCCTTTCCCTAGCATTGTTATTTTTTAAATTCCGATTAACAGATTAGTGAGTGAATAAATTCGGGTAATGAACGCGCTTGTACAGATTGTAAACCAGACCATTCTGTGAACACAACTCACATTTTTAACAACCTAACCGATCGGCAGATTCACCGTGAACAATTATCTGCTCTCGTGTGTACATGTGTAGTTGCACGACGGAACTAATCCCTGCTTCCTCTGTGTCCGAGGTTGGGTTTAATTTGATTTGCGTGAAGAGGGATACATCTGCCACTGCATGTACATTGCGACTTTCCATGCGGCGACTGTGTCCCCAAAATGTTTTCCTATACCCGCCTACGAAATATGACTTATGTTTAATCCTGCTTGCGACGACCTTGCTCCTGATTTATGTGACAGCCACGCTACAGCCAAATCATACTGTCTGATTATCGCAAATACGAGCGTCGACATGGAAACAGACAACAGGCAGACAGCGCGGATTGGTGTGCTTTGCTGATGACTGCCACATTGCCCCTCAGTCACAAATGAGATAGGACCTTGAATGTGCTGTTTCACATGGCATGTCTACAGTTTTCTGCGGCTATAGTCGATGAATACCACTCATCAGTCAAGCCTGGAGTAATGTTCCTCTTAATCTTAGGTGGAGTCTGGATTTAAAGCAATATGAGAATGGTAGAGGCCACACTTGAGTGAACAGTGTCAAATCGGTTCCCATAGGTTTTGTCAATTATTGAAGTAAGGTAAAATCCTTTCACTGTGTATGTAGCTGATGAAGAGTAGTTAGTTAACATGTGATCAATCCGCAGTTTAGTTTCCGATTTAGCCAGTCGCTTTCGCAGTCGAATTCACGGAAAAGGAAAACCCTCACTTCAGAGGGAGATGCGGTGATACGAAGTTGAGGAAGGTTCGGTAACGAACTCGAAACCATTTAGAATTTATAAATCCAGTGCTTCATAAAGGAAAGCAGAGAGTGTGCATAACTGCGAAAATTGCAAGTGTTGAAGAGAATATGATCAATGGGTTGGATCTTTCGGCAACCTGTGTGGGTAGGGTTTTGTGCGACACAAGCAAACGCATTAAAGCCATGGGCGAATGGACCGTTTCCGACGAATTTGGCATTTGCATTCTGCGCATCAAACGGATGGCTAGAAAACGGCGCAGAGGACGTGTTCAAATCTGAAAGACCATGGGTTAACGAGGAAACCATCCCAAGTTGGAGCAAAAGATTGCTGTTATCATGTAACATAATCAATGCTGATGAAAGTATTCGGTTGAGACTGTCCGACGTCAAGTTAGTCTACTTTACTTTGGTTTTCACGAGAGACTCAACTGAATCTCTCGTTGATGATATTCTGCAACTGGATGTGCTGCACACAGGGTGAAACCGGTCATGGACTGTCGAAAAGTTCTCAGCGACCTTGTGAGTAGTTTCCTTTGGTCTACTTTAAACACCACTTCAAGGCTTCAGCTTTGTGAATATCCTTCAGATTGTGTAGCTTTATTCTCGTGAAATATTTCTGAAACATCGCTTATCCGACTCCGACTCTCACGCGTACGCTGATCATTCAAATCGCTGCTGTGAGTGGGTGGAGAAACGGGCTTCAATGTTGCCATCAGCAGTCACCAAAATCTCATCCAAGTGCAGTTTCAGTGCACTTCATTAGGATAGATGTTTGCATCAAACTTCAATTTCATTGCTTTGTGCATACCGTTTTTCTGTTGAGGTGCTCTTTGTTCGAGGTTTTCGTACTGATTTCATTCATTCAGCATCAGCTACTAGCTGGACAGATCGCGTAAGAACACCATGAGCGAACTAACCATTAACGGGTTTAACCCACGCGAGTGACTGTATTGTGGTAAGGCTGCGGTCATGGGAGTGAGCCACTACAAAAAGGGCAACCAGATGCCTTCGGTTGCAGGTAGGTAGGAAGTAATGCGACCGAGGGCAACCAAGGCGAAACATCGGGGTCGAACATTTGCAGCTCCAGGAGTTCTGCTGTCCAGTTGGGTAGTACCATGGTCCCATACTGCAGTTCAGCGGATAGGGCACGTCGGCGGTAGTAGAACAAAGACGCGTAAATTGCATTCAGTTGTGTAGTGACCATCACGGCCCGGAGACACAGAAGATATATTTGGAATTGGTAACCGTTTGCCTGTTTAATTAGTCGCAATAAAGGACTGACCTGGAGATCAGTGTGTTTTCGGCACAATGTATCGCTTGTCCATGACAATGCAGTCAATGACAAAATGCCTGGAATATCCAATATTCTTGAATATAAGCTTTAAAACAGTTTTCCGGGTTAGATTACCTTACATTAACTTACTGTAAATTTCCAAACAGCAGTAGAGGAGACTGAAGGGTGCGAGTTGTCGGGTTTGGCCAAAATCTTCTCAAGGGTCTTTATTCCTGTACCAGGCAGAAGAAATTTCTGCCTGGTGAAGTGACGTGGAAAGAAATTAGCTTTTCTTTTCTTGGAAGGTAGACAGAGAACTCCACTACACTAATTCTATTTCACACTGAAACCATGACAGTTGCCTTCACATTTAACATCTTTGGCGGGTCTGATCCCTCACTTTGAACCGTTTATTTGTGCTTTCCAACCTCATCTTTTTCCACAGGACCACATTAAAACTTTCCGTTTTATTTGATTTTTCATTTGACATTTACTGCCCTTAGGTGTATCAGACACTTGCCGTTGATTTGGCCCTAGTTGTTTCCTGCTGTCGCATCTTTTGAATCCTTGATTGTTTTTGTGAATGCCTAACTCCTTCCTTGAAGGAAGGCGGAAGTTGTCACGTCGTTTCCATTATTTCCACCTCTTGCTTTGTTCTCATCTTGTTCACAGCTAATGTTTAGATATGTGATTGTGCTTAAACTGATTGAGACCACCAATGTCTGTGTATGAAACTTGCGCAAAATGTCAGTGCACTATCCCATTGCTTCAGTTTTCCAAAATCCACCTTCTTCTGGTCAACAAAGTGTCAGTTTTTACTCGGGATGCACTATGATATGTACAACTTGGCAATCTTTGTTGCAATCAGTTCCATCGATTAGTTTGTAATCTATCAGAAACTGGGTGGTTGGTGCTACCGGATTGAGCTAGCTGACAAGTTTTTTCTCCCTGGTTTTCGTCCGTTTGGGAATAATGAGTCGAGCGTGTGCGTACGTGATTCACACATCAGGAAGGTCTCTTTGCCGTGCAGATTTTTTTGATGAGATGTTCATGATCACTCTTTGGAAGAGCCCACGTGGCAAGAGATTCCCAAAAGCGCTTCAGAGAAAGTGTTCACTGTTGGACGTTTTAGCACTGAACACATTCTCACTATTGTTTTATTGCTTTAGGTCGTTGGTCTGCATTCCTTTGTCCTTCTCCAGATTACCAAAACTTTATTTGCTCCGGATATGAAATCACCTAAAAAGAAAAGGTACTCGGCAGAAGATGCAATTTTGACAATGTCCCACATTTGCTGGTAGAACTGATAGGCCACAAGATGGGCGAAGCCGGCCATGGGTTGTCAAAGTGTTTCAGCAGCCTTATGAGTAGTGCATTACGTTCATATAATAAATCGCGATATCTCAAATATTTTGCCAACATAAGTCGGCCTGATGCAGCGCATTCAGTTACTTAGAAACATCAATAACGGGAGATTCAGCTGGGTTCCAGATGAGTCATTCGTCAAGCTAGTGTGGTATGAAAATTAATGTATTTCAAAAATTGGCTCCCCTTTTCCGCATTTGCTATTCTGGGGATACATTCAGCGACAAATGACGCAAAAACGTTGCCCGCGGCTGGTGTACTTGACTGATCATCATCTCAGAGTTGGTGCAATGTTTTATTCCGTCGTTTTTATTATAAGCTGCGCCCACGGATCCAACAGAGCGTTCATTTGGCTTTCCTATGTTGTTCAATTCCAGTAGCAAGTGGGACCCACGTCTTCCTATGTTAAGGCGTCCAAGCTTCACTGAGAATGCGGTTGCACACCATCCGTGAACTGACAAACTTACATACATGAAATAAAGAATAAAAACGATAGAACTTCTGTTCTCATCATGCCACTCAGCACGAAATATCGAGTGCCATTCAAGTTCACCACGTTTTTGCTCATCCGTCTGTCAAGATGAAAACACGTATAAACAGACAAAAATGAGATTTGTTAGTGGTCCTTAGTTTGATACATACTGTCATGAGATTACGCCGATCTGCCCTGTCAGTCACGAGTTCATCTGGGGAAACTTTTACGGTGTTTGCTTCCGTTGGTTGGTAGTCTGCAAACAAATGTCAGTCTTTGGAAACAAACTAATTTGCGGAATATCAGCGCCCGAAAAACTGTGCATGCTAAGCTCTGAGAAACCTTGAGCAATCGATTTCACCATGATCGCCCTTTCTACCCCCAGATGGAAATACTCTGTCCTTGATCAATGGTTGAAAATGATTCCATCGGTTATCTTCTACAAGATACCGTCGATTCCGTGGATGACTTTCATTGCCTATGTATGGAAAGGATAAGTTCATTTGCCCAGGAAAGCTAACAATTGTTTTAAAAATGGTATTTGAAAATTTTGTTTATATTTCTGCTGTTTTCACCTTCAGTGACTGTAGAATTGACGTGCTGATAAGCATTACATTTGACAGTATCACCCTAGTGGATCATCACCTTTAGTCAGGACGGGTTTATATTTATGAGTTTCACATTCTTAAGAAAAGGTTCAGCAGTGCGTAGAATTTGTGGTGGAATATCTTACAGAAACCATTTAAGTGATTAGTGAAAGGGTATAGTTAAATTGCTTAGTATTAAGAGTAATGATTAGTAAGCCAAGGTCGGGTCGACAAATTCTCGCGACGTTTTTGCCGACGCAAAATTGGCTGGTGTGGTCGAGCGACAATCTCTTCGGCTTCTGAAGTTGTCTTCTGCTGAATGAACCAGAAGGCATTTAGGCGCACTCGACACATCACGTGAAGTGACACTGCCAGTTCGATCCGCCGACCTGTACCGATCAGCTGGGCTGGGACTGCATCACGTGCTTTGCTTGTTGGGTTTCACCTACAACCCTCCATCTCTCTTCCTGAAGGTGCAATTACTGAAAAAATCCTTGATAAAGTTTAACCATAAAACAGTAGCATCTTCTCTAATCATTCCAAGGTTTCGTGGTAATCAGACAGCGCTTCTTTTCACTGTGATTGCTCACGCTGTAATGTAATCAAAACATTCCAGGTTTCTTGAGGCTGCATTCTGCGAAATGAATTGAATGTTTTCATGTCGATTCATCAGTTATCTTCCACAGAAACGATGTCGTGCAATTTTCACTTTTGAAGTTTTGAGGTCTTAATTTGGCATCTAACAGTTGGTGCTCTTCTAGGGGGGTTATCAAGGAATAAGGTATAGGATAGTGTATTTGGTGTACAAATCCCAGAAGAATTTGGTGATCCAGGATAACTGTGTCAAGATCTGTTAATCTTTGGGCCCAGGTCTTCTGTGCCTCATAAATCCTAGCTAATGTTTAGCCATAAGAACCGGAGTCACGCTGCCCTTTGGATTGTCAATGTTACTAAGATATTAACGCCCAATCACCCCTCTATAATCACATGATAAAACTAATGACTTGTGATAGGGGAAAGCCTTTTATGGTCAAATTTGTGTGAACGTAATTTGGATGAAATTACTGACCAACTCTTAATCGAGCCATGTTTAGTTAACTAGGTTAGTAAGGCAAAACCTTCCGAAAGAATAATACCCCTAAGGTCGTGTAATAAAGCTTTGGACCTGCTTTGCATCAACCATAACGGGCTGCTTTACAAGGCAGGGAAGACAGCCCTATCCTGAAGGGTTATATATAATATTATATATGTAACTGTCTGGGTTTATGAAAAATGTTCGGTCACAATAAAATTACTGATGTGAATCATCTTGCTATCCACAATAGAATATCTTAAGAGGACTATTTCTGTTAAGTAAGGCACTTGACCCGAGAATTTTTCCCATATGACCGTGAGTTTGTGTGTGTCAATCACCACTGAAGCACGCAAATTTGATAAAAGCTTGATAGAATAAACTGGCTTCAAACATTTCCCAGCTTTGACCACCTTATTAGACATAAAATAGTTTTTTTCCGGGTCGTTTGCCCAAGGCAGCCCGTCTTGTCCGATTTGACAAATCCCACCGGTTTCGAAGCTGACAGCGGTGTCAAGGACATGACAGAAACTGTTCTGTCGTTCAGTGCAGACGAAAAATAAAAGTTTTGCTTTATTATCGATGGAAGCAAACTTCTATCGTCAATGCCTAAGTATGTGGCTCGGACCAATGGAATTCCTTGAAATTATGAATAAAATACGGTGCTTTGTAAGCAAAGTATGTTGGAAGGAAGGCATGAACCACACAATCCCAGACTAGTTCTCCATCTGTCGGTACATCTGCTTGTATCATATTCTGTAGAATAAGTGATTTCATTCCCGAAGAGGTTTCAGCACTGTTTCAGCACTTCCATCGGAGCGGTCGTTTGACGCCTACTTTTTTCAGCTGTTTGTTTTCCACTGTGGCAGATAATACATTTTGAACTAACAAGGTTGCGCAATAAAGTTAGCTCGCATGCGCTACTTGGCTGTTGGTTCGCTTGCTCAGCTTGGCAGTTAAAATTGCAATGGGCGTGATACTACCGTTTCTTTATGAGCTTTGAGTAAAGTCGCCAAACTCAGGTGTTCTTGGACAGGGCTGAAAAACGGAACAACGTGGCGGGAAAATAGGAAATAGTGCAGAGCTTTTTCTGCTTAAAGCTGTTCAAGCAGATGAATATAAGCAAAATCTAAAACGCCTGGTGTTCTAGGAATATCAAGCTCCGGAATCCTCCAAGCAGACAAGTTTTTAATAATGCAAGGTAGTGAAAAATTTGGGCAGGTTTTGTTAGAATAGGCCGACAGTTTACCGGTTTGTGAAAGAGCATTACAGTTGGTGCACAACGAAGCAACTACGTACTCTAAGAGACCGAGATGTATCGTGTTGTGACGGTCTCCTTACATCAGTAATCCAGTGAGCTATAGTAGAGGGGTGGTCGTTTAATACTCCACCAACCAGGCTAGTCAGTGGATGTAAGTCTGGCAAACACAGACTCTGGCCCTACATTTTGGTGTTTGGAACAATTTTAGCAAACCTTTGGCTACTCAGATAGTCTCACGCCCAACCACTACTGCTTTGCGGTCAGTTTTTTGAACCAGAGATTTCGGTTTAGAACCGTATTTTCTGGTCTAGATTTGGCCCCCTAGCAGCCCAGTAAATCTACCTTCATTTCACATTAACCTCGCTCATTGACATCAGCCTAGTCACTTTCAGCATTGGATACAGCAGAGTGAAAATATGCGACTGCTGACGCCTCCATCCTTCTTCACTGTTGTCTCTTAAATTCCGTTCTTTTCATTTCCATAATCATCCCTGATTAAACTGTGGAGGGTCAGAAGTATTGCTGCCAGCATCTACAGCACCACGTTCGTTATATAGGCATCGCTCTCTTGTTTTTATTACGGCTTTTTTGCGTGCGAACTCCTAGACAGATCGACAGACTAGCAACTGACGCTCATAATCTGGATACTTCCCTACTGACGTCTGCTGTACCTCTGACACTCTAATAGAAGATCCAGGTACATGTGTTCAACTCACGGCACGTCCTCTATCGAGACAATGCGGGCTACGAATTACGGATAATCCTGAAGCCGTCGAAACGGGTTACGCCTGTGTTGGTATAGCCATGAGTTGTTCGACTGGATAACTGTAAAAGGACGGCTGTGTGCTGCCCAACCTTCAACTTCTATCTAGACTCGCAGTGATTAAAATACTTAATGCTCTTCATTTGCGTGCCAACAAAATGTAGCACAGTCTAATTTGGGTTCAAGTAGAACACAAGGTTAACGGAAGCTCAAGGACTGCGCCTACCTGATGAGCCCCAAGAAGAGCGGAACCGGTCATGGGCTGTCGACAAATTTTCAGCAACCTTTTGAGTAGTTTCCTATATGAAAATTTAGCACCATTTCATTAAAAGACAACTTCTATCTGACCACTCTCTTGTCCACCACGAGGAGCTCGGACAAGGTCAAGATAGTGGGGGTTTTTAACGTGAAAGTAGGACACTTCAGTTTAACAGAGGCTCACCTTGGTGATATGTTTAATCTGAACGCAAAAAACACAGCGCAGATGACGATTATCTTTTGCAATTTTTTTCTCACTAGTATTTGGCTTGGGCATAGTGTGCAACGTTGTGTTACCTGGTGTTCCTCTTGAAATCAAGTGACCACAATGCCAATAGCCATTGCTAATGCGGTCCAATCCTTGATTGCCGATCATTTCGAAATACACAGGCGGATTCAGGTTGTGCCCTTATTCGGTAAACACCAGAAACCAGGGATGGAAAATCTTTGCAAACTACTTGTTAGGGAATTATACAGCAGCTTACCGGGCAATGTATTACAAACGGTCTTTTCAAAGGAAATTGACAGAGGCTGGAATGAGATGACTACGGTTGTGGGTTACGCCGGGAACTCTACTTGTAGCGTTTTCGTGCATGTACATGAGGTTTACTGGATCTCAGAACGATCACAATCACTCCTTAAAGCAAGCAAAATTCAGTCAGACAATCAAATGGACATCACCTCAGACGTAGCCTGCATATAGACAGAGAGACATAGTGGAATCAGAAGGTTCAAGAAATGGAAGAGACCAGCGCGGCTGGAAAAAACGTGGAAGTTGTTTCGGCCAACTCGTCAATCTAGAAGCCTTCCGCAAAAGATTCAATCAATCATCCTACTAATTATTACCTCTAGATCGCTTTAGCTGTACCTTAGTCTTTCATCCGACCAATTCGTTCTTTGGTCGTGTTCGTTGAGCACAAATACTCCACCGGTTTCAGAAGTACTTTTAAATTTTTCTTTTATACATCTTTAATATATATATATCTTTTATATATCTTTATATCTTTCTTTACTGAAGTACTATCTGGCTACTGGACAAGATGATTCGTTGCAAGGTTAGCCAAAGATAGGGATCTTTGTGTTTAGCTTTGATTAGGTTACTCGTACTTATCTGGGATCAAAATCGTGTTCCAGAAATTTGGGGCAATCATCGGTCATAACCCTGATCAAAATGGGTATCCAAACCAACCGTTCCAGTCAAAGGGTTATAAGTGGGTGAGAGACAGAGCCAGAGGCGGTCAAACAATGACTTGGCAGCGAAGTTTATAAGCCATTAACAGCAAACTCAGCTGTGCTGGTTACTGCCATCTTCCTGAATGGGGACCCCGAGACCGGCCATACTAATGGTTAGAGACCTTGTAAAACATGGCCCAATTGCGCCCTCAAAGGCGCTTATGCATTCAAGCTATTGCCTTCAACGCATAGCTCTTTTCCAAACCCCCCACTTAACAGTCCACTTACAGTGCTGGATTTAAGCACTAATTTTTCAGCTCCCGCCTCCAATGCGCAGCTACCTACCGCATCTCCCCGAATCATCGGTGAACGAATTTGTGGCAATTGAAACCACTGTAGGACAAGTATGCGGTTATTACAGCTGAAAATGATATCACAGGGCTCTCGACTTTCTTTACTTGCGAAGTGAGACGCAAGTTTGAGATCATCGAGCGGAATAGCGACCTGGAAGATGTTGGAATCAACATGTCTTTACACGAAGTCAAACACTTCCGTGGTACCACGCGTACCGTGTCCAACAGCCACGATCGTCCTCTTTTTTCAAAGAGCATTCTACGCTGTGACTAGAAAAGGATTAATCTGAAGTTTGTTCACATTCTCCGTGCCGCGTCCCTGAATACCTACGGTCGGGTTATGTCATATAATAAACTGTCCGAAATTTTTCTCACGAACAGTTGAGCTTGTCGGGTTACTCCATCTCTTCTTTTTCCTCAACTTTGCCACTGACGGTATCATCGGACGAGTCATCCACATGCTATTCAGGGAACCTTATATCTGGATAACGGATTTACGAATGACATGGTTTTATTGGTGCCCATTTCTCCGCTCATAGTGCTTTAAACAGAATAACGGTGGTAGCCTCAATTTTTGGAACGCGTTCTGCACTTTCAAATGCAAAGTCTTACTTCGATATTTCTAGTTGTCTTACTCTTCTCTGAAACTACAGACTGAAGAACTTGAGTTTATTGATCGGCTTGCACGATTTTACCGTAACAGAGTAATTTGACGTACGGGTAATAAGGATGCAGGCAGTCTACACTGTTTTGCGTCACTTATGAAGTCGGAAGCGAATTTTATCGAATTTAAAGGATCACGTACACAAGGCTATTTACTCTATGGTTGTCAGCCTTGAACCCTCCAATCCATGAACCTCAGGTGTCTTTAAACTTTGTGCCTCAATGCCTCCGTAGCATGGCAAGGGCTGGCTGCACCAATTACCCAGAGATTTGGTGCGTAAGCAAGTACTTTTTGATGAACCCGACTCGTTAGAGTGGTAGATTAAACTTACTAGGGCATGTATTACTTATGTTCAACCACCGTTTATCCAAGAAAACATTACTTTCTGTTCCAAGAGAGTGATGTCTAAATGTTTGTGGGATAGCGGTCATGACAGGGTGACATGAAGTAGAAGCGGGAAGTAAGTATGGGACCCTTGCATTTTCCTGGCTGAGGCAAACGTGATTTTACTTGCAAGTGGTTGGAAACCGTACCTGACATGGCACGAAGCCGCGACTTCCGACCGGACTGCCTTTCTTTGTGCGCTGGTCTTTTAGCGGGTGAGATTTTCGAACGACACTGGGTAGAGCCTACTGAGGACTCTCTAATTCAGCAAGAGGCGCAGATGTGTTCATTGCAATTCTGTCCGAGGGCCTAGTCACTGTACTGCTGATAGTTTTGCTTTGGGATATCGGCATTTTTTCCAATAATTCCTCACTCTTCCGTTTCTTTGCTCTTTACTGAGAATTTATTCCCCCATGATCTTTGGCAGTTGGACTTCAATAAATAGCATTAGTGTACTGGTTTCAGTGACGATGAGGATGAGAACATAAAGTTTTTTGGTTTTATGAGATAGGCGGAAAAGAGATAACAGATTTGTGCCGTGGTAAGGCAAAATTTTCCCTGACGGGGGTGCTGTGGGATGTATCGTAAAACTACCGAAAAATTTAGGGCTGTACCTATGGATGAGGTGCTGTTGCGCAACAGATGGACATGTAAAAAACCACTCCGTCGTTTTCAGCTGCAGTATTGCATCCAAATTGTAGTACTGGCCACGAAACACTAGAACAAAAGTTTGTGCATAAAAAAGGACGCAGCTTGCCTTTATCCAACCCCAATCGCACCAAATGCTTCATTGATACTGGTGGAAAATAGAAAGGCCTATTTAGACTGTTTTCAAACTTCCCCGGGAAACTCCGTCAGATTCTGGCTTCAGAAAAGTTGGAACTGTCACTGAAAGGAAGGACGCCTTTGAGTACTCAATTTCATATTGACAAACATGAGCTAAATGATTATAGGCTATCACACAAGAAACTTGGGTTTTGAAGAAGCCAAAATGGAAACGCGTCTTCCTGAGCTTTCATGGATGGTGTTTGAATCTTCAGCTATAATAAACAAACACTGTAGAGCCGTCAATAATTTCCATATCAACCTTCCGACTGATGCAGTGCAGGCGCTGTAAAATACACTGGCTAGATGATACTCAGACGTTTCATCAGTAGCACACGCAGTTACATCATAAATTTTACTGATATCAGGCGTCCCTGGATTGTTTACCTAATTTGATCATGATACATCTGTGTTTACAAGCTTATAATAAACACGACAACTTTGATTTACGCCCCGAGTGGTAAATGGTAAATTCCTATGACCAAAATTGGGCTATACGCAGTTAGCGAAATACACTCATTTGCAGACAAATTTGGGTTATCGAGAGACTCAACTGGAATTCAGCTGAAACTCTCGTTTATGGGGTTTTTAAGCAACTGCTTGTGCTGCACCAGGTCGCCTCATGTTTCAGTTAGTGTAATATTCGAGATATCGCGATACATGTATAGACGAAATACACAACTCACAGGGTTGCTGAAAACACTTCTACAGCCACGACCGGTTTCGCTCTTCTTGGAGCTCATCAGGTGGGCGCAGTCCCCCAGTTTCCGTCAACCTTATGTACTACCGAGATCCAAATTGCACAAAATTAGTGAAACACATTCATTTGTAAACAAATCTGGTTTTGGAGGAGACTCACCCGCAACCCAGCTTAGAAACACCCTAAACGAGAGGTTTGGCCTGGGTAAAGGTGTCAGCTATTATACACCACTCGAGATGTCTGCAGATGGCCAGACTTGTAGAGAAGTTGGAATCATCTTTGGATTGTGTGGGGTCGCATTGTTTACCTCCGGCTAGCTGAATTAGAAGCCAGAATCTCCTCATCGTAAACTGGCCTCTGTGGGAAAGCCATTAATATGGGTAATTCTTTAGTATAGCAGAGAAATAAATGGTTCCGGGGTGTTTTTGGTATTTTTGATACAAGTGTAATATAACCGGGCTTACTCTTCGAGACATTTGCTGGAAAAACAGTGCGGGTGTCAGCTATTATACACCATTCGAGATGTCTGCAGGTGGTCAGACTTGTAGGGAAGTTGGAATCATCTTTGGATTGTTTGGGGTCGCCTCACATTGTTTACCTCCGGCTAGCTGAATTAGACGCCTAAAACTCCTCATCGTAAACTGGCCTCTGTGGGCAAGCCAGTAATATGGGTAATTCTTTAGTATAGCAGGTAAATAAATGGTTCCGGGGTGTTTTTGGTATTTTTGATACAAGTGTAATATAACCGGGCTTACTCTTCGAGACATTTGCTGGAAAAACAGTGCCCTTACTGTATCTTTGTCACAGTTCCGAAACGATCACCATATTGATATTGTGAAAATTGAGTTACATAGACTGCGTCACGTCCAAAAAGACAGAACTCATGAACCAACATAAATTCTGATTTCGCACATGTTTTTTTATACACAAAGCTCTGGGTTGCGGACTCAGATTCGGCATTCGTTTGTAATCGGTAAATGCCTAAACTGCACCGCTGTCGACGGTTTAGATTCACACTGTGATTTTAAGTGCCCACAACATGGACCATTCAGATAGGCAGACTGTCTTCAAGCACCACCAGAGAAACCTGGCTGTGCTTACGTATGCTGCCCAACCAGCATATTGCCACACCACTAACTTACGGGAACTGATACCAACATAATGAGTACACAGGCCTTATTTAGGCTATTTTGTCCTATGCTCTTTCCAGCCAACCAAGGCCATCGAACTACTGGAAATAAGCGACCGTTTAGCATGCCTGAGTTGTAAATAAGCAACCTTCTTATCGGACTCAGGGAACACAGTGTTCGTAGGCCATAACAAAGATTTCAGAATAAAGGCCAAATCAAATTCATATTGGGCTCATATTGCAGACTATCCAGATATGAGATTCAGTGGTTGTGCCATATGTACTGGCTTCTATCGTTTAGTAAAATGAACTCCCAATTACACTGCACCGTAAGTCGTTTGAGAAATTTCGTGTGTACGCAGATGATTACCGTATGTTAAACTTGCCCTTTTTGTTTGATCTACAAGCACCACTGTAAATATCTGGACGTGTTTGGCTTGAGAAACTACTTGAGGCGGAACAATCAATATTCTCAGTGTATTCACTGTCTACTGCAAGCCAAACTCATGGCCTGACAATCGATTTTTTCGTTTACAATACGACTGACCGATATCGAGGCGTGTAGCATATCCACTGGTCACGTGAGCGTTGCATCTGTATTCGCAGCTGAATAGCGATTGGTTGCTTCGTGAGACCTGTTCTTTGAAGGCTGTAAGTTATATATATATATATATAATCGCAACACCGTACTTCATGTGTATGTAGGTTAAGCGGGTGAGTGTTCGTGACACTCTTTGTCTCGGCATTTGTGTCGGCATTTAACATGTCATTCATGATTTGTTTCAATCAAACTGCATCAACCGTTTCATGTTAGCTTGTGGCTGAGTGTTTATATTAGCATATAAGTAGGCTGTGAATCCACCCAATAAGTTGTCTTCATGAAAATAACACACTTTTGATTCTTGTATGATTAGCATTTCTAGCATAACTAGTCTCGTGCACTCGGAATAGAATGGGCGAGTTGATTCGAATTTGGTCGATCAACGATCGGTTAGAGGAATGTTTCGTATTGCACTGGCAGAATGAAACCTTAAATCGTTCTTTGCTGTTGTTATTCGATCGGTGAAAAGAACAAAGACTGGGCTGTCCCCAACACTTATACAGTGGGTGTAAGGTATGAGAATGAACCCATAGTGTCGAAACTTAGATGGATGCGCACGCGGTATTACCCATTGGCGCTGGGGTCCGTTGACGCATTTCAATGTCGCAGGACAGTTTGGGAACGGATACCATCCCAACGTATGACCTAGCTCCATCGCATGTTAACAGTGACCATCACCATGTGAACCGAATCAGTTTATTTGATAGTTAATCACATAATGTCATGCGGGTATATTCACTTTATCAGTAGTACAACTTCCCAGTGAACTTCATCAGCAAATGTATCCCTTGATGCTCTGGATATGCTGGAATTTAACGTCCATAATCGTTGCAGACTGTGACCATCGTTCTACGGACCAGTTTGGTATGTGAGTGGCCTAAGGACCGCTCTCTTCTACTCATCTGAACTAGTTCGGTTTTTTGTATATATGGCTCATTGAAAATCGCATGTGGCGATATCCACTGCAAACAAAAGGCGGCCTAGTCTAGAACATTCATTTGCCTATAAACATCATAATCGAGAGGTTCAACTGGGTTCCAAACGGGTCTCCAGCAAAACCAAATTGGTATGCAAATGAGTGCATTTCTCTAGTTCCGTGCAGTTTGGGTTCAAGTAGAACATAAGGTTGACGGAAACTCGGGGACTATGCCTACCTGACGAGCTAACCCCAAGAAAGGCAAGAAGGGCTGTCGAGGGGATTCCAGAATGTTTTTCTATGAACCCTGTTGGTCAATGCGAAAATTCTTTCTTCAAGGAAGAAGAGTAGATTGAGTTGCTGTTACATCTTGAGTTCTGCTGAACACTTCCAAACCTAACTGCAGTCGTGCTACAAGCGAAATCCAGCGTAAATGACCGTAGTTTCCTCTGTTATATTTCACCGTTGCAACGCTACTGTTCAATTCTCCCTTTATGTTTTCGCCACATTATTTCAATTGAAACAAGATATCTATCTGTACAGGAACTTTAGGTATCCGCTGATATTTTATATGGATCACTTAAAATGTGTTATCTGCAAAACCGTTACCAACTTGGAATCTGAAAATGATTACTGTGATTGGTTTCTTGGTCGTTGCGTTCAATGGCCCTTTCTTCAGGGAGGTCTGATATATTCAGACGAGTACGTCTTCTAATTACACAAGTCATTAGAAATATGCCTTGGACTGATCACAGACTAACCCTCTACGGTACATCACAACTGATCTAAACTAATTACATCCACCTGGCGTGGTAGAGCATCGAAGTAGGATAACTGTCCCATAATTTGAAAGACCACCCATAAGGTTACTGAAAACTTCTCGACAATCCACTAACGGTTTCATCCCTCCGCTTCGGGCTCATCAGGTAGTCGCAGTTTTCAGACTTCTGCCAACACTGGGTTCTACTTGAACTCAAGTTGTACAAACTTCCGCGAATGCACACCTATTTGATTTGAACGGCACTAAATGCAACCAACAATCTTTTGAAAAGCATCTAAAGCATGTTCAAATATCGAGAAATACATTTATTTGCAAATCCACTTGGTTTTCACGAGAGACCCAACTGAATCTCTCGTCTATGATATTCTACAACTGAATGTGCTGCACACAGTCTGCCTCATGATTCAGTTGGCACGATATTCGAGATATCGGTGTCGAAGAGTTTTCAGCAACCCTGTGAGTAGTTTCCTTCATGTTCAAATATAATTTTTCAAGGCAGGAAACGTTCTCACATTGTACCTTAGGCATTTCAGAATATTCCACATTCGAGAGGCTATGGGCCTCCAGAGTAACCATTTTAGAGTTAGAAAGGCCAACAAAAGCATTCCTGTGATGAAACCTAATAAGACTGAATATACTGGATGTAAATATTCAGAAATTAGCGGTTGGTCCACTCCTGCGGCAGCAAAATGTTGCCTCGCCAAAAACAGTATTTTGGAGCTGACTGTTTAACCGCCTTATCAATAACCTATTGACACCAATGCAACTATAGGTTAGAGGATGAGAATATCCACACTGAATTCGATGAGAATGAAGTCGAAGGGTTGGGATACTGGGTGGAACATCTAGTTTAGTTGGACTTTGACGGGGCAACACAACCTAATATACCTAGGTTTATTACCTGACACCGCGGGATCCATTTTAGGGGAACTTGGAGCAGGAAGCCGATCTGACGAATGCCGTTACGAGGAAGTCATTTGATTGGTCAAGACGGCAACACTCGTGGTAGGAGCTTCAGGCTAATTTCAACGCATCACGTGTCTGATTGGTCAGATTATCGGTTGCGCCGATCACTCAGCTGGCACGGGCGGACCGTCGTTTCAGTTAATGCATGGGAGTTGGATTCAAATCGTCGGAGATCCTGCACAACACACGTCCGCATCAACCGAAAGTCCTCCTTGAATTAGTCGAGCTTGGACAAAAAAAGTCATGTGGCTCTCGGCTACAGCACACAGGGCAATGAATGAATATCCTTCTAGGTTTTGATGTATTAAGGCAAGGGAAGAGGATGTTTCTTGCACTCGGCAGTGCACACTCCTAGTTGCCTTGGTTTCCTCCATGTAGATAGTATTGCATTTTGCACAAAAATCTTGAGCTTGACCGTCATTGGAAACAGATCTTTAGGATACTCTTTTTCCCTGTATTGTTGAAAGTAGCGCACAAGCTTAAGTTGGAGAATTCCTTCGGGAGCAGCCTGACGATCCGAATGGTCAGAGTTATCTCTCCCGTAACTAATCTACTGCGCTCTAAATGAGAGCTACCGGGCGGATGTCAGCACAATATTAATATTATTCGCTTTCGAGATTTCATCAAATCATGCTTATCCTGTTCAACGATGACTGAACAGCAGTTCGTTCCATATTTACCAGATAGTATGAAGAAATTATTTGAACAGCGTCCGGATTTAGGTGGGTTCCTATACACAGATACTCAACACCCAACCGGTTGGATTTGACCAGACAGAAAATTTAAAGAATACTCAAAGAAAACCTAAAAATCTTTCAAAACTATCAGTCTTAAAATTGCAAATTAGGCCAGTACATAAAGGGTTTAAAACTGACGGCACGCGACCACAAAGTTATGGTCGACATAACGCCAGTAAATTTACAGTGGCTTGCGAGTTTTCTACGTTTTTATGGGTTCTCAGTAAAAACGTTTGCTATAATTTTTACAACTAAGCGAGGGGTGTAGCAATTACGCTGGTTTAATTGTGTGAAATTTGCTTAAATTTAAGAAGGGATATTGTTGACAGGACTGATTTCCATGGGACGTTTTCAGGGGGTGAGTGATTAGTAGGAGTTGTATTCCAACAGGTGCAAAATTCTGAATCTACGGGTACAGTTAGGTACAGCGAACATACATCACGAGTGAGGAACTTTTCACCATCATGCAATTTCTTCTGTCTGAGATAATGATCAGAGATAATTACCATTTCTTATTGAGTTGTTCTGAAAGATTCTTTAATTTAGTTCAAAAATTTTGCAAGACTGTATGTGGAGCTGGTTTGTATGATGAATGACACTTCCTTTCGAATTTTCAGCATTCCAGAAAATAATAATCACTTGTTGTTTTGGGCATTCAACCAGAAAAGATAAACTGAACAAGCTTCTCTTTTATTGTTCTTATGCAGACGACTGTTGGAAATTGCAAGGTGGCATTTGGTTTACCTTTCAGTCCACCGTTTAAATGTCCTTGGATTCGTAATTTTTTCCGTATAACAGTATGATGGTTTTGCGATGTGAATGGATTTGTTTTTTTAATGAGAGACTCAAATGAACCTCTCGTTTATGGTATTCCACAACTGAATTTGCTGCAGGCCTCATGCACCAGTTGGGACGATATTCGAGATATCGCAGTATATTTTCGTAAAGGAAACTACCCACAAGGTTGCTGAAAACTCTTCGACAGCCCACCACCGGTTTTGCCCTTCTTGGGGCTCATCAGATAGGCGCAGTCCCAAGGTTTCCGTCAAGCCTATGTTTTACTTGAACAAAGAAACCGACCGTGGGCGGTCGAAGAGTTTTCAGCAACCTTGTGAGTAGTCCCCCTTATGAATGGGTTTGTCTTTTCTTAACTAATACAAGGCCTGCTTGCCCAACACTAGGTTTGTTTGCAGCTCACGCAACCTTCAGTATTCGGTTTATCAAAATGTTAAGTCCCCGCAGATAATATGAAGGAAAACTGGCACCAAATCCGAATCAAAAATTTTTCTCCCCGAAAATGGGTACCGGTTTCTTACCGGAATTTCTCTTAGTAGTGAGAGCTTCCTACAATCTTTCTCACATTAATTTAAGACATATTACCTGTGCACAGCAGATAACTCAGCTTCGACGCCTAACCATTTACAGAATGGGACATACCAGGAACTTCAAGGGACCACAACAAACAATACAGAGGGGCTCTAGCTCGCTTGATAAATTTTTATATCACTACAGAAACCGACAGCATCTATCCTCAGGTTGTCAGTCTGCTAGGTTTCTGGAATCCGGTGGAAGATGGACTTCAACCCTTACCCAACCCTAATTACAGCCTCGATATGTTAGCGTTTTTTGAGTAGATGCTTCATGAACGACCTATCCGACCATCGGACATCCCAGACAGTTGGACTGTTCGTTTGGTTTCAGTATCCCTTAAGGTCAACAAACAGGTTTTCAAAGGTGAGTTTCTGGCATAGTTGAAATCTATTACTGGTACGATTACGCCCGTCCCACGAGTGTTGGCCTTTGGTATACCCTAGCACTGGTGGGAAACACCGTGCGACCCTTCGCTTACACTCTGGGCTGCAAACCCTTGATTGTCTTCTCAGACTTTTACAAGGCCGTTCGTGGGGCATGGTACTAGACTGTTTTAGAACTGTTCTACGTTCTAATCTTAGCCCCTGAGTTTTGCATCAGTTGATCGGCTGATTCCACGTGTGGTCCAATGCAAACAGCACAGGGCATGCCTATCTGCGCGCTGATTGAGACAAAAGGAACCGGCTCACATTTCATCCATGAATTTTAATGAACAGTTATTCTCCTTAATTGGTTTGACTTCGTGTGCAGTGATCTGTTATGATACAATACGGCAGTCTACTTGGTAGTAATCTGTGCGTGCTGTTAAAATAACTCCCAAGTCAAATAGGTATACTCTATCTTTACCTCGTCTTAACTGACGCCTGAATATGAATGCCGGTTTTAGTGGACTTACCATGGCGGTGCTATCAGCCTGATATCTGCAATATGTGCCGCTGGAAAAATTCGATTTTTTAGCAGACAGGTAAAAGTAAGATGTAATATAATTCCATTTCTACCAACAAAATCCCAAAAATTTTCTACCAGTTTACTAATGGAGATATTTAGACTAGTTGAATCAGCGTCAAATAAGTGCTTCAACACTGTCTGTTTCTTTAGAAATAGAAGACTTCATCCTATATACTTGGCCGAGACACTTAATCAAGTTCAGATGCATGACCCCTGTTAGAAAAGTTTTGTTTACTACGTTCCCATTGTAGAGTTGTTGAAGGAAGGTGAAGGGTTACAGCGGATTTTTCGCTCGACAGCGGAACCGAATCTTTTGGGAACAGTTGGCTGAGCCGTGATTTCAAACCAGTAGCAACAAGCCTCCGTAACCGTCTCTACTGAGTTGAACGGTTGGAATCACGAGGACCAACGAGTACAACTATGATTATGTTTAACGGCCCTTAGTTTCAGTTTTACTTCTTTCACCTTCTTTCACCTGGCCATGATTGATGTTTGTGACTGCTTGTAACTGAGTAGCACTCCTCAGGATTGGAACAATACTCAAGAGAGTTGTTTTAATTCGGCAAGCAGTCTGGCTAGATTATATTTATTCCCCAGTGAACCGAATTTCAGCTTCATTCCTTGCATTACACTATTAGAAGTTTTTGTACTTTTGAAACTGTAAAAAGCAATTGTTTGTTGGTCCGCGAAGCGGTTTTGATGAACAGGGACGTAAAAAGTGAGAGGCATAACAGCACGCCGCTGGTTTTTGGGGTGGTCTGACGGTTGTCGAAAGTTTGGAGTTATGTATCAGTATTTTTTCCCTCCCAGATAAGATCATTTGGGCTATATGGCTCGTACCGTCCTTTCAGTGGATGATTCATTTTAGTTCTTTCTGTCATGAACGGACGGGGCTTCGTGTCTCAACGGACTGACCTCAACCACACTCAACTGAGCATCAGCAGATGACTTATACATCCAAAGACTGTACAGTAGTTTGTTAAAACATCATTTCCTTGCGGATGATTTGGACAATGCTCAAATGCTAGCTCATCCAAGAAATTGTGCATGTCAAATTTGATTGCTCGACTGAACTTCATATGAATAAGCATGCCAAATGAGTAGTTTTGCACTTTTGCGTGAGAGTTCTGTTTACGGATGCACCTGAAGTCTATTAACGTTGTGTGGCACTAAACAGATTTGGAATTTGAAGGTCAAGGATGCGGCTATCTGGCTTAAGGACTGGTGGAATACTCGTATGGCCTTAGGTGTTTATTTGATTCTTTCGTATTAGTTTTAAACTTATTTTACCCTGAAAGTCAAGTACAAAACGGGTGAAGTTGTATGTATCGTAACAGAAAATGTAGACCAAAACAATAACGGAGTCATAGCATTCGCTCAGACCGTTCATACTATTTAATCTCACGGTACAACCAGGCGGAGGACTGGCTACCCACTGTCGCGAAATCTACCATCAACACTGTTAGTTGAGTTCAGTCAGACCACCACAGCAAGCTCAGTGTATAATCTCAATACACCACTAAGTAGCTGATAATCGATCAACTTTGGGTCACGTGGTGCCCCTATTCAGATTTGTGTGCTTATTTAGAGATACGCTATCAACAGTGCCTCGCCCTGGAGTGACCATAATGAATAACCTCTTTGATCAATAAGCACGTCCAACAATTGGTACCCAGCGCAACACCATTAAAGTCTGTGTGGCTACGTCAATCATCTATCGATTTTTAAGAAAAACTATCATTGTAAATGTTGTTCACACTTGCGACGAAATTATCGGACCAACTAACATTTCAAGCTCGGGCTCCTAATTGTTTATCCCTGCATATTGAAACTTTGTAAGTAAGCAAATCAGTAGAAAACTTACAACGCCAAATTTCTAGAGGACAGGAAATTAGCGGAAAAAACATGTATGTCCAATAAGTGTTTTTTCACCAGGCTTACATTTACCCTTCTTCCCAACTTCGGACTGGCTGAATATAGATAACATATATTAGCTTACGACGCATCTAAATAGAGCAGGAACCCAAGAAATTGCGTTTTGTCTTCTCTTCCATTATCTAGATGTGTACTTCTACTTTGAAGGCAAATCTGCACTTTTATTCTCTACAGCTTAGAAGACAGCTTCTTAAGGCTACAAAATTACTGGGTCACCAGTGTTTGTCACCACTACTGGCGGATAAAAACAAATGTTTTTTTGTCAGCATCCGGTGAACCCCACCCGAAACCAAACCCAGAATTTTTAAGGTTATTATTTCGATTAGCAGGCGTAAAAACACCGAGATGCGGGCGGTACTGGTCGCAGAATTTGTGATGTGTAAAAACCACATGACCTGAGCTACTACCAAGGTGGTAAGATTTATGCAGAATCACAAATCTAGACAAAGAAGTGGATGCAAAGCATAGTCTTTTAAATTTTTCGATGTTTCGGATATCTGTACAGTTGAATGGATGTGATCCTCCCACAGAACCTCGTGATTTATGGCCAGACAACGGCAGAAGTAAAAAAAAGTGTACACTTTTTTCGGCAGGTTGTTTTATGAAAGTTTCACATACGGGTTTTTTGTTACCGTGTCTAAATAACGCAAAGCACAAATGCTCTAGGAATATGATCGCTGATGTTGAACTGGAGGAGAATTCTGCAAACCAAAAGACAAGGGAAAGCTTTTACATTCCCTGAAAACTTCCAGTCTGTCGTACCTAAATATCCTCTGGATATTGTTTTCAGCCGATACTCCTAAGGGAAGATATCCTGAATGAAAATATGGAGGCAATACTTTTGTATGACTTTAGTGTTTAGTTGTGGCGAGCCACAATGTGCCCAACTTGGCCCTACTCGTTGCCTCCGATGTGCACTCTTGGGAGATGATTTGCTTGATACTTTACTTGAAAAACAGCAGCACCAAGGTTCACTTACTGTAACGAATCATGTGACATGTACTGGAATTCAAGTTCAACGGTGGTCATTCTATTTGATGTAGCCAGTAGAGAAATCTTTTTGGTTTATCATTCACTCTCACATCAAATTCACATCACTGTGAGAGTCTTCCTCCTGTCCTGCCTCAATTATTTTGGTGGCTCCAAACCAAACGATAGAGGCATTGCTCTATTAAGAGCTCATCAGAAGTGCATATCCCTGCTTTCACGGGGTATGAGCTCCGAATATTCAATACTGGGAGGTGAGCGCAGCAATACTGTATTACCGGCGCAAAATAGACGCACCTGAAGTGATGCGCTGCTCGATAACGCCTCAGTTGTTTCAGTTGTTTAGTTGGTTCCTCGCTCAAAATTGGGGCAAATAACGCACAGATAGTTCAAAAAACGTCGTTCCATAATGGAAGTCTTTTAAAGAGTAATAGCACCATCGAAAACTGATACATCCGATTTTGGTGCATATATAGTATGCGTCTTACATCACAGCTTACCGTTGGAGATCATCCTTGAGTTTGATAACGTGGCACTGTTTCCGTTACCGACTGGCTTCCCACCTCTAGAGGGAGAAAATGAAGTTCTTAGTGAAACACACCCATTAGCATATTAAGTTGATGCTAACGGGGGACTCAAATCAATTCCTCAGTTCTGATATTCCTCAACCGAATGTGTCCTACCACGACTGCCTCATGCTTCTGTTACTATGATTTCGCATCATTTAGGAATGGCATATCCTATCAAGAGAGTATACTTCATTATCTTGAATATCGTGTCAACCACAGCATAAGCCGTCCTTTGCTTAGCACATTCAGTCTAAGAATATCATAAACGAGTGATTCAGCTAGGATTCAGTTGGGTCTCCCGCTTACACTGAGTCAGTCCTCAAATGTGTAGGTTCCTCCTTTCGCGTAAAATTTGGTGCGCTGGTGGGGACTGTTTCCACCTGATGAGTTCGAAGAAGGATTAAGACGATTGTGGGCTGTCGAAGAGTTTCCAGTAACCTTGGGTGGGGACAGTTTCCACCTGATGAGTTCGAAGGAGGATTAAGACGATTGTGGACTGTCGAAGAGTTTCCAGTAACCTTAATACGGAAGGTAAGTTATGTCCTTTTCCATGAAAACGGAACACGCAACTGAATGTGTATTTAGTAGTTACGGAAGGCAAGTTATGTCCTTTTCCATGGAAACTGAACACGCAACTGAATGTGTATTTAGTAGTCATCATGATCTTATTTCTTAGTGGCACACAGGATGTCTCGACTGGTTGTTTTCAGTTATTTAAGCGCTATGCTTTAGGGAGTGATCCTAAATGAGCTCTACTTGTAAGATTGATTGCAGCTTTAGCAGCAGATGGTTGTATTTTGCTCACTATAGGTAACTGACCCTAAATGGCTAAACAAAGCTTGGTTACGCAAAGGGAAATCAATCGGATACTCTAGGTTGCATTGATCATTTGAACAACATATTGGACTCAATTTCTACCTCAGAATGAGTATAATTTAAAGATAAACTATTCGCAGGAAAATGCATACAACCCATTCACAGTCGTTTTGCAAGTTGAAGTGAGTTGTATTTCCTGTGGGGGTTGGACGAATATCTGGCTGATTACAAAAGCGTTCAGCTGTAGCACCCCTTTCGGTGCCTAGCTGCCATGCCACCCGAAGGAAGCACGAGGGCTGGGATACTGCCAGGTTGCCCAAGCCTAGACTGGCTGCCTGGCTGATTACGCCATCCGCCTAAGGAGTTGCCACTTTGAACCTGCCATACTGGACAACGTATTCTCTATAACCAGTGACCTTGAGGGGTGCGCAGGCACTGTGCAGACTGTCCTTTATCCACCTGCTTTGATGAGCATTGAAAGACCTGAGTTCAGCCTAAAGAAAGCTCCGCCTAGAAGATGGGGAATAAGAGGTCTGACTGAATATGTACGATCTCGAACGTTACCCTGTCAAGGCCTAATGGGTACCGGTTGTCTTTTGCGAGCATTCATTCACCGACAAGCGCTTAGCCATTGGCCAAGGCATGACAGAAACACATCACTGAACTGTGTCCAGCAGTTTATCACAGAATCACTTTTGGAATTTACAAAATGGATCAAATACCACGGAATTCATGCCGGACATAGCCGTCGTTAGATTTTAGTGCACACCTCAATCAGCTTCGTTATAACCTCAAACGGCCAAGTTCAGCTACGCAGCATGATGAAAGGTACATATGATCCTGAGTTGGGACGATCGATGCAAGCATGTGTTGGGAACGTTTTGGTACGCTTTATAGCTCGTAATCTGAAAACACAGATTGCCTAGCATGACCAGATCACGGCAGTCCCTCATTAACATTGACACATGGAGTAAATGATTAGATACATCTTTAACTTCCGTAGCAGTGCGAAACCTATTTACACGTGCGAATAAGTGACGAGTTGCTTATGCGTATTCGTTGATAAATAGTTATCCGGGGTGGCAAGGTTGCACTAGACATCCAGTGACAATTGAAAGTGTCGGATACGAGGCTCGGTAAGCCTGCTAACAGCTGGCGTGACACGGGGGTACATTTCTCATGGGTGGACACCCGTTTCTCAGCGAAATTCAGATAGCTTGTTTGACGGCGGCATACGTGCAGCAAATGGACAACAGTTTGAGTGGGACAGAGCAGTGTAAAAAGAGGGAAACTCTGGTGAACCATGATGGACAAAATGACCAATTTCTAGATTCAACATTATGTATTGACCTGGCTAGCTACGAACGGCAACACGGCTGTTTCCTTGACGCAAACTTAAGTAAGGTCATCTGTCATTTGTTCCGCATCCAACAGTGGAGCACTGTTAACTTAGCCCAAGATCAAAACAGATAGTGCACTGCAGGATACCGAGTTGTGTAGGTGAAACTTGCAAAAAGCACAACTATTTTCCTTTCTCCTCTGTTTTTCGCGTACAAGGATCAAGTACCATAACGGTAGGCCCGATGTTGTTCTAAGGTGAATAAGAATCTTCCATTCAGCCAATGAAGAACCAGATTACTATACCGAGCATCAGTGCCTGTCACTTTAAAGCTTCAACTTGATGTTATCCGTGGGTGGAGTGAGGCAAAATATAATGTGATCAGCAGTTTTATATTACTGTACGCTGTCCAATTGAGAATGTCGTTCTTCTGGTTGGAGAATTTGCTTTTAGGTTTGGTGCACATGCGTTCCTGAGAAAACATTTTAGTCAGCCTTGTTTCCGATTAAGTTTCCGCTTTATGTGGTACTTGAAAAACATCAGCTGTACAATTCCTTCCAAGACTCTAACCTGCATGGTTTAGTGACACTTGGTGTAATGTAATGCAAGTAACTGTGCTGTTTTCTAATGTCTTCGACACTAGAGTTACAAATGAACATTACTTTTATCCCGATCGCGGCACTATTTCGTTCGGGTTTTGAAAACTGGAACCGCTTTTAGAATGATTTCAAGTACGCCGTTTCGTAATACTTGAAGCAACGAGGGCAGATTTTTGCGACCATGAGCAAGATACGAGGTGTTTCGGGCGCTTCTGCACTGTTCGACTACAGAGTGGTAAGCATCAAGTCACTAAACCATCCGTCAGCTATTAATGCCATGAGTAAGTTCAGGCAAGAGTTCTTGTTGTGGCTAGATCATAACAGTTAGATGAGAACAACTACCAGCCATATTCGAGCGTGAAAATAATCACGCCAAAGTATTCTCGTTAAAAACTACTTTACGTATTACGAGGAGCCTATAAGTCTTCGGATTCTAGTGAACAAAGACGGGTTCACTGTTAATTGACCATGTCTCCATAAAGATGTCAGCATTTCTGTCATCAGTCTTCACACCCGCGGCGAGCCATTTGCAATCGGTAGAGAAAAATGACCGAAGTTTCACATCTAAAGATAAGTTTCGCCATCTTGCACATATCTTGCTATTTCGTGGGATGTTTTCACTCGGGGCAGAAGCTGTTAGCGGGGGATTTTACAGAATTGTGCGGGCATCGAGAAGGCTGCTTTGGACCTGCTCGCTTTACTCAAACCACATTGCCTTGTCCCGCTTACACTTCGGCCTTTTCTTTAAACAGGCTTTTTCTAATCTCCGTAAGGTACATAATAAGATTTTTCCAATCTCACAACTGACGTTTCTTTAGTTGTTCCGAGTTAGTTGGACCGATTTCATGTGCATTTATTTTACTCTGGTCACGAATCAAAAGGTCAAGTAAAGTGTGATCGGACGATCGACGAGGAAAGGCGCACCTCGACCGATTAGCCGTGAAGGGCATAGTTCTTCTAGAGGTCGTGTACAAAAATATATTGTTTGGGGAGCTCATCTGTGTTGGAGCCATGTCATACTTGTTTCAGTAAACGCAAAAGCAATCAGTAGAGGGATTAAGTAGTCTTGTAGAGGTAGTAAATGGGGTGCTCGTGACGGTCACCCTAGGTGAAAGAGGTTAGTTACTGAAAGGGATCTGCACTATTTTCTCCATAACCTATTCAACCCCCAAAAATACTAACAATAAATTATTCAGCCGTACCACTTTTTCTGTGCCTAGCTGCCACTAGCTACCCATGGAAGCACGCGGCTGAATTACAATGAGATTTTTAAGCCTAGACCGGAGCAGTTGAGATGCTGGGGTTAGGTTCGAACCATGGACCTTCCGGTTAGCAAGTTCATGCCTTAACCACTGGACTACCTTGAGCTAAATTCAAGTAGGTGTCGCATACAACACACAATTTTTTGAACCTCATTCATACTGAATAACAAGTGGATACTTCAAGTCGAATTGTGGATAGTTAATGCAGTAGATAGATATCCGTTCATCGCTAATATTTTCTTCCAGAAAGTATGAAAAACGATGACCTTGGTTAATGGAACTTAAAAAAACATCGTGTCATGTGGTGCGCTATCAGTTTTGATCCACAGGAGAAAAAGCAGTGGTTCATTGATTGATGTGATGCCATGCTTTGCTTCATTGAGTTTGCTCAGCTTACGACGCAATGGCATTTTGCCATATTGATCCACAGGCCAGTCCACCCACCGCGGTTCACTGGGGTTTCCCTTTTTGACACCACTCGGTTATACCCAACCTGTTTCCCACGCACTGTGCGTCCTGTAGCAGTTGTTCAAGCTACCTGATCACGAATACTCCCATCATCGTGTCCTCAGAGAGTCACAGACTCACAACTGTCTTGTCCTGTTTTTGCAATATTCTGGGGAAAAAAGTCATCCTATGTCGTGGTGGTTGTTAGTGTGCTTACAGAAACCAACGGAGTTCAACTGTACATGAACAAGTGCCGTCCAAAAACTCCGCAAAATTTTGCGCCCCAGATCATTGTACGTGCGGACGCCTGACAGCCTAAATGCATTTATGGCGAATAGTGCAGTACCGGTTGAACTAGTGAGTTGAAATCCGATCAAGACATTCTTCAGAGTTTCCAGTCTCACCTTATCATCTATATATTTTGCTGAACTGCAAACAAAGTCGGCAATACAAGTTCACGTATACACCACTGAGAAAGCTGAGTGATGGAGGTAATGCAACTTTCGTTGTATAGAGCTGGAAGGTCTATGGCTCGAACCCAACCACGGCATCTC
>NW_008751664.1:2284836-2330430 GCF_000715545.1 Opisthorchis viverrini
ATTTATTTATTTATTTATTCCAGACGCTGTAAAAGTGTAAGTGTGTACCACCAAAAGTTTGAAGCGTTGATTTCGTGGGATAGTGTAGTATCATCCGCTGAACGTGACATTCGACCAGTGAATTGACACGGTATTCTGCCGTCGTGATATTCATTCCAGGGGAAAAACAATCCACTTCAAGCAATCCTGAGAAACAAATTACCCTCCGAAAGGGATTGAAATTTGTCGAGGGGGAAAAGTCGTAAATGAGAATATTTTTCTTTGATGTATATTCTTAGAGGTATTACGAACCAAGCAATGATTGTCCTGTCCAGATTGTCTCTGTGTGAAGGACAAATTCATACGGCCACATGTGTACGCCCACTGTGAGGTAAAATCAACCGCTGATTAGTCATATTTACAACGAGGTCAGCTAATTGGACGGCTTGAGAGGTGACCTGGAATAAAGGAAGTTGTGGGTGACTGTGTCAACTTGTGCTCCACCTGTGACCAGTATTTCTAAGAGCAACTTCACGAAGAGCATCTAGACGGACGAAGTAATTAGGTGCGGACTAGCGAGTGAAGGTCGGAGTATTTTTAGGTTGGATAAAGTTCGGCATCATGGCATAAGGATACATCGCTTCGACGAAGGTAGTTAGTACAAACTAATGTTTTATCCTATTTAGCTAAACCTGAATAAGAACCACAAACGTATTAAAGTAGCTCGAAGACCTATTTCTGTCGACAGTCAAAAGATTCCTTCTTGGGAGCTCGAAGACCCTCGAGCTATTGCGCGTTGCTTCATCCTGTTTACCAGATCTATCACTTTGGGTTATTAGTTCAAATGCGAAATGCATTAGGCAATGGAGCTGCGTTTATCCCGAGCAAATTAGCAGCCAAACAATTTCAAATGAAGTCAAAATGAGTACAACAAAGTTGCCGGTTAGCTTATCAGATAAACTTAAGATGTGAACAGTGAAGTGATAGTCACTTCATGACACAGTGACTTCTTTTTTGGTGCTACTTTTGAAGAGTGAATCGGCCACTGCGGAACCATAAAGTTCTTCCAGTGCTATTACGAAAGGACGGTATCCTCAAGGGAGAATGCAATGGGAAATAATTCTGCTCACCAGTCTATATAATTAAGGTGTTTCCTCCTGCAGGACTTCCTCTAGGTAAGAAGCCTTGGCAAATTTGGTATGAAAATGTTCACAGTTTCGGGCGAATCACAGTTTCCTTGAGGATTCGAGTTTGACTGGGAATCAGACCGTAAAGACTCAAGTAGTTTTCAGACAAATTTGAAACAGGACCCGTTTCAAATAGGTTTGGTAAGCAATCGGTCCCAAACATTTTTCAGTTGCTTTAAAACAGCGGTGCTCCCTAGCAGACTTAAAAGACAACCAATTGTGTCACCTCAGGGTGAGTCCGGGGTCTGTAATTAAACTTGATTCACGGCCTGTCACTGATTCTCAGGTCAAGCTTCATTGATACTAACAAAGTTTCACACACCACTTTGTCTTTACATCGATATGTACCGTTTTATTTAACCAGCTTTCAAGACGTAACAGTTGTGCACTCAAGATAGGAATATTTTTGGTTGTTCGTCTGGCAGTAAACAGACACATAGCTTCGGTGCGTTACAACGGCTCTTTCCTCTTCTTTCTCCTTCAGTCGTCCATTTTGCCTGCGATATCACGGTGGACGCTAGTGTTTGCCGCTCAGTGGATGTGTCTTTCCAACTTTGGATTACGTGTGTGTTGAATGTCTGACTAACGATCTTCAGTCAGTTCACTCTCAATTGTGTTTGTATGTTGATCGACTGTGCATTGCGGCCAACCAGTGTGACATACGCGCGCTGTTGGATTGTGTAGCCTAAACAACTTGCCTTTCCCTGAATAGCCAATCGCGTTAGACCAGACTGGGTTTCGACCTCAAAAAAAATTGGGACTTCCACCAACCACATTGAAGGGCAAGGTTGAACGTGAAAACACGGCCCAAAAGACATGAACACAACTTCTGTGGCGGACAAGATAACGGTCCCACCGGGACTGCGCGAGCTGTTGCAAGAGTTAACAGTGCACTTGCTACGTGAGCGCCCAGAAGACCTTGTTCAGGCTTCCATTGATTTTCTTACAATGAAAAAAGCCACTTCAGATAACCGGACGAACAAAGGAACCGAAAGTGAGGAGGATGAAGATGCGGAACCAATGCCTATGCCACCAAGACGCGAAGCGCGAAGAGCTGCAGTTGCAGCAGAAAGCTATGACCCCGAAAAGGATGACGGCAGCACCACAGTAAAAGTTGTTCATCCGAAGACAGAGGAGCAACGTCAGAGACTTAATCAGGCTACAAAAGATATCCTCTTGTTTCGGTGCCTGGATGACGATCAGATGCAGGATGTCATCGACGCGATGTTTGAACGTCGCGTAAAAGCGGGTGAAAAAGTTATTACACTTGGCGAAGACGGTGATAACTTCTATGTGATCGAAAAGGGAGTCTACGATATTATCGTGAGGGTCGATGGACAGGAAAAGAAAGTCGGCCAGTACGACAACAAAGGTTCATTTGGTGAATTAGCCCTTATGTACAACACCCCACGGGCAGCAACAATTCAGGCTACTGAAGACGGTGTGGTCTGGGCAATGACTCGTGAAGTGTTTCGCGGGATTGTCCTAAAGAAGGCATTCGAAAAACGGAGAATGTACGAAGAATTACTCAACCAGGTGCCGATTCTTGAAAGCCTGAGTGCTTATGAACGCATGAATGTAGCTGATGCTCTGAAGACTAGAATTTACAACGACGGCGATCAAATCCTAAAGCAAGGCGACCCAGGTGATGAAATGTTCTTCATTGAAGATGGAGAGGTACGCATCATGATGAAGCGAGTTGGGGAATCCGAGGAGAAGGAAGTAGCTAAAATTGAAAAAGGTGGCTACTTTGGTGAACTAGCATTACTCACTAGCCATCCAAGGGCTGCGTCCGCGTACGCTGTTGGAAGAACAAAGCTTGCTGTTCTGGATGTGGGCAGTTTTGAGCGACTACTTGGACCTTGTTTGAACATCTTGAGACGCAATATTGATGGATATGAGGAAAAGTTGAAGTCCGTCTTTGGAAGCCTAGATAAGGTTCCGGAACTTCGGCAGTGATGTTCGAACTCATGAATTGTGATGCAACGAGGCAGAAGAACAAAACTCTTTAGGAGGCACAAAATCGGTGAGTGCAATGTGCTGTGATCGATATCCCCTACTTTAATGTGGCTATTTTGGATATATATGTACCTGTGGACCATATAACGGACTTGCTACTTCAAGTCTCATCTATCGACGAACTGGTTTAACAACCGAATCTGGAGGGTCGCCTCAGGTGTTCCGATCTCTTGCAAAATGTTTCCTCTATGGTAAGAAACCCTATTTACTCCATGTCTAACTTCTTTCCCAATAATTTTGCCGTATGAATCCGCACACAAACTAACTACAATCATCTATAACATGAAGTTCAACAATCATGGTTCCTTTTCCGTGGCGTGGTTTTTTTATAGCAGGTACCCGCTATATTATTTTTCCATTGTCAGTCTGCACAAGGTAAACCATTCGTTCTAACTGTAATTGTTCATGATATTTTAGATCTTTACCCCGTAAACCCTCCAACTTTGAGTCGGATTGTTCATTTGTCTGCTTCCTATCAGAGGGTCTTGGTGTAATATGTTAGTTGAAAAAACTTCAAGATATGCAGCTGCGGACGCAGGTGGTAATTCTCAACACCATATATGTTCCTTTTGTCCCTGAGTGTACTTGTACAATGTTCCGAAATCAATACGACTTTCAAAAATCCAAATATTGCTTCGATTCATTTGTTACTATGATAGTTGTTACCTGACAACCTGTTATTAGTTCACCGTACAGCATTTCTGCAGTGAGTTAAATGACTTACAGTTTTCTTGCTTCGGATGGGTGTTCGGCGCACGCGCATGGTCATGTTTGTGCAGACAAACCACATTTACTGTTACTTCGGACCTATTTCTCCACATGTTTTATGGCATTCATTCCTATGTATTCGGCGGGAGACAAAGCTGGGGAACTGAACTGGGTTCAGATCTAGGTTGAGTTGGTGTTACACGTTATTGCGGCCTCTATACTGCAGTGTCTATTCCACTACCCACTATGGTGCTTCCACTCATAGATGGGTTGGGTCCACCCTTTCGGTACGTCGAGATTTACGTTCCTTGTATTACGAAAATAGGCTACAGTGAGAAAGCAAATTTACCTACAGCGACCGCCTACAGTATTTATCGCCAGGCCTGTTGAGATTGACGTGTGAACAATTTGCCGGTCATCGCTACCAAGGTAGGCGTGGTATTCTCCGCGGATAGGACGCAAATCTTCGGCACACAACATTGACTGGTTCTACTGCATCTTTCCCAAAGCCCCACAACAAATTCTCACATCTTATTCAGGATGGTCGATATTACTACTAACTCTTATTTTTAATTTTCTCGTGAAGCTTGCGAAAGATTCAAAGACGCAAGCCCTTGGACGACGTGTAATATAGAGTTAACAGACCATTATAAGGGGGTCGCCTTGAGAGTCGACCGTTTTTTCTATCCTGATCATTCGAACTGATGAGGCCTTCATACCAATGCATTTGCTGACTGCGATATGACGCAGAACTTCTGAGAGATGTCCGTGGGCACATATGAGATGCACATTTCGCCTATATGAAGTTACAAGAAGTTTGAGCTTGAGTTTAACATAAGGCAACTTCAGTTTTTGTGTGAGAGGAATTGAGCTGACATTACTGTTATTATGTGACCTGTCGGAAGTGAAACGTTTCAAGTGTTATCGTAAAAACTTCTCCGTTTTTTTTTCAACAGAGCTGGGTAAATCTACTGTGTTTCAATCGCAGTCCCCACATTTGTTTTGTGTCTATTGATTTTTCAAAAGAGCTTTCCGGTACTGTCCACGACACAATGAACCACTCGGTAATTCGAGACCTAGGTTGTGTTTAATCACATCATTACACGTGAAATTAAAACAGGATCTCAGCTGAATCGGTTAGATGATCATAGGTGATAGAAAAATCATTGAAAACGAATTTCGGTTTGCTAATACTACTAAGTAGATGTGTCCTTGTATGTCTGGGTGGGGGCGTGATGGCCCAAGTGGTCAGAGCGCGAACTTACTGACCGGAAGGTCCGTGGTTCGAATCCGACCTCTGCCTTTCGACTTCCCTGTCTAGGCTTGGGCAATCTGACCGTATCCCAACCCTCGTGCCTTCTATGGGTGGCATGGCAGTTAGGCGCCGAACGGGTGCTACAGCTGAACGAATGTCTAGGTGTATGGTTCCGTACGATTCCTCGTGCACCTCAAGTCCGCGAGCAGTGATGTATTGATATGTTTCGTTATTGTTGTTGTTGAGATGCTGTTGCTGAACATCAATAAAAAAATGATACTCACAAAGTTTAGAATTGCACTCTGACCTAGACTAGGTTTCCGCACCACCAGTTCCGATTTTGTGTAAGAGAGTTTCTCCCACTTCTGTAATCTTCCCAAACAGATACTCGTTTTCACCGTTTAGTTCATGGGAAACTTTCTGTCCACAGATTCGGATTCAATAAAAAAAATTACCAACACCAACAAAAGCAAAAAAATGCTTGTACTGATCTGACAGATGTGTTTAAATCACATGTTTTGTTATCCATCAGATGCATCTACAGTGAGAAATTGGGACTTTGTTTCATCGATTACCGAAACTGTTGTTTGCGCTCGTCATTTCCTTCCTGAAAAACAAACACAAGTTTTGTAGGGAGTTAAAATGACAGACGTTTCGGCACGTCAAACTGAAGTATATGCTCAAGATACCCTCACAAACATTCTGATCAAGGTTCGATAACGATTTTTTTGTTCCTCTCTACCTACTGGTTCAGAGCTTCTTCTAACGTATGTTCTTTTAAGTAAGGGGTCTTAGGGATTTTGATTGCGAGCTTGTTAATTACTTTGTTGTAGCTCTGCTCAACACTTGAAAAATAGTTCCAAGTTATGCGGCGAAACCACTCTGTGGCGGCCGCTGTCAATCTCCTTCATGAGAGAAAGAGTCATCATCCTCCAGATTAGGTCTGGTTCCTTGTGGAATAGAATGTAAATTACCCTGGTGTTAGAAGTAGACTCAACGAAAACTCTCGCTTAAAATGTCTTCAGCTGAACGCGCGCCTCAAAGACCGCCTCGGTTCTGATTGATACGATATTCGAGATATCTTGACATAACACATAACTCGCTAGGCTACCTAGAGCTCTTCGACAAAAAATGCGTGACATTTCCAGTATCTGGATCATGGGCTGGCCATTAATCAGTTGAAGAATATCACAAATCAGGACCTCCAGCTATCACCAAAGTAATTTGCAAAGACTGACTTTTACCCATGGCGTATAAGGCGGTGTTTAAGTGAAACAAGGTTGATGGAAATTCAGTACTGCACTTACCTGATGAATCCCAGAAAGGAACAAGAGCAGTGGCCAGCTGGCTCCTAAAATTTCATCAACCTTATCGGTAGTGTGTTAGTTCAAGTCTTCTGTATTTTGCAGATGCCTCTTCCAGATTTCACGGAGGGCACCATTCGTAAGGATGTAAACTGAAAATGAATCCCACGGGCGGATACCAAAGGCTGCGTGGTGCTCGACGCATTGATAGAAACACCCTGTGAGCATCCACCCTTTGTTACAAACATAAGGGGTAAGCTGGTGGATAGTATGATTGCTACTGAGCTGCTCACCGGATCATGTGGGACAGAACACCTGATGAGCTGTGATACATTAAAACTGGCCTGTGGACTGTTTGAGGATCACTACAGTTGGAATGCGAGGGGTCTCTTGAGAGATGAATGAGCACAAACTGCGAATGACCACAAAGGGAAGAGATAAACTGGGAAAGTGTGACGTGACTTGATGATTACGTGTGGATCTTGTTTTTGTCACGCAAACTACCTGACACGCAAACTGAAAACTAACGAGGTGCGTCCGAAATTCGGTCCATCGAAGTTCCAGCTCACCAATCAACTGGTCTTTTATCTTGACTGGACAAAAGTGCGTGAGTTACGATACTTTTTTGGGAAACGCTTATCTCTATAAGCTGCTTCTACATGTAAAGTAGATAGTGTTTATATTTGAATGAATCTACTCACAAGGTTGCTGATAAGTCTTCAACGGTCTACGACCGGTTTCGCCCTTCTTGGGGCTCACCATGTAAGTCCCTTTCTCGGCCGTTCTCGAGTTTGTGTCAACCTTATGTTCTACATGAACCCAAGTCATATAGAATGTACAGTTGAGTGTATTTTGAAGATTGCGCACAAATTTGATTCAGGTAGAACATGGGGTTGGCAGAAATTAATAGACTGTCTCTACTGGGAGAGTCCAAAGTCAAACGGCGAAGCCGGTCATGGGCTGTAGAAGTTTTCGGCAAAATTGTGAGTAGTTTCATGTAGAAAAATGTACTAGGATATCGGAAATATAGTACCAACTGAAATATGAGGCGGTCTTTGTCCAGCACGTTTAGTTGAGGAATATCATATTTGAGAGATTCAGCTGGGGTTAAGTCTCCGGTTAAAACCAGATGGGTGTGCAAATGAGTGCAGTTCGCGTCCTGTGTTAACCAGAATGAGTAAGGGATACTTTCAATTTCTATGCCAATAGCTAGTTGACCGAGGGCCATAGTTTAGACGCATACCCCAGCCAGTTACCTGGTCGGCCCAGTTTTCATTATGGTTGAACCTGTAATTTAAGATGGCTTATTAAGCATTTTTGACTTTGGACGTGGAAGGAATGAGGTTAAATTTTTTCTATACCTTTCTGACACTTCCAGCGGTCGAGCATAGCGTTAAGCATGAACTAAGGCAGGATGGTCAGTGATTATTGTGATCGTAAAGTCCGCCGATAGTGTATTCACTTACACTCTTCATTTTCTCACAAACTTATGAGTGATAGTTCAGCTACTTATCTATTTTCAGGTGGTCTTTGTTTAGTTCCTTGAAAAATTTAGAGATATCGATTGGAATATTTGGAATTGTTGAAGGTAGTGAAGGAAATATTTGACACTCCTAACTAAGCGCTTTTCTGCTATCATTGTCTACGTCATTAAGGTATGCGAAACCCGTGTTTTAAGCCTGCCGTCTGTGGTCTAGATCTGGGCAATAGGGGAATTTAATCAGTCTGGTTTAACCTTCGCACGGTCAAAGAAGGCTAACAGCCTCGATTAGCATTCATGCAGATTCATCACCAGATTGCCTGTTTATCTCTGTCACGTGCTTTTGATGCGCGGTGTGCTCGAGGTTAACTCGTTTCCCTAGGGCTTAACTTACTTCAGCGCTCGCTGTTTCAGTGTCATCTGGTTAGACGTAACAGGCAATTTAGGGTGGATTAAAGGCCTCCTAAAAGGCTCATACGGTTCGTTCCGATACAGCTTGCGCCACGACTCTCCAAGCGTTGACGGCTTTGCCTCGAGTGACCTTAAGCGCTATAGCTAACATCACCGATAACTGTTTAGCACACGATGTTTCGAATATGCGCGAACCATTTTCGTCAAAGTACGCTTTGAGTTGCCGTAAACTTTACCACTGCGAGCGTCCGGATGATATTGGTGTTGACTGTTTTTTGCTTGTTTATTTGTCTAGGACAGTCGATAAGTCTGAAAGCCTTGATTATCGAACAGAATCGACTATTCGCTGTTCCTCATTGAATGGGAGTGACGGGATGAGGTGAATCAATGTCTAGTTTGCTGCCAACCCTGCATCAAGTTACTTCACTCAACCTTTTTATCCGGAATAGGAAAGATGTTTTATTTTCTCCTTGTAGCACCCATCCGAACTTTATAGTTGAGACTTCGTACTAAACCTAGCCGCGGCAAGTTTTCTAAGGTACATTCGTTTCATCCAGGTTAGGATTCCTTTGCTAATTTGCCTACTAGAACGGAGACTTCTCTAAACACGAGGGCCGTAGTCAGTCTCACGAAGAAACATAGCATCACTTTCTAGTGGTTTATCCGGCGACGTCACAAGTAGATTTGGATTTAGTTTGTGTTGGTAAATTCATGAGTTTACTGGATGAGTTTAAGCCGTCAGCTATCACGTTTGGTAAAATAAACGCTCAGTTATGTACTCTATACGGCTATTAGAGGACATTTATTTGTCATCCTTCCAGAAACAAAACATATTTCACACTGGTCTGTAAAACGCTTCTGCTATTTTATCGGTTGATTAGGGTCTCCTCACCTCCAATGTTGCAGGACGCCACTGGGGCATTTTAATGAAGATGACAATTACACTGCTACTGCTCCAGACGTTGTGTGGTTGTTGTGTTTGATGATGATGATGGTGGTGGTAACGGTACTGATAATGACGGTGCGGAAGAAGAACACGATGATGATGGTGATTGGCCGGCAAACCAAGCAGAGTGTTCCTCTACTTAGTTTTACTTTAAGATGACGGAGAAGACGTTCATCATACTATTTATTTACCCGTAGTGAACATGAAAGCACCTTTGGAAGAGCTTTGGATTAGACTTTTTTGGCAATGAAGCCGACTCCACTGCACTCCATTCTTATACTTGCTTGCATCCTGATGAGTTGAGTACCGGCTTCAGCAAATATCAGGGGCTTGTTCATATCTATAAGCCAGTTTTTTTTAGCATATACCATCAGTTGTTCCACTAATGAGACTGTCCTCAAACCGCAAATCCGCTGAGGAGGTATTTTCGCTGGATTGTGGTCGACCACTGTGGAACATTTAAGGCAGTAATTCATTTGGTTTTTATTTAAGCTAGGCAATACACTACCCATTTTCAGACTATCCATTCTCCGGCAGCTGTGCCATTCTCTTAAATATTCGGCAATTTTTCATGGAGTTACAACATAGTGGATTCTGCTGTAAGAAAAAATTACTCCTGGAAAGTCACCGATTTTGAAGTCGTAACAATACTGTTGGTCAAGATTTGGTCAAAATTTTGTAGATGGTTGCAACGAACTTTCCCATTTGAATCTTTCAGGCTGTCATGCTCAGCGACTATATATGCTCAATATACATCTGAAATACGAACAGTTTGCGAGTATAAAAACGTGTGCATTATTGGCAAGGAGCCTAGCTCGTCACTTTCCCCAATTAATCGATCTCAAACCGCACTATAAGTGAGCTACGAAATGGGACCATACGTTGCTAACGAAAAACATAGACCGGATTAATAAATAGTCAGTTTGGCTGACGAAGGCAGTCAACCGTGGATAGCTTTAAAGCGATGATCCGCAACATTAATAGGAAGTTTTATTTCATTGGCAAAATGCCATTGGATTTGCATTTAGGCGAACGAGTAATTCTGGCTCGTCTTATACGTTGCACGGTTTCCCTTCGTTCATTTAAAACGTGGAAACTGCAGAAAACAGACCATGAATCTCCAGTCTTACTGTACAACGCAGTAACAGGTTTTGTTGGCTTGGATACACGTGCTGAATGAAAGAATAGTGATTTAACTCGACCACGGAGGCAGGGTTAATCACTTCTCTGGTGATTAACCAGATTTTAGTGATTCTCGTGAGTTCCGACTTTTACCATGGCTTTAAGAAACTTGAACCTTCAACTGTGTTTATTGATGGCCTGGTACACCTCTCTGCAGCGTTATCAGGTCAGCTAATTCGAGTGCAACTAATTTCTCTCACAGAACTTGACAGATGAAGGTCAAGGACTACAATTTATAGTTTCAGTGCATTAAATTGTTTTCGAGTGGAGGCCTGTAGTAACCTCAACATTTATGGACGAATCTAGCTTACACGTAATGCTGTGCTGCTGTTCTAACGGTTGCCATGTATAATTGCTAGCGTTTAAGGTCATCACTAACTAATATTTCAGTGTCGTTTATGCAATCAAGCTGTGTGTTAAGTGTCCTTCAGTAATAGGATTGTCGATGCATAAATCATTTGCTGTAGCAGATTTTATTGGATAACGTGACAGAGAATTTAAATGTGTATTCGGTGGCGCTCAGCTGTGACAATGAACAACGCAGCATACACTATTAAGGACGTAGACCCAGATCAGTATCTTTAGCACGTCATAAATCATTGCTGTAGCAGGTTTTATTGGATAACGTGACAGAGAATTTAAATGTGTATTCGGTGGCGCTCAGCTGTGACAATGAACAACGCAGCATACACTATTAAGGACGTAGACCCAGATCAGTATCTTTAGCACGTACCCTTACTTCACGAATTTAGGTCACGACACTGTTCTTTCTTCCAGCATTGCTCATAAAGTACACAGTCTTTTAAACGGTAGAAATCAAAGGAACACCAGGATACGTTCCAATTGCTGTGACTATCACTTACCTCCATTAAAATTTGGAGCTTGGAAAGTTTTTGTTCCTCCGCCTAATCCTTCGTTGCGATATGCTTTTTCTTGTTGAGATAAAACAGAAAGGACACAATATAGGCTATATATTGCGCATATATATATATATTGCGCAATTCACTAACCACCGTGCTAAACTCGCTAGTTGCAAATTTTTTGTCTACAGCTTACTATAATACAAGTTTAGTTTGTTTGAAGAAACCTAAAAATAAAACTAGATCAGCAATAAATAACACTGAATTCTTTCTGCATGAGTGCCCACATTTCTGGCTGTTACTTTTAGCGGGGATCAATATCCGGAAAGCCACTGGTTCGGACTCATGAGATGCTTAAAATTTTTCAGTAAGAACGACTTAGCTTCCTGAGTTTCTCAGTTCCCATCACCAGTCAAGTTTGCTTACGCAAGCTAAACCAGATGGCCCCTTGGGCAGTTCGAAAATACCCGCAGTATAGTACAGCACCAATATGAACTTATGTCTGATGGCAGGGTGAACTCAAATCGTAACTAATGTCATCCTCAAATCCGAGCAATCAGCTTATCCGTAGACTGGCCTTATCCTATGTCACATTCACGAATCCGATAGGGAAAAGCATGGAGTATTGCCGACCTGTGGCTTTTTCGAATTACGCAAACTGTCACAACGTAGCAGCCTATTGTTGGGTGGAACTTGACTCACCTTCCAAGGGCATTTCTAGCATGAATATGTATCCAAACGCTCCTGCACAAAGACTGTGAATCCGGACACAGCAGTTTCCTATGGAATTTCCGTTTTTTCACGGTTCACCGGAATAAACATTTGCGTCATCCCTTTGCCCAAAAATCTCAACATCCGCAAGATGTATATACTGCAATTAACCTAAATATAGGCGTGCCAGAAAAATTGTAGAGTCCATTACTGATCAGCTGAGTACTGATGTTCAGCCCATAGTGGTGTGTAGTCCAGTTTACAGTAAACGTAAGCTGCGCAAATTGTTTCCAGATGAGTGTGCCTGTAACGAGGGAAGTTTGGTTTCTATCGACCCAGGACTGTGAATAGCGCGCAACACTTTTGGGGTGCTGAGCAGACAATCAATAAATTCTGGTTATTTGATGAGCCAACAGCAGTTCACTTCCTCTCTGTGTGTATCACTCCAAGGCTAAATTTCCGGTCAGTTTTGTATGAACGCTTCACCTGCAAGTAACTCCAATGAAGCTTACTTTAGTCATCAGGGCGATATCGATATCGGATAGATTAATCCGTGTGATGTTGCTACTTCGATCATATAAGTGCAAAGGAAACCATCCTTTTGGGTTGTTTACCCTGGCCTACTATCACCTGGTAACAAGCCTGAAGCCGCTGCTTTTTCATTCAACAGGTTGTTAAACTTAGAACAAACAAGGAGTGAAATGAATCTTTTCCAGAGAATAATGTACGGTGCATTTCAGTAAGTATGCATCAAGGGTTTGTTCCAAAACACTAAGTCATTCACGTGACAAACGGATTGCTTGCAAACTGTTTCGTTTGCCTGGTTATCTTTTCGCTTAATGTCTTTTACGATTTCTCAACCTGCCAGGTGTCGAGTAGACTCAGTGTGGCCAGGACCGGGCGTTTTTCCTATTTGATTTAAGGACAGATGTATACATATTAGAACATAATGAAGGCATCAGCTGGATTGATTTAATGTTTTAGATAGGTCAGATATTCATCCGATGCGGGCTGGTGGAAGCACGGCGTACTTCAACTACTTTTGTTCCTCTGCTGGACCATTCTGATTGCCAAATTACATCGCAATTAGAGTGAGTTCTCAGCACGCATAGAGAGACAGTAACGGAGTCCATCTTCGGACATGAAGAACTACATCCGACCACAACTTTTAGCAGAACTAAGTGCTTCGGAGTAAACATGTTTGGAGCGAAGAAATGTTCGGAAGGAAATCTGGATTTGAGGAGTCCTATGTGTATGAATCTGTATGAATTCAACAAAAACTCTGCTGAATACCTTCGGATTCCCTTTAGTTTGTACCACCAACTGTTTATGCAGTAACTTTCATCCGACATAATCTCTCTGAGAATATTCTTGGTTTTGATAAATTTTCCCCCACAATTTTACAGATTCCAAAATTAAAGGATGCGCAACTGCGCATACTGGAATTTAGAAGTGTATTTGTCTTTTTTTGCGTGAATTTATTTTAAGGGGTGAAATTTGTAATGATAATGCAACCGAACCCCTCTAGAGCGCTCACCATATAGACCGCCAGAAAGGTTGCTAAGGAGTGGTCCCGTAAGCGCCTTGAACATCATACACCATGATTCACTGTCGTATGAGACAGAAAAAAGCTTGCTGCATTGAAAAGTTTGAGGCTTTGTGTGTCACTCAGTGGCACCGATCCTCTTCATTCCTTCAGTTTTGTGATCGCTTCATTACTTCATAACCACAAGGGTAGATTATAATTTACCCGAAAACGTTAATCATCGCATCAACCCATTTTTAGCTAAGTTTGAGATATTATTCGTGCACCGAAAGCAGTTAGTAATGTGCTGGTACTTGGAAAACATTTATTCCTACAATGTTAACAGCAAACACCGTTAGTCCTCTCGGTGAATCGTTTTTTGAGCTCAAAGCTCCAGGACCTCAAACAGTTGTCCTTCTTTTATGGTATTTAAACTGAGTTGCGGCGCCAATACACTAGGTTAAATCAGCAGCCAATAATTTGGAAGGTGTGTTTTAAGTGTGAAATCTAGATTTAGTCATGTGAGGAGAGTTTTCTCCAACCTGCAAGAGATAGCACAATAAGTTGCTTCATCCCTCTCGGGAATCGTCTGTCATGCTCATCTCTAGATTATGTAACGGGAGAAGTTCTGCCTCAGACAAGTCTGTTAAAAAAATCACGCAGTGACTGTAAATATATAGATTACTGGATTCTTTGGATCTTCGCCATTTAAACCTCCGTGCTTCCTATATTCCCCACCATTTGGTGTCCAGATCCAAATGATTTCTTCACAATTTGCGTCAGGCGTGTATTTCGGCGTTTGAGGGATGGGCTGTAATAGTTCTCGTTCTGCTGCTTGGACCAGTCTAAATAATACAGAGTGTGTGCATGCTCCGATCACACAGGCCATGTCAAAGCTCAGTGAGCCAAGCACTTCAAAGAGAACTCAAGTTGACAATGACCTGAGCAACTGCAAGCCATCCGGAGTGACGTGTGTTCGGATCATTTGTTCGGTTATTCTACCGATTCATTGTGACCTTCATATTGTATCCAAAGTGGTAGCTCACGTGTCCATTGCTCACAATCGACCAAAAATGGAAGGTCTGTCCTTCTGTTAGATAGCATTCCGTGATGGTTTAATCAGGTACCGAAAGACATTTCAAGACCATGTGGTCAACCACCTAGAGTTGTCTGAAAAGTAAAAAAATCTATTGTCTTTCTTGTCTTCTTCGGTAGCTGTGAAAAAAAACAGGTCATAAAAACGTGGGACGCAGTAGGTCAACGTGCTCCTCAGGAGCAACAGTGTGAGAAGAAACGCGAATAGATAGAAACAATGAGCCAGTATTTTTATATCAGGTGTAAATACAGGGAGAGAAGAAAATGTTGCACACAATAATACCTGGACACCAAGGAAACTACCCACAGAAGCTGAAGCCTGCAACAACCAGGCTTAGTGCATAATCAGAGATGAATATAAGTCTGACAAAATGGCATTGTTATATCAGTTAAAACTATACCATTTTTCATGGTTTTCAGAAGAAATGGAAAAAAAGTGAAAGCACACATTAATTGCGGTACGCGCCGGAAACCGAGAGATAAGAAAAGCATTTGTAGCTTATTTTTGGCAACGTAACGGTTTAGATGCTTCGAAAACGTTTATCCAGCTTAAGGATCTATGTATTGGGTAAATAAAAAAGCTAGATGCCGGGTATTTTGTCTTAGAAGTGTTTGATCGAGTCTGATACAAAAATTGAGTGTAGAAACAGATGAGTGTGGATACTGAAAAAGCCACAGTTCACCTTACTGATCTCACTGTCCAGTACCACCAAACGAGACAGCAGGCAAATTCTCACATATCACTTGATTTTGTCACTCCGCGTCGGCAAGTCTCTAAGGTGCCATGGAACTTTGTAAGTATTTGATGAGCAGTCTCTTCATCGGGTGTCTTTTTGGAGTAACTGTAACAGTACGTATTTTGCACTCAGTTGGTCCGTGTTTGGAATACATTTGAAGTGGGCGAACATGCGATAAGAATAGCAGCATGTACTTCACCAGGAGGTTTGCATGCTTCGAGCAAACTTTGAAAGACATTCGGACATTAATACGGGTCTCATGTAACTGACTGGTTATTTAGTGACCAGTTTTCCGGATGGTGTCGCTGGCATTCGTACAATCTGTTTCAACTGTGGACGATTGTTCTGATGGAATGGGTTTTCAGTCCTGCAAGCAGGCCATATTGTTGAAAATCCGTTCACTCGTGGAAACTTTAATGCTACACTCTCACAAGGCTAGGAAAACCATCAGTATCTCTTCTTGCTGACATTTAATGGACTGTGCGGAGATTCTTATGGTTCACGCCACAGTGGCTAAACGCAAACGTAAAAGCCCGAATACAGTGAGAATGAAATGAAGTTTCAAAAGTCTAAGGTGGAAGGGATCCTAAATAGACCCTAAAAAGCGACCCTAGTAAAGGAATACCAAAAAACCTAACCTTGGATGGGATGCACAGCAAAGCTCACCATCCACTCAACCTCTATTACAACAGATTTGACGTGACCAAAATAAAAGTGTTAGTTTGGTTTTAGCGGATGGGTATTCGAAATATCCTATTGAAGCAAGTCTACACTTACTACCTTTGGTCATTCACCCAGGTAGGGTAAAAATATGGTCCAATAAACTGGCGGGTTCACGTGAAATTTTGAGATCAGCATTCATGTATGGTATCTCTTGGTGATACAGAGAGCTTTGCTGTCAAAGGTGAAAGCGCACCTTGATTCAATGAATGACATATTTCGTTAATGTTCGAAAAAATTGGAGTCATAAATTCTAATAAACAAAGTTCATCTTAGATGATTTCTTGAACTTAATGCTCACGTCAGTAGGGAAAGTTTACGATTACTGGAGGGATGCGGGAAAACCTCGTATACGGTCGTGGCTGACAGGTAGGCTGTTGTGAACTCAGCGTGAGCAACACCTCTAACGATTGGCTTCTAACACCTACCATAGCCATGTTGCGTTACAGGGGGTCTAATTATGCAAGCACTGGTGTACAGTTAAGGCCTCCACATACCATGGAGCGGTCGGTGAAGAAGTTCACGCTGGTCTCAATTGATATTATAATTCATTCCTCCTGAACCAACTTCGTCTGTGTTCCGTGTGCACTGGTGATAATTATCATTCGCCTAAAAGGTTGTCCTAAGCTGACCTCACTCATTTGAATTCGGCTTACACTTTGAGCAAGGTCCAACTTATTCGACATATGACCTTAGAATGCTTGGAGTTTTTTGTTTTGCAATACTCGCTTACTGGCAACTCGTGTGCAGCAGTGTGGTGCCATACTGTTGACACCGAGAGATGTTTGCGGGACTAGACTACTCGCTACGCCCCCAATGACGGATCGAGGCCCACAATCTTACTTAAGATATTATACTAGCCCATGTTTATGAATTATCTCAACACGAATCTAGAGAGATCAAGGTCTGGCGGTTCACTGATGTGGCGGCCAGGTTTATTTTACAATCGTTCAGAGAATTTTGTTTATGGGAGGAGCAAAGGTAGCTTTGTAGGTGGACAGAATTTAAAATCTTTTACGGTTTGACCTTCTGCAATACACGAGGCATCTGCTTCGTCCAGCTAGTCACTGATGTGGGTCACGTGTACTGTCAAGAGGGTCGTTCCTGAGTTCGACTGCTGGAGCAAAAAAAACTGTGCATATAGTGATTGATTTTTTCACTAGCGTGCACTGTTAGGAAGAATATGCTTAGGGAACAAAGCACGTAATAACAAAGATATGATATGTGCTCGCACTTGAATCCTCAAACAAGAGTTGAGGGGGAGAGATATCTGGATTCATTGAAGTGTACCTATCATGCAAACGTTCATACGTCACTACCATGATGTCTCATCTAGAGGCAGGCATGTAAACTTTAAATTACCCGTCAATAATTACGGACGGTATGAACTAACTTTCAGTACTCTACTTTCTTTCCACTTTTCGGGTTATCCGGTCATTCAGCTTTCTGCGCTACACGGACATTTCACTGGGTAAGAGTCTAGCGACATCACACTGAATTGTTTATCCGGAAGAAACGGTTCCATCATCAATTGATCCAATAAGGAGCTCGTGTCAACCAACTGTCGGTGATCTCGAATTGTGATAGGATTCTCATGCATATAACGCAGCGTTATCTCTTCTCTGACTTTGGGACCCCCAGACAATTCGGGCACATATTGCATCTCACCGTGCGCACAAACCTATTTGATGTTTTGGGTTAACGGGCTGATAAAAGGTTGATAAAAGTCCATTTCTCCTGTGCTTTAGATTTTGTATTTTTCATAGTATTACTGTTAACCAACTTCAGCTAGCTATAAGGCGTCCTACATCTATCAGCAATCATCGACTTGTTACTGAATATCGGCAACATTTTCCAATATTTAACGAAATACTCATCTGCATACAAATTCAGTTTCAAAGGGTTCAATTGAATCTCAGCTGATTCTCTATTTCGGATACGGTATTTGAGATGTTTTTACTTGAAGAATCACACTGTCCATAAGGTCGAAGAGTACCCAGTCACCTTGTGAGTAGTGTGTTCCGCCAAGAAAAAATAATAATATTGTTGGGAGACAATCTGCAACATCTCGGTAGCAAACCATGCAGTTCTAACATCACTGAAGGATTTCGTTCGAATCTGGATGGTGTTCCGTAATAAAATGGCCAGAATGCTGTGGAATTTGTTCTACAAGGCAGGCACTGGACCAACGGGCTATCCTAGCCTGGGTCACGAAGTCTCCACTGACGCATCAGTGGTACGTAGACCTCGCTGCTCCATCAAATAAGCCAGTGGCATAGCTCACCTAGGCTCATGCTAATAAATAAATCTTGTTTGCATGTCATTGTTGAACGGACTGCCTTTAGGAAGGACAGTGTAGAAAGAAACACGGCCGTAGCTCTGTGCCCACTGTCGCTACCAAAGTGATGGAAACTTGATTCGTACGATTCGCAAAGTGCGTTCTGCGGATTCCGTCGAAACTGGTCGCTATAGAGAGACGGTGCGTAGACATGCCAGTGGCTCATTATGAGTGACTAGCATCTAAACACGGTTCGTCGGGCAACAGCTCATGGACCGTTGGATGTGTGCACATTTTCTGGTAGGCGAAGACGGTTTATGCGGAGCTGACGCGTTGCGAGGAAATAAGATTGGCGGACGAACTTGCAAAGGCCTGTCGCAAAACACAGGTCGGCTTGAAGATGATGACATAACAATGAGTACGGACAATGTCTAATTGTCCACCACTGAGTTGTGGTAATCGCCCAGCGTAATACTACACACCCTGTTACATTACCGTAAATTTTTTTTGGGGGTTGACGTCTGTTGGCGCACCGTCTCAGTAATAACGAGGAAAATTGAGTTGTCATGACAGGCTTGTTATTATTGTTGTTTATTGTCCCGAGGATGTCGTACTGCGTGATTAGAAAACAAAAAAAATTTCTCAAGTTCAAGTTGTTAGCTTTTAACCGATCGACCGATGAGTCGCTGGTGACTCAAAAAGGCAGTTTCTAGGATCTGTTAGTTTACAGCCGAACTAGAGCAGCTGAGCTGCATTTAAACTGGCTTACTTCATTTGCATTAGCGCTAAGGTCCTGAAGCTTGTAATACCTGAGTACGCGATGGTTCTCTGGGTCCTACTGTAAAGTGGTAGACCATTCTATGATCTAAAACAAAAGTCGCGACTTTTCACAGGCTGCAGAAACAGCGGAATTTCGGCCGCTTCCAAACTTCACTATTCAGTTAACCGTTGACTAGTCGATTAGAAATTTCAATTCCGGCCATTCACCAGGAGTAGCCAAACCAGCGGCAGTGGTTTTGCACTAGACTCCCCTTCGTCTCATCGCTGTCCGTTTTTCGGATAGATTCAGTGTCCTGAAGACGGCCGGCCCATTTATTGTAGAGAATTTACCTGTACACTGCAAGTGAAACCGATCAGGTGCTTGAATGCATCGTCTGCATGGTGTCCAGGTTTCTCCAGGTCAATAAAGCAGTAATGACTGCCCTGTTGTCAGGTGTACTTCAATCTTGGTATCTCTATACAAAAAGTATCTGGTGAAGAGTTTTTCCCTTGAACGACCAATACATTCATTAGGAGGCTATGAAGACCCACTCAGAAATGGTTTTTCCAGGAAATTCACACTAGCCACTAATCCAGATAAAATTGTACAGAGGTCACTTTTGATAGAACTAGTTTTCCTGGGAAGCTCAGGCTCTGAAGCTCACACACACAGCATTCTGCAGGACCGCAGTACATATTGCTACAGTCAAAAATGACTCAGAAGAACAGAAGTCAGTGTCAGAAATAATGACCACACACAGTTACTGGTGCGTATGTGAGATTATTGTTATACCAGAAGGGATTTATAGAAAACAAAAAGGCAAGAATGGCCCAAGCAGTTCGTTGCCTGCTATTACTGTGTTAAGCCACATTCTCTTGCTGCTTGCGAATTCCGCTGAATAATCACAGTCCGCACCATACCGTAGGTTTTTACATAAAAATACCAATGTATGGTTTGGAAAATGAATACCATCAGTGATAAAGTAAGATAATTGCTTAAGTGTAACATTCTTTCAGGTGCCTACCTGCAGTGCCAACCAAAGGAAGCGCGATAGCTGGGATACTGCCAAGTTGCCCAAGATTAGACAGAGGAAGTCGAGAGAGAGAGGTCGGGTTCGAACCGCGGACTTCCCGGTCAGTAAATTTGCGCTCTAACTACTGAGCCATCTCACCAACAGTGGTGCCTACAGACAAGCTCATTTTCACTACCAGCCTCCCCCAGATTGAAGAAAGAGCTTTTGGTTCAGAATGACCGCAGCAAGCGGCCCACCAAAATACAAAGTAAGAGTAAAAGTGCAATCACTAGTGTTCCTCTAAGGCTCAAATGCCAGGGAATAAATCCACCATTTCTCAAGCTTGTTGTGCTTCCACAGCACAAGCGTCCGTTTCTTCTAATCTTATTCACAGCCCGGTCGCTTTGGCTGACATGAAAAAACAGAAAACATTTTTGTTCCATTATACGCCACCCACTGCAGCCATCATCAGAGTATACCAAATCACCACTGACAGTGCGTAAGTTTAACTCAAGTTATGCAGAACTTGCTCCTTCCTTGCGTGCAGTGAGTTCGTCCTTGTCGCTCAATGAGAACGTTTGGCGACTTCCAAGAGCATTTTTTCACCAGCTTGAATTCACAATACACGCCTCGGTCTTGAGTTCTCACAGGAGACCGTTTTGGAAAACAGTTGGTTAATAGTGTGCCACTCACAATGCGTAAACGAAATTATCGATTAGCGCAAAATTTATGCGAGCAAAGTTTTTTGTTGTTGCAAAATTAGGAATGCTTCATATTCTGACTTCATTATTGACTTAAGCAAATGATTGCTCACGCCCTTCGATTAAAAGTAAATAAAAGGCGAACAGTGCGTCTGAGAATCCATCGTTTCAGAAATTACTTATTCTTTTGCGATTAAGGAAGCAGTCTGATCCTAATTCGATGGCTCTTGTTTGCCATGTTTTTATCTTCCCTGTATAGAAGAATGCCCTAAAAAAGCTGCTTCAGTGTAAGGAAAGACGTGGGTCCCATATGAAGAAAGTGGCTGATATGGGATTCACTGTTGTCTTTCATCAGCAAATGCTAACCTCCAAATATTTTTGTCATTTTGATGTCTGCGATTAATCAGTATCGTAAACACACTGATACCCAACTAATTAATATCTATACCCGCTTGATGGTGGCGGGACTTCACAAGAATGTATTGGATGCATCTGAGTGAGCACGTTTGAACATCTTCCGCATGGTCATCGATACATGCCGTCGATGAGCTATAATAATCGCGATGATCGTGCTCGACGCCCTCTCCGTTTGGCGTGGTCCCGGCTGTAAAACCTACGCAGACGAGAGTGAAACAGGTGCAAGTTTTGCGGATTTCGCAACTACCCAAAACGAATCGCTTTTCCATTCACGTGTTTTGTCATATTAGACGCTGCTGGTCCTCTTCTTCACTTTTGTGCATGCTACCCAGTAGGATGTGGTAAGCCTGACATAAATCGCTCACCGTTTATCAAATATGTGGTTATTGACGAGATAGGTCACGTGCAATGGGTGCGTTGCTGGAATTTAAACGGACTGCATCGCTCGTACTCTCTAATAAAGTGGTGCATATGATCACCTCGGTATATCTTTTACTTACATTTCACTGCCGTGACTATCCTTTTATACACTGTTGTCTCCCAGTAGGTTTAGTCTGCGGCTTAAGGAAACAACAGTTATGGTCTTAGATACATACGCACACTAATGACTTCTCGCCAAACACTGGTAAAATAAATGTTCTGAAGACAAAATAAACCTATAGAGGAGAATGTTGGTAGCTCAGGTAGCGTAGATGGTGGTCGTTGAGGTGACATCATCATTGCATTATTGGGGAGCGTAATAGTGAGTAGCGGTGGGTTGGTAGTTGTGCCTCGATTGGTGATGAAACGTTTGCAATCAAATTGTCCAGCTCAGCGAACAAGCAAACGACCACCACAAACTAAACCGTGAAATTACACCAAAGTGTGGATGTAGTGTGATAGAATCTCACGCTCACTGATGGTTGTTAGCAGCACTTTTCGCTGGTTATACGGAGGGCTAAAATTGGGACCTCTGGAGTAGGAGGGGAAGGATCACGATCAGCATAAACTGTGAAGAGGCGAATGTTTCCACAAAATTTCGGGTCATCCAGTTCAAGGTAATACAAAAGTACTCCACAATTAGGTCAACTGTTTTTATTGGATGAATTGTTAGTCCGAGGTTCAGTACGTTTGTTACGCCAACTGTGGCGAAATGTCTGTCATCCTCTGAGCGGCGTAGTCAAAAATAAAGTGCCCGTATGGAATTTGCGGACCGCTGAATCCTAAAATTGGACAGAATACTGCATCTGCTAATACGGGGGAAGTTATTCGCGTGCGGTTTGTGTTGACTCGTTCAGAGGCTGTTTGCTGACCGCTGCATCACTTTCATTTTTCTGCACGAGGAGTTACTAGTTTATCATCTAAAACTGAAACGTTTTATTCTAACTCTTGAAGCACCCACCCCAGTTTACCTCATAAGTGGGACTTCTAGTCACAACACATGAGAGAGGTCGTCAGTGATTATAACATTGTTTCAGGGGTGACGATGATGGTACCATATTTAGTTGTTGCATATGGGACCAGTGGCTATGTGATCGAGTGATTTATCAAGGTGAGCATAGGCCTGTTCGCGAAGGTCGAAACGTCACACTATTACCGCAGTTTTGTTACGAGAGTATAAAGGCTGCAGAAATTGAATAATAACGGGAACCTGTTTGAAAGCAGATGATTAAAGCAAATGATAAGGTGTAAATATACCATAGGTGATCAGCAGACTTCTTGTGAGGAGAACAGTCAGTTACAGAGGTAATGCCACTGTTCAACAGTAGCCCGACTGTTGGTATTGAGTAAGACCAATCCAAGAGAAATTAGGTGTATTTTAATAATGGACTACGTGTGTCTGCAATTCCGATCGCAAGCAGAATCGCTTTCCTGTTAAATTCAGAGTCTGGCCAGGTTTAGCATTACGGTAAGCCTGATTAAAGGAGTTTATGATGTTTCCCAACCAGCCATCACGTCACAGTTACTCCCCATTTTGTAACGTCTTTCCGGTTTGCCAACTTTCATTAGCTTTTAGCCCAAGTTCGCGAAACGCATACGGCCTGTCTGGAAAGAATAGAAATTAGTGCCCAGGGCAGCCAAAACAGACACGTGCATACACACATGCATTAGCCGAAATAAGAAGCGTGAAACAAGGAAGCATTTTTCCCCGAGAACTGTTCAGAAAATGCAATCATCATTTTTCTAAAAGTTCTATAATATACTACCTGGTTAACATCCCCGCTATCAAATCATGCTCATCCACCCTGTACGTACCACTGGAATAGAATACCTGTGGATGTATCCCGCTCAGTTGTAATTGTAAAATTAGGGGAAGTCAGGAAGCTTGTTCTTCATTGAACAGTAGATAAGACCGACCGCACGCGTTTTGCAGAACGTTTCAAAATCCGTGGAGATGGTGCTGATGGGAGAATCAACCAAACCAAGTAATCGCAATAATTTTCGACCAAGCCTGCTATATGCACAACGGCCATTCCCTATTCCATTTGAACATCATCGTCATCATCGTCGGCAGCATGACATCAGTGCTTGACATCGATACTTCACTGCCGTACAACCATGACTTATTTGAAAGCCTTATTGTAAATAAGAGTAAAGGTGGACCGGGAGGGAATTAGTGCTAGCTTACCACAATCATTCCGAGGTGCCTACACCTCCAGACACTCACTCAGACAATCTGGATAGAAACTGACAGCAAGAATGCCACTGACATCGGTTGGCAGCCATATCTTGTAGTGTCTGTAACCAGGCGCAGCACCCAAGCGTTTCGTGATCTCTTTCATACTCCTCTGCCAAGTCAAGGGTTGGCCACCTCTCTGTTTACGCCACTCTGAATTAGGCATGGAAAACAGCACTCTCTTCGGCAAACGATGGTTCGGCATACGCAAAACATGTCCCAACCAACGCAGCTTCTGGTGCCGGACACATTCTTCAATGGAAGTACCCGTTGCACAACCAAAAACGCGCTTCTAACTGCCTCATTACGGATTCGCCGATTCCAACCCACGCGAGCTATGGTTCTGAGACAACGACTGTCGGACACAAGAGAACGTCTCATTTCTGTTGCTCGAATAGTCACACAGCCATACAACAAAACAGCTCATACTGTATCTTGATACACATGTCCTTTGAGATCCAGGGATATACTACTGTGACGCCATAGGTATCGCAAATTAGCAAATGCGACCCTAGCCTTGTAGATTCGTGTATTGACCTCATCTGTCACACTACAGTCAGAGCTAACACAACTTCCAAGATATGCAAAACGCTCCAGAACTTCCAGTACCTCTCCCTGGATTGTAACTGGCGTGTTCAGTGACTGCACGTCCACGAGCAGGACTTTACATTTTGTGGGTGGAAAGTGCATACTAAAGGACGGGATGACTTTGGTCAGTTCATCCAAGAATACTTGTACCTTTTCCTCCTCTTCGAAAAACGATGTCTTCTGCATATTCCAGATAGACAAGGTTTTCTCCACAGGCTATTTTGAACGACACTAGTTATAGAGTTTCAGACAGAAGATAACCGTTTTACCCCTCTTGAATTACATCAATTAGACCGAATCCCCAAAGTTGGATTGTTCTCATTTTCCCTATGAAATTAAATCAAGATTAACTGGTGATAATAGCTCTCATTTGTATGTAATAATTTATCCGGCCCGAAACGCTGACTCTCTTTGGGCTGAAACTGATGCAAATCTCCTCCTGATATTTTAACGTCGAACTGTTCAGAATGCATAACGGAGCAGTTGATTTTTATCTCAGACATACAAAACCAGTCACCAGCAACAGGACAGAGCGCAAACATGCCAGTTTCCATTCAAGCTGGAAAGCACGTGATGAACGACGGAAGTTGAGTAGTTTTTCTTGCGTTTAATGTTTTTCTGGTAGATTCCAGGTGATTCTTTTAGAAGACGGTTATAAATTCGAAAGAGGCTGCTGCTGTTGCGTGCCACAGGGCTGAAAGGGAACTCGTTTAGGTAAGTAGGTCACACCCGGACTGCCGACGCATAGCTGTCCATGCAAGCGTTAACAGGTAAAAGGGGACAGAGTGGCGCTCAGAAAACATCCATCGTGAAGAGCTTGGACGCTATCTTAACGTTAACCAACCTCAGTAACCCGCTGAGCTGTGCTGGGGAATGTTAATTCGACATTCACGGGGTGTGTCATACTGGACTACTTAACGGATGGAGGCCTGATAAACAGTCTGTTGGCTCTCCAGTTCGAGGAGTGAAGCAGCTGTGCCAGTTTGCCCTCAAAAGATGGGCTACCCAAGTAGTCTCTGACTGATAATTTGTGCCTTGCGGTCAGGTTTTCGGGTCAAGCCTTTGGTTGAGAACCTCATCGTTCGCCTGCCTAGAATCGGGTGCCCTGGGAACATCTCTGTGCACTTATAACCTTATTTGTACACAACAAATCATCTTCAGACCGGTGTGTTGTGATATCAGCCAGGTCCCCTTATTCTCTGCATCCAAGAGCGTGTAAAATGGTGCATATTACTGTACAGAAATTAATTTTCAGTTTCAAATTTCTATGAGCCGACGAATGTAGCCAGAATTTGATGCAACGACACGCATATTTTTGAGTTTGGAAATAGGAAACACAGCAGAATCATTACATTTAATTAAAGCGATCCTCTGAGGATATCGGTTCTTTAGGAAATCACCTTGTAAACTTCGTGTCATCCACTCGGTTCATCGCATTCTCTGACTTTTGTCAGAAATCCGCCTAAGTTGAGTAGTCAGATAACCGTACAGTTGTTCCCGCGACTCGAGGTATATGTACAGGCAACAACTATAAAGCGGACGTGTTCGGGCTTGAAGAAGCGGTCCACTGTGTGTTCGGTTATGAATGGGACATGGTAGGTTGAAAAGGCGGGACTCGACACCCTGTTGTTCGGTTTCAAATTCACACTCTCAACTTCCTAGCACTGAGCACTAGCAGGCTGGTATTTACAAAATGAATTCAAATGCTCTACCTAATATAATCGTCAAAACTTTCCGTTAGAGAGAAATGATCCACAACACAAGCAATCAAAAGAAATTCATCCGCGATATGCTTTCACTGATACGTAACCGTACATGAGGCGTGTCTCACAGACCATCCGGTTTCCAGTGCTTTTTGCTTGTGTCAAATTTCTTTACGAGTCTATTCACCACTGAATGGCCAGTTACTGTCAACTTTTCACTATTCTTACAGAAGATCTCATGCTTACCAAGTTGGGGGGGGGCATACGGTCGTAACAAGCAGCAGTTATGACACTGTCAAACATCCGCTGTCACTAAAAAATTCTGAAGGGGATCCAGCAACATCTGTTTACGCAGTAAGCAAAGGGCTTATATAGTTCTTAGGAAAAGGGAGTGTTCTGATCGATCCCAGCCATGCAAGCACAACGGTAGTCACAGTCAACATCTCAGTAACAACTATGGCAACAAAATCGTCCATCAGGTCAGAGTGAACATCAATGTCATTCGTATATCAGTGGGACCAAGTCTTGCGTCTAACCAGATTGTACCGACATTCACATCAGGTGCGAAGCTCGGTCAGGACATTAGATGTGTCACGGTTATGGACACACTACCTTTATGATTCGCCTATAGGTTTCACTGCTTGCTTTGTCTTCACCTGTGCGTACATCTACGCGGACAATGCAAAAATCTGTTGCCGAACGGTCAACTATACCCACCGGACCAGCAGGTTTTCGTTCCTAACATTCTTCCACAAATTTCCTTTACCTTAGATTCATCTTCGCCAGTTGCTCAACTATCATTAAATCTGTTACTTTGTGTTGCGTTTATTCTGTCAAATGGTTAGGTTCATTTCCCCCCTGTTTTTTACGTGCACTTTGAGATAAACGTTACCACACACTTTAGCCTTAAACTTTACACACTTCAAGCAGACCGTTAATACACTGGGTTTGTGGTCTGTCTGAATACGGCGCAGCCAACGTTAGCTTTAAAATCGATTGCACGATCAATTCGTGGCCACTGCAAGACTCGCTTCTGGACAGCTGTACATTTCTACTCTGTAGTCTCCAGAGTTTGTATTACACTGCAAAATTAGATACTAATGTTGACCAGAATCCTAGGGAAAGTTCAAGTTAAACTGAGGAGCACAATGAAGTTGGAGAGTGAATAAGTATTGCAATTGGTTCCTTTGGTTGGTTGGGTTTCTATCAGCTCTTTGTGTGCGCTGCGGCTTGACTTTATTGGGTACACTGTGTTCAGTGTTTAATGTACTAAATCCTGGAAGGCAGCTCATATGTCAGTTTTACTATCGTTGCGATCAAAGTACGCTGGCATTTGCGGTCAAAGGCACGGTTAACGGATCTCATGGTTAGCAGCGTACAACTACAAATCCAATGAGGAAAGGCGTTTTTGAGTGGTGACAGGACGAATGAAAAAAAAGCTTTGTGGCGACCGATGGTAGTAGAAGATTTTATTTTAAACTCCATGTTTGACAACAAATCAAATCAGATTACCACTCTCGTGGCTAGCGAAACACAACACGCTCATAGCGTAAAATTTAGGGCAGATGTTCCTGAAAAGCAATTACAAAGTAATAATTACAAGGTGGAAGCTACTGACCACAGTTTGTCGTCTTTTGTAAACGAAGGAAGTACCTGATAATGAGTACAACGACGGTGGCACGCGTATTTCCAGACGCTTGTTGCTGTACACTACCAAGAAAGCCTCGAATTTTGGATCTGTCCCTGGGATGCTTTACAGAGCTGGTTGGGCTGCTGGACCAGTACGGGCACTGAGTATGGTGAACTTTCTTTGGGATCAACAAATCCGATTAGTAGCTAGGTATTAGCCACATAATAAGAAGTCGGGTCGGCACTGTTTGAGGTGAGATCTGGGCGAAGAGTTCAGCCTTTCAGAACAAGGAACAATGCAAGGTGGTTGGACCTAACTTGTTAACAGATAATGCCTTGAAGACGGGAGAAAATCCATACGATTCTCCACCAGCCTGCTGGTCAGTTGCCGTGCATCGTGCCCATCCGAATCTCCGCATTCAACATTCGGAACTGCTTGGTGACCGGGCGGTGTTCCAGGCTACTGTTCAGCAAAGTGCTGTTCCAATTGGCAAGTTGTCCTCTGCTGCAAGAGGGCGTTTGGTAGCCTCGATCCTGGAATGTTCCATTCTGACACGGTGTCCATGAGCGATGTATCCGTTATGTGGGATGTGCGCAAAGCTGTTCATGAGATGATGCTTCTGGTATCTGCGAAATTCTTTCTTGTGTTGGTTGAGAAATTGGCAGCTGGTTTTGCTACTGTAGCTCAGTTCCACTCATGACACTCAAGAAGCAATATGGACCGCCTCTCTCCGGAAAACCCCGAATATCATGGGGACACGAACTAGCAAGCTGCAGCTGTTACAGGGGTGGTTACGGTATATTTCCTCCCTGGAAAAAAGTATCCAGCCATCTTCAAAATTAAGAATTTCAGCAGTTTACAAATTATGCGGTGACCGCTAGGTCCTCGTAAAAGTACTAAGTTCTTTACAAAAATAAAATATGTGCTCCGTAGCCCCTGGATACCAACCACTTGCGTAGTTGTTGGATGTTGGTAAACTTACTCGTTACTTTAGTGTTTACTGACGGAGATATCGGAACTTGGAATGTTTGCATTAATCTGCCATAGATGGATACCCAATACCACTTTTCGAGAGGCTAAATAACAAACTAAAGATAGACAGCGTCAACTTTTGTGCGAGGTGGAGTATGGTCCGTCTCACTTGTGGTGATATGATGGAGAATCCACTTTCTTATTCTTACTGGGATGGAGGAGGCCTTTGAGTTGCTTGACAATGGTATCCACAAAGATGGTGAGCCAAAGGCCGGTCCTGTACAACATGATTTCTGCACTTGTTGAAAGAGCTTTGATCAAGTCCAACACAGTTCAAGCGTCAAAACGCAACAACATAACCTCAGTCAGAAATCTTAAGATCTAGTTGGCGGCTTCTTTTTTGTGACAAGCAGAATAGTAAGTATACATCCATACCAAATGCTGTCAATAAATATGAGCAGGATTCAAAATGCTCCGACCAAAGAGGAGGGAGAAATCTGGTCTGAGCTCTATCAGAAAACACTTACACCAGTTAGCAATCAAACTGTTGTGTAGGTTGTGGAGAGTTTTCAGATGTTGGATTAAACACTACTAGGTAACTTGATCAAGTTTCTGAAAAGCATCCCTCAATAATGTCGGTTAGAAATAAATCCTTTGGAAGCTTGTGTTCACAGTAATTTTTTATACCCCCAGATTCGTGGGTATGTGATACTACATGGAGTCACTTCAAGCGCTCTTCTGCAAAAGTCTGCTGCCGACGAGGATATATACTCCTTTTATTTATTTAGTTTTAAGACGGACGACATAATGAGTTGAGTCGAGTCGAGTTTTCGAAATCTCGGTGATGGCGAAAAGTTCGTCAATCTGGACTAAGCAGGTATAGTAATCCCCATCACTAGAAGAAGAAAGATGCACGAGTGTTTTTGGTGAACTGATAAAATTCATCACGCCCGTGGACATCTTGCTTGCATGCATGCAAGCATGACTACGCAGCCACTGACCACGCCACTTACAATCCACGGAGAGACGCTCGAGCCTGAGGAGTCTGCTTAATACCTTGGAGTTATGCAGGTATCGAATGTGACAAATAAGGTCACTGCACGATTCCTCAGGGCTCAGATGGCATTTGTTAGTTTTAGAAAATCGATGGCGCCCAAGTGGTACATCTGTAACTCTTCAGAGACGAATTCATCAGACTAAGGCGTGAGCTGTTTGTCTTATGGTTGTGTGAAGGGGCTTCTATGAACAGCTGAACTAAAACTTCCTCAGGACTTCAGCAACCGCCATCCAGGAACCATGGCCCGCATAGAGTGATGGAAAGGAATCCAAAAATAGACAATTTGGAAACGAATTTTCAGTTGCGAACTGCGTCCATTCCAGAGTGATGCAGGCACAGACAGTAGCAGCATAAATGCCACATCATCTATAAAAGTACGCGAAAGGCAGTTTTTTGTAACTGCCCGGAAGGTAATTGTCAGGGCTGTTGTCGTCATGGCAACGAGGGAGAGTGATAGTCTGTGACATGGATTTAATGTTAACTTGACGGTGTACAACATTCTATACTTAAGCTTTCGCTCACCTATGGTACCCAACACACTCATAGTATGTTAGAACTACACCCCCATGTTTTATTCTTTTTATTCACAGAAGAGGTTTAGGATGAAGCATGTTTGTGTGACAGGGACTCGTCGGTGTCTAAAACAGTTGTGCTACTAATGGGGTGGTGATGTTGACAACTGATGGTCGATCTTCCTAAATGATGGTGTATATCTAAGCCACTGAGAACCTACTTAGAGTCAGACATGTCTGAAAGATAACTTGAAACTAGATGTTTGGCAGCCAATGGCGCTACTTCTTGCCCCCCAGCATCAGTTTGCAGGCTTGTTTCGTAAACCATGAGTATCCTGCCACTTGCAGAATAAAAGTAGGGTTCTGTGAAAAATTTTTTCCGAAGGCATCACCACGCACGAACACTGCTAAAAGCGGGGGTCTGTATTTGTTGTCTCTGTGCCTGAGGACTTGTCACCTCCGTGATGGATCACCTGGAAAGCCCTTCTCAGACTTTTAACTTGAAATAAATTGACCCACAAGGAATACACCGGTGAATCGAAGCCACGGCTGTTCATGCTCCACATTCCTTTATACTTTGTTCTAACGATGGATCAAGCTATGCTTAAATCAAGCTCACTTTAGTACAGTCAAATAAAAAAGCTGAAAACTTCTTGCCACTTTAGTTATAGAAATGTTGTTTTTGCATACTTCCGACGCCTAAGAGCGACTTGATAGCAGGCTGTTGTACTAGAGGATGGCCTTTATGTGGCCACTCAAGGAGCGGGGATTCGGTTCACTAATCTTCATATTCCACGTAGGGAAATCTTGAAATTATTTAGCTTGCTATCCATAGATTACGTATAACTGGTACATGTAAAAGTGAGCAACTGGCACAGTATCCCAGAAACATATCACCTCAGACGCATCGGCACTGGGAGATCAATCTGTCTGTTATAGCATATACTCAGCGAGTGAGTCGTAGTCCGTTGAGGAAGGAGAGTTCCTGCAATCTGGTTTCGAGCAGGCAGAATCACCGAGTCAATATTTGGGTGAAATTCAAAAACATCATCTTTACCAAGCACTTTCCTAAGTTCAAGTAAATGTTTTAGAAACTGCAGTACATGATGCTTGTATCACCCTCACTTGAGCTTTGTCAGTACAAACATTTCCACTTGACCCCATTGTCCAGACGGCATTTAATTAGCCTGAACGCATCACTACGACCTTAGCATCACATATACCCCGGCCTTGGTTCAAGCCATATATCTAGTTGGAATCCCATCCCATGAAAGTTGCTTAGCTTATCCTGTTAATTTTTGCTGTTTAATTAACACAGAGGTCTTGGAATATCCATCGAGATATCATGTGCCCAGTCGTGATTTAAAACTTCCGTCAAAGTGCGGTTACTTATCAGTGCTTCTGTTATAAGCAACTTGACATCCAAGTGAATGCAGAGGTCTTGGAATATCGATCGAGATATCATGTGCACAGTCGTGATTTACAACTTCCGTCATAGTGCGGTTACTTATCGGTGCTTGTGTTATAAGCAACTTGACATCCAAGTGAATCCCCAAGGAAAACATTTCTCCTTCTGGATACTGACCATGTTTGTCGATGTGTTACTGTCTGATGAACAGGAAACGTTTGACCGGTTATTTAACCCTGGGCTAACATGCTTGTTTCGCCAAACAAGCAGTCGGTGCATCTGACAATTTTATGTTTTGTGATCTTCGGTTCAAACCAGAAGAAACGATCCTATTGATCAACGCAAATAAACTGAATATAGATAATCATTTAGATTAATGTCTTTTCGGTACCTAGCTACCGTGCTACCTGAAGGAAGCATTCAAGCCAGAAGAAAGAATACTATTGATTAACGCAAATAAACTGAATATAGATAATCATTTAGATTAATGTCTTTTCGGTACCTAGCTACCGTGCTACCTGAAGGAAGCACGAGGGCTAGCATAATGCCGAAGCATAGACAGGGGAAGTCGAGGCAGAGGTCAGGCTTGAAGCGCGGATATTCTGGTCAGTAAATTTGCGCTCTAAACACTCAGTCATCTCGCAGGTTAGCCCGGACCGAGTGGCTAACGTGCATATGTGATATATCTTGGTAACAGCAAGATATATTTTTTTAATGAAGCCGATAGTCCAGTTACATTGGGTTGTGAATGCCATGCAAACTGCAAGCAACAACTGTCATGTGTTTGTTTTTTAAATGATGTTCTTTCCAAGAAATTTGCCGATGCATTCTGTATTGAAAGATCCGGAGCGATAGCCCTTGAACTTAGCACTCATGATATGATGAAAAGGTTTTGATGCAAGATGTCGTGAGGTATGGACGCAATTTTTCCAGTGCAGTGCTGCCTTGATTGTGGAAGATGGTTGTCCGTCTGACAGATGCTGGTTGCTCTTTCATCCTTGACGGTTAGCTTTTTGTTTTGGTAAGTTGACTGTAGTCGTTACTCAGTGAACAAACAGTCCTGAGAAAAGACGACGATCTGTCTGTTTCGGTGGTTCTCCAGAAGAGGTCACTGCACACTGCTGACATACGCATACCTCTATAACTAAATGAGTTCCATTTGAATACCTCCATTATGAGTGAGTCGACTACCTGGGAAAATTCTACCAGGCGAAAACAGTGGTCACTTAGGTGCACTAAGTTCAGGGTTTGTCACTGTCCCGTTGTAGGATGGTTTTTTGAATCTTGGCTGTTCAGTTTGAGTAACATGAACCCAAAATCTCCGTTTGGGGGGATAGAAACTGAGTATACTGGTAAAATGATGGTCAAACCTTACGATTAGGCAGAATTTGGATAGGTTTTAAGGCCCGATGCACACTGGGTACGTGTTGAATTTTACAACTGAAGGACTCAGCTAATCTTGGCGTGGGAACAACCGACATATGAAATCAAGTAGAGTAGAGTAAATTGGGGGTCGGTATTTTCCAACTTTTTCCAAAGTATACAAAGGATGCCCCATTGTGCCAGAAGATCTGAGGTTCTGCATGTCCTCATTCATTGATTCAGCATAGCCATCGACTATACGCACTCACCTTCGCGCGTAACGACGGGTGATATGAAAACAGATCTTTACTGATGTGCATCACGTTTGGGGAGCAACACCAACTTTGGCGACTAGAGAAAATGAGCCGCTGGTCTGCCATTACTAAGAATTACTCTTTGTGGTTGAACATGTATGAGTCGATGGACGGGGTCTAGATGGGCATACTTTAGCTTGAATAGGAGTTCTTTTGCACCCTCATTTTGTTGTTCATTCGGTGAACTAGTAACGCCTACAATGAGCCGAATCGTTAGTGTTCGACCCGGATGTCAAAACCGGAAATCGATCAGGTTTATCGATGTCACCTGAAAACTGCCCTCAGATCGTTCTCTCTCAGGTCACGTAGTAGACGTTCCGTTTCACCGCTAGTAAAATGCAGCTGAAATCAAATTTAACATGATTAGTGCCTCTACAGAAACTGAACGGAACTTGTAGGCCCGCTTATCTAAGGTCGAACTGAAGACTGCCACTGACAAACATATTGACGTTAATTCTTCAGATCCTTCGGTGACATATGATCAAAAGTTGAGAGTTTCTTTCCAGCCGAGATTCACTTATTTACCAGGGACCTGCAATCGTTGCATGTGTAAATACGTACTGCAGAAGGCATCTGAAAGGATGTAACAGATCAAGACCCTGCACTTTTATGTTTAGCGATGTTGGTGGAGGCATGCTATATATATCCCATTAACGAGCTAAAGGCAATCTCTGTTCCACACATTTTTTTAAAATGTCCGTTCAGTGGTCTAATCATTACATCGATCATTAGCAATTCAGCTCTGCCGGTTACTCATTAACTTTTATCCCAAATTCCGTCCAGGTAAACAACCTATAGAGAGTGAATTAACTGACGTTTCATCGTTTGTCTGTATGCAAACGATCATGAAGAGTTCTCAATAAAGGACATACTGTTTTCACTCGGTTTGATAGGCCAAAGCAGGATAGGCTGATCAATAAATGGTTGTTGATCCATTTAGCCGGGCGAGTTAGCAGTGTGTCTACTGCTGCACTGTATAGATTGTTAGGTTTGCTTGGTCACCTAGGTGATAGGTGTACTCATAAAACATTCTCTCCAACAAAACTTGTTGATGGAATCGTGTTACATTGCGTTGTGTGTGAACAAAATTAGTGACAGGCCGCCACACTAACGATTTCAGCTGAGAAAAGCCCCCAACAGTTAAACTGATTGTTTGCTCCGTACTTGAAAAGTGTACAACAATCAAGTAGAAAAAACACTGAATATGGTGTCAGAACAGATTTTATCTTGACAGTTTTTACTCTCCTCGAGTTGCCTTGAGGATAAAAGCAATCGGTTCTATTTTTGGGGGTGGCAAGGCTCTTGATACGTCCCAGTGACGTGTTTATTTATATGGAGTTTTTCACGCACGGATTCCAATGACGCGTAGATTTGAAGATGAATCCCCAAAAATAAAACAACCATCGTAGTTTATTCTGTCTTTTTGCGTTATTATTCCCCCGGACTAGCAAACCACTGAATTACGCTATGCTGCTCCAATCCAGAGCACTTTCTGATACAGTATTACTGTCAAGCACAACTGAGGAGATCGGTGCCAGTCGGTTCCGTACTGCCATTTCCCATAGTCCGTTAGGTCGTTTCAGGCCGTTCCTCTGCAGAAGTCACCGGAGTGAGAAATGGCCCCTTGTAAAGTAAGTATCAATGAATACTCATAAAGGGGCTACGATGTCAGATGGCGCGACAAGAATATAGGGATGCTTTATGGGAATTTCATCTTTTGAGTGTAAATTCCCAAATCTGCTCGCACCACCATCAGTCCATAGGTAACTAAGAAGAACAGTAGTTTTACAAGATGAGTGAGACTTCCATTTGAGAAGTCAGCGCCGAGAAGCAAGTCAACAGATGTGGCCACGTGATGTGAAATCCCTGAGCGAAGGATGAATGATGCAATTTACTGTCCGCTTGCGATGATATCTCACTACTACTTAGCCGCTGTTGGCCAAATGGTTAAGTTTCCGAACTACTGACTGGGAGGCCGCGGGTTCAGAACACCCTGGGTTTTTGTGAATTACGCCCCGCTGTTAATCCCTGATGAGGGGAAAACAGATACACACTGCTTCTTGGCGTTTCCGGCATAGTTGACTTCACTAACAGGACGACATCGCCGTTGAAAAGTTCCGAGTCTCACAACACCAAAATACTTATAGATTAGTTGTCCATTTAAAGCACATCGCTCTGTCACTTTGTAGCGAGTTACCTGAACAACCATTAACGACTCAGAAAATATATGCAATTGATTTGGATTCAGCTCGAGTTTTTGTGTGGTGACAACGTACCAGGCGGTACGTTTGTTGCTTCTTGGGGCAATACTGCAATTTTCAGCAGAAACTCCGTGCAAAGTTGCACGTTTGTGCAACTTTGTGCCTCTTATCATTGCTGGTCAAGGACAACCCAAATATGTGTTAAGCATGCCCGTATGAGTGTGCTGATCAGTAACAACAGAAGCAAAAACTCTAAGGAAATTCAGTTGAAATTAAAATTAAAAATGTGATTTAAAATCCTGACATAATTTTATCAAACTGCCTTCTAAGCACTTGAACTAGTGAGATCTATTTGGACTATCTATTTGGAGATCTATCTATACTCAGTTGGGTGTCTTAGGTTTCGCATTTTTTGTTTTTCGCAAAAATTGCTTGTCGCCTTTTGTTTGATGCGCGTTAAATCACAAATTTATGACAGTCATAAAATTGGAATATTCTCATTTTTGTTGAGATTATGTGAAGCGCCTATATTGCTGCCTCGACTGGAAAAAAACCTAGCCTTGAATGCGTGAGCTAACGATGGTTTCATTCATGTTCATTGTATATCTGACATGAGATTTCGCCCAGTTTGTTATCCCATTGTCCGACAATTACATATTCTTTCGGATCAAACATTTCGCTACTGTACTCGGCACACATTGAATACGGATGTCTACCATATGCATTCACGTGATTTAACGTCAACAGGCCAGTTGAGCCCATTGATCGCTTTATCGGTCGATCGCATTCAACCTAGAATTTCAGCTTGAATCACTCAGCTGTTACTGCCACGCCCATAGTTTTTTTTCGGCCTACTTAGTGCGCCTCTGTAGCACTTGATAAATATATTCTGAGTATTGAAATATCTTAGTGTCGTTCTGAATTTTGCTACTAAATTGGTTTTAAAAGTATGCTGACACTACAAGTGTAGAATGACTGTAGGTCTGGAAATCTTTTGCATTTTTGGGTCCACTTTTGTAGCAATGAATTTAGTTCATTTATCGGGACCGCACAATTAACCTTAACACAAAGTAAACGCTTGCAACAAGTATTCGAAGCTGAAAGTTTATTTTTTAGTTGAAGGTGATTGTTCCTAGAATTTACTCCCGAGATATTACTTATACGCTTGACGCTTTAAAGAGCACCGTTTTCCTATAGCGAAATTGTCAGAGTGCAGTTTCTGCAACTTTGTGTGGTGACAGCCATCAGCCCTGGGCTGTAGGGTAAATGTTTCGATCTACATGTGTACATATGTTGATATGTGAAAGCTATTCTGTGCTATTTGGACAACCCAATCGATACTGGAAATGATACTTGGTACTAGCGTAAAGATCAACTGGCTAAATTTGAATAAATTATTGATTTAGTTCAATATCCATGGAGCTACCTCGTAAAGGTTTGATGCACCCTTCAAAAGCTATTTTAATAGGAAAATTGGGAAAGCAATGTTTTTCATAAATTTTTTTCTGATTCTTGCACTTTTCAGGTACACTACTATAAGCTCTCAAGGAAATTTTCAGGAAGGACCAATTTTGAAGGCACACTCCTTTCTTATCACAATCTTCCTTCAATAAGTAAACCCTCTGGGCCGAATGAGACACCCTTTTTGGTTTTGCCAATGATTAATTTACTTCCTAAAAGGAACAACATAACGGCAATGCCCATGCTGTGGATCACCACTCTAATCATGACTGATACACTAGCTTCATCGCAAAACATTTCTTGACGTGACTTGTTCAACTACTAAACCATGGATAAGCACACGGCATTAAGACGGGTTAAAGTTGATTCATTCTTTAGAGTTGTGAAGTGAAGCTTAAAATGGCTGTTGGGTTTTAGCCAATTAAAGTTTCATCCTTGCTGTAGAATGATACGCCACTGTGGCAACCTGTCCCTTCTAACAGACGGGAAATGATTTATGATGACATCACAAGGAATGCTGACAGCTACTAGGAAGGCCTTGTATGTTACACAAGTATCTCTTAGACTCATATGCAAGAATATTGGATATCTTGAACAGTTCCTGCTGACGAGGTGTAAAACTCTGGTCTGCCATCAAGAAGGCTGTCCACACACCCGCATAAATAATGAAATTTCACCTCCTCATTGCATAAAGTTTTATGGGCCACTGGTCCATGATGGAACACTTCCACCCAGAAGATATTTTGGAGCAATCATGAAAGTGTTTCTTCTATTCGAAGAAGGGCCGTATTTCTACTTCAGCGAAGACCACCAATGAATTCTTCACTGCCGCGAAAGGCAGTTCATTGCAGTCCTACACTACAGGAGGTATGTACGATAGTGGAAAATTTATGACAGTTTTGTGCAACCTGTGTAAAACATTGCAAGCTACCAGATTTTGCAATGAAAATCTGTTGATTCTATTTTTTGAGGTCATATGTGATTATTCCGCTAGTTCTATTTGATCTTTTTACTGGCGAGCTTCTTATTGCCTCAGTTTTGCAGAGGTGATTCATTTATGCAAAGTACGTGCCTAAACTAAAAGTGGCCTCTTTAATGTGTGGGGTAATCTTTCCAAGTTTGACGGGTTTTTTACTCACTTGATTTTTGGAGCGAATGTGACAAGTCTAAAGGCGTACGGTTTTGCACTTTAAGGTTTGTACATTCATACCTGTTGGAATGACTTGCCGGATAAACGCGCAATTCAATAGATTTTGTGCGTGGCGCGTAAACCATCTAAAAAATCGACGCATCTAACAAGATATGAATATGCAAGGGAGAGACAAACTGCGCCGCGGAGCTATATTCAATTATTTACTAGTGATACTTGTTGCTTGAACGATGTTGCTCGAGCTGTTTGAACTCATTGTTGGACTGATGCCCACGAGGCTGAATATAATTTGTGGTGTGGAAACAACGAACACGATAGACTCTCCATGGATGAAACAAGACTGTGATGATAATCTGAACGCCTTGCTGAAGGAACAGATCAGCAGTATAGAAGAAGGCTCTTGAAGTTAGGGGGGCGAATCATGGTCGCAGAGGCTACACTAACAAGCGACCATACATTAAACCTTGTGGTTGGTATTAAGCAAGTCGTACAGTACAGCTCATCTTTCGGTGACCAATTCACACAAACAGAAACTGTGCGTACTGGCAGCCGGTCCATTTGATATTAGTATATGGTGTGGGGTTGCCCATAAGACCTCACGTAATTCGCAACTGATTTGCTTGAGAAAGTGCACCAGAGAAGTGGGGTGCATTTGATATAGTATATGGTGTGGGGTTGCCCATAAGACCTCACGTAATTCGCAACTGATTTGCTTGAGAAAGTGCACCAGAGAAGTGGGGTGAATGCCGTTCTGGATAGACTGGTAGGTTTTAGATTACTCGAAAGATATAACAACCGGATTCCAAATTGCTACGTCTCAGTGATCCTTTTACGGGAATGAGACCGATAGTTACTTGCGTACAGCCTCGGTAACAAAAGAACCTAATTTTTATGAAGAGAAAAAAATAATGACTCCAGACCTTCCAGTTTGAAACGAGCGTAAAGTTACAATATTTGACTTGAAAAATGTAATATGTTCACAAAGGCATAGTGACATGTTAGTGTGTACTGCTCATTGCCTATCACGCCAGAATTACTTTATAGCATTAAGGAACCTGAGAATCAAAGTTTGAAGCGGATGGACAGGCGAGTCTTTCATGTACGTGATATTATAAATACTATAGAAAAGGAAGTTTGAATCGCTGTTTATCCTCTACGCGAAATCAGTCCGCGTCGAAAAGCTACGAGAGTATTTACAGGTTTCCCATCCTGATTGGGAACGAAGAGCATTACGCATCTCATGGTTATCCAGAAAGCCTCGAATTCGCAACTGCTGGGCCAATAGCTGAGGTCCGAGCAGTTCGGTCGTGAACGGTTGATCAGCACTGTGGTTAACTCGCACGTGGACAGAATATAGCGCCGCTAATCCTCAAGTGGCAGAATTGTCATCGGTGGTAATCAGCTGACTATCTGCTGCAGTGGCTCTTTGGGTAAGTTCCGTATCTGTCGGTGCTTCCGTGTACCTTTGCAACACCAAATAGCTCTAAATCTGCTTAGCTCATTTTTCTGTCAACTCGTCGAGGCAATGACTACTATGAAGATTTGGAAAAGATAAATACTTTTTCGTCCGTGCATTGATCTCTGTTCGATTCCCTGATACACTTGATGTTGACACAAAAAATGAGCTCACGGATAGGTTTTTGTTGGTTTGCTTATACTTCAGAGATTAATAGAAATATGTTTGGCTACTTTATGGTCAGCGTAGAGTCAGGTGAAAGATTACTCTTTATCATGCCATACTCCACATTAACTTCATGGCTGAATCGATAATGGGTGGAGTCCATAATCACACTAGAAGGCATACGAGTAAAATTTTCACGGCCCCAAACTACCAGATCAAAGCGATTTTCGAGTTTGCAAAATAGACCGCAGTGTATTCACGAAATGAATTTAATGATGAAGTCATGGAAGCTTTAGCCGTACCGTAATTGTTACTCTGTTGGGGTTTTGACCATCACATTGATTTATCCGAATGGTCATCGACCCTCGCGGAGGACCTGTCAACAGCTATAAACATTCGGCATAATTAAAACCCGATGGCCTGGTAACTATCAGGTCTACCGAGAGAACCGATAATTATTCACATAAGACATCCTTGTCAGCTTGTTAGAATGAGCGGACAAGGTGCTAGACGAAATATCACACCTAAAATTGGGTTGAGTTAGCATTGGTAAAACGGAATTAAATAAAATCACAGAATCTTACAGTATTTTAGGACCATGGAGAGAGCATAATGAATTCGTCGCCGATGGTACATGCCACCTTCTAAACGGTTGTTTTAATAAAATGCCATTTCATCACTTGAAGTCCTTGTACTAAAGTGCCTGCGGAATCCAATAGGCAACTAAAAGAATGACCGATAAGAACATCGTGTGACTTTCGAGTAACCTGATACTATCTCATATTCCCCATTGCTTGTGGTTCTGAACGGCTGACGATTTCCTCAGTTCGTGGTGCAGTACACATAACCTTTCAGACATTGATAACCGGCTGATAGCAGTGCAATTTTACACCTACGAAAGTAATAGCTCACATTTACTTTTGTCGGTGAGCGTCAGAAGACAACCTGGCAGATAACAGTTTTATTGGTTAACCCACTAGCATTCTTTAAAAACGCTTGGAACCTTTGCTCTCGGATGTGAAATGGTGCATATGTTCATTGTGAATTCTTCCCCATAATTCAGATAATTGTTTCGAATTTGAATGGGTATACATCCTTCTTCCCCCAGAGTAACAGCGCGTCGAACTCATCACATTAACGCTGAAGAGCAGTCAAACAGCTCACCGATATCTCACATGATTACACGTATTTGATGTTGTTTTCGTTACTGAGTTACGGCGCTGGGGTACAACGATACCCGAGTATTACTCTCTTGCTAATCACACAGAATTGCAACGAACCTCACTGTTCCATGACTACAGCTTTAAATCCCCATGAAGTGTTACGTTAACCACAAAGTTCAGTAAATCTTAAAGTCGAACCACCCATCTCCTAAATATTCTTGAACTTTCCCGTGTCATTATGCGAGTTGCATTTGGAAGATTCAGTGCAAGGTGTCTATATATTTTATTCATACAAGGTTAACAAAACCACTCCATAATATACACTCTGTCCTCAGGCACTTTACGGTCATTTGGTTACGGCAACACACAATAAACTTGTCAGCCTTTCCCCATGACATGATACCACGATATTGCGGACCAAACCTTATATTCTTTAAACGGCTATCTAGAGTACATAAACTTAACACGTGGCGTTTCTGGGAATCACACGCATGCTATTTTACCTTCTTTAATTGGGAAGACAGCCCCTTAGTTGCTCCGATCGGTCTGCGTGTTTGTGGAATACATTGCTTTATGATGGACATGGTTTTCACGAAAGAATTGACTGACTGATTTATAAGCGGACATGGTTTTCACGAAAGAATTGACTGAATCTCGATTGGATCTCCCGTGTATGATACTCTTCAGCTCAGCGTGCTGCATAGTGGCTAATTTTATGGTTCAGTTGATACGATATTCGAGATAACATAATATATTTTTCTTAGTGAAATCACTCAGGAAAATTATTTAAGGAAATATACCACAGTATCTCAGATATCATACAAAATAAAGTATGAGGATGTCTTTGCACATCCCATTCGTGTGAAGAGCATCGTACACGAGAGACTCAGCCGGGATTTAGTTGAGTCTCCAGGGAAAACCATATTCGTATGAAGATGAGTGCATTTCGCCAAACAATTAAGATAGTTTAAAAATTGAGCAATACTTCTTACCATAACAACTGAGATTCTTACTCCTCCTAAAGCCGCAGCTTGAAACTTCAAAACTGACAGCTTTCCTAGCAAATAATTCTTTCCTCTACTCTGCAGAGAATCCTTCCCATGCTGTAGCAATTTGCTGTCGAAAAGTCCCGCCTGCTGTTTACTAGCCTCTAAACTTCTTTAAACCGTATTTATGTCTACGTTTCACAACAATTAAAAAAGACGTACCTGTTGTGCACACATTTCGGTTATTTTGTCAGCTTTAAACTCATCGGGTTCAGTATTAGATTATTTGAAGTGAGGAAAAACCTATATTTTTAATAGCCCTGCCTACTTGTGTAACCATGATGGATGTGTTCTCATTGATAACGCCTCTTCAACAGCGTTCCACTATCAGCAGTTAATTAGGCAGTCGCGATTTAACGTCTAAACCCTATTCAGCGTAGGATAATATATTATTTCTCCGTTGTATTGACTAATCCTCATTTTGACCACTCCTTTGGTAATGACGTTTTTGGTTGAAACCCACGACTTTCTACCCTTTTGAAAAGTCACTTAGCCACTAGAGATCACATTCAAGATGCACAACTCTCCTACAAAAGTCAAGTTATCGCATAATCTCCAGCTATTGATGACAAACTCAAACTGACTGCATGTTGGGAATATCTGCAAATGATGGTCAAAGCACAATCCAGAAAGCTGCAATACTTTGGAACAAAGTTGTCCTTGTGCTATGCTCATTGAGCTATCAGCTTACTTAGTAGCAACCGCACTCCCCACACAGGAGTGGATACTGTTTAGATGAACTTCCGGCATCATTGATGGATTCATAGCTGGCCATGGATGAAAGAAACTCAAGGTGTCAGTAGTGTTCCGCCAACTCATGGAGGTGATTAGCGTTGACTCAACAATGTTATCCTTGATAACCGTATTTTCAGGAATAGGGCAAGCCAATTGAAGGCAACGAATACAGAAGCTCTTCCAAAAGGAACTTCCTTGAGACAGGAATTAGCGCTTTATGGTGGAGAAACTGAGACCAAGATGCCGATGTGGACTAAACATTTTGCTCTTTGGTGACATTTTCAGTACGTATCAAGGCCCCTTTACATTTGAAAATATAACCAAGGATACAAACTTCGTCAAAATGCAAAGCCAACATATTATTGTTGACGGTTTATAGGAAAACTAAAGTGTTTCTCTCGGCATCGGGGAGAGGTTATGTTAAATTTGTACTTCCTGATGCATTTCTAAAGCGGCTTGATTTTCAGACCTGTATGTCGTTTATTAGGGTAAATTCTTCATGTTTTCCTCAGTTCAAATGATGGAGCAAGCCTCGTTGCAAATTTTTCGGTTAAAAAGCAAATAGTTATAAGTTTGGGATGAATAAGAAATGATAGTGATGAAAACATACTGTGAAACAAGTTTATTACGTAATCCTTGAAATTACGACGTTGAAAGTAATTCTATATCGCCTATTGCCTCCAGTTGCTGGTAGTTATATTTGGGTGCTACGTTACCACATCAGAAACCACTTAGTTTTTTTCTGGCGATTTAGTCTAATTGAAACCCAAGTTAGTTGACTAAAGAAGGCAGTGGTGCCTCCACCCAGAGCCCTACTAAACTTACCTCGCCCCCAATTCCTAAACGACATCTCAGAACTCCATCAGGACCCCTTATACACACTTCACCGACGCAACGATCTCCGAAACACCGCTGTCCTTTAACTAAGGTGAACGAATTTTCTACCTCACCTGACCGTGAAGTAGCACTTTCGGATAGAACCGGTTGAAAAATTTCACTCAAGTATGCGTCCTCAAGTGGGCTGCGTCTGTTGCGAAAGTCTAACCGGTAAAAGTAAAATAGTGCTTTTAAACTTTGTACGGATGCTGGTTGAATACAGCGTAACGCAGCTACCCTTTGCTTGAAAATACAGTACTGAGCTCTATAGAGGAAAATGTTGGTAGCTCAGGTTGGGTCGATGGTCGTCGGCTTGTTCGCTGAGCTGGGCCCAACCACTAACCCACCGCTACGCACCAATACGCTCCCCAATAACGCACTGATGATGTCACCTCGATTGGTGATGAAACTTTTGCAACCAAATTGCCCGGCTCAGCAAACAATTCAACGACCAACAATACCGAGCTCTTCCAGTAGTGAGGCGGTCGGTTCGGTTCAGAATTCACATGACTCTTAAGCAAAACATGCGCAGTTCACACTGCGTGGTCTTGTAACGAAGTTATCATGAAAGGTCAACGTGAAGCACAGCTTCCCGGTACTTCACAAGATGCACGACAACTTACAGTGTAACGTAACATGTATACGATGGCAAACCGTTCCCAGACATCAGACTGCCTGCAATAACCGATCCCATATGTCAGGCGTTACCAATAATTATAGACAGCTGACATTTCCTTTTCTCTGTCTTTTAGATAGGAGGCTAATTGACCACTTGAGTCACATAAGACATACAGCTTTTCTCAGTCCATTAGAATGAAGCGTTCTGTACTATAGGGCTTGCAAACTGCCATAAGGGATGCTGTTTACATTATAATTGGCGGTCTTAAAGCTACAAGCACTCGGGGACTTTTTTGAATACAAGCAATTTTGTCGGATCGTGTACGGAAGCTTTCTACGTTAGACATAATCCATAATGGTATCTTTTGAAGACAAGGTTATCCACTGGGATGATCAGGCGAGTTCCCAGCATGCAGCAGGAACTGACGTCATAAGGTGTGAGTTTTTTTATCAGAAGAGGGTAGGGAACACGAGCGACTAATAAGCCGTCTCAACCCCCGACAAAACTAAAGTCAGGTAACAGTTCCAAGCTAATGAAATACTCGTAGAGCCCATGTATCTACTTGATTGAGGAAATATGTTTCGTTGTTTAATGCTGCATTTATGTAACTTTACTCACCTACTTGTTTCACTTGCTGTAGTGCAAACTGTCTAAACGTCGTTATTTGTAAAAGCTGGTGACAATGATTGTTTTTTAATTTTTACCGGTTGATAGTGTTCATATCAGTCGTCTGAAGGCCTAAGCACACACAATCTTCATCTTGAAGAAGTGTTGTCTTCGATGTTGTGGCTAAAACATAGCCTGGCCCATATTTTCATGAAGGAAACTACTCACAAGGTTGCTGAAAACTCGTCGACAGCCCACGATCGGTTTCGCCCTTCTTGGGACCCATCACATAGGCGCAGTCCGTGAGTTTTCGTCAACCTTACTTGAACACAAATTGGATTGTTATCGAGAAATACACTCATTTGCAAATCAATTTGGTTTTCACAAGAGACTCAACTGAATCTCTCGTTTGTGGTATTCTTCAACTGAATGTGCTGCACACAGGTCGCCTCATGTTTCAGTTGACGGAAACTTGGGGACTGCGCCTACCAGAGTTCTCAGCAAACTTGTGAGTAGTTTCTCTCATGAAAATATACTGCGATATCTCGAATATCGTGCCAACTGAAATATGAGGCGACCAGCGTGCAGCACATACAGTGGTAAAATATCATAAACGAGCGATTCAAT
>NW_008751664.1:2330462-2465895 GCF_000715545.1 Opisthorchis viverrini
GGGTTTGACTTTTGTCACGGTCGTCTCGCCACAAAGTCCTTACATAAAGATACTTTGTTCTAATGACCGTTTCCTATAAACATCTCACCTGGCCAATGACTGTCATATAACGTGGTGTGCACCTCTCAAATAGCGAACTTGTGCGTCCATAACCCATCGGTATTTCATCAGAGTACGTAGGAGTTTCCTAGTTTTTTTGTTGTGAATCTAATAGACGTTAACTGTACGCCTCTACGTCTAAATTGAATGAAGTGTCTTTTCATAGAGGAAACTACTCACAAGGTTAGTTAGAACTCTTCGACAGTCCACGATCAGTTTCTTCATTCTTGGGGCTCATCAAGTAGGCGCAGTCTCCGAGCTTCCATCAAACTTATGTTCCACTAGAACCCACATTGGTTTCATTTCGACAAACGCACTCATTTGGATTTTCACGAGAGGCTTAACTGAATCTTTCGTTTATGAAGTGTCATTGTGCATATGCCAGCTTGTGGTCTACAGCAGCCGAATCGTTCATTACAATGAGGAATTCATGCTGCATAAAATAAGAAATACTTAAAGCGCCTATCTACGTCATCGACGTCACAAGAGTTAGTGAAACTATGTCACTAAAAAATTCCGCCCATCCAACTGCATCTACCCAGAAGTTGGTTGAGTGAGTTTGAATGGAAAGAGATTTTGGAAATTCGTGGTAACCATACATGACGTATGAATGAGGAAGATTCATAAAACTAGGTTGTCGTGCGAACTGATGCTTCGCTGCTGATCGCAAACAAGTCAAGCTAAGCCGAAGCGTAAATCGGCAATCTGAGTTTGTTGAAGCAAGTTTCCATAAACAGTGCTTCTTCAGCAATTTTACGACCATCGGTGTTAGCCCACAGTGTGCAAATTTAACCGTTGCCATGGTCACTCGCGCGTAAATTCCAAGGGCAGTCAGCTGATGTTACCATTGGATACGACCATTGCCTTGACGGTCACTATCTTTCACATCGAAACTGCCTGTCACCACACTGCTGCCTCGTAAATTTTCTCTGAAAGCTTTGCACTAAAGTTGGGTCTGCCACCAATGAAAGTTACTCAAGAAGAATGTTTTTTGGGGGAGGGGCGTTGAAGAACTCACTCTCTGCTCTCTCCTTTCTCCTTTGTTTTGTTCCTCGAAGACTGCGCCTATCTGATGAGCCGCAAGAAGGGCAAATCCGGAAGAGTGGATTGTCAAAAGGCTTTCATCAACCTTACGAGTAGCATGTAATGTCCAGGAAGAACTTTGTTACTCTACTGTATAGTACGCGTCTGCTCCTGACTGAAGTTATCCACAATCTTGTAATAAAATCAGGTTTTTTCATCTTGAAGCCCGATTCCACAAATGCATGCTTTCCATTTCTTTCTCATTAGTAGCTTTCAAAACAAAACAAGGTTACCGTCCGGATTCTCAACCGTCGGGAAGTACAGAACCGATCTTTGTTCTCTCCTGGTCCTGAAAAGACGCAACAGACTTCCTGGCGAACTAAACAGTTGCATTCCTTTATATTCTATGGTGTTATTACCAGAGTAGTCCAATAAATTTGTTTCCAAACAAACTAACAGACACAGTGTATTGTTTATGCACTAGCCCTTTCACCTAAGATACGAATAAATTTAATCTACTTACAATGAAACACACGTTAGACCGGTCTTCTATCAAAAACTGTTGGTCGATAACAGCCAGATAGTGTATTTTTTATGCACTAGCCCTTTCACCTAATGTACGAATAAATTTTAGTCTACTTACAAAGAAGCACACGTTAGACCGGTCTTCTACCAAAAACTGTTGGTCGATAACAGCCAGATACCCTGTTCTTTTGCAGTGCATATCGGTGAAAATGTTGTGGTCGCTCACGTTTCGGTCAATTTAACTAAAACTGAAGGACACTGAAGATTAAAACCATCACACTTAACAAGGGACAATTTTCTCTGTTTAAGCCATCATTTCACCGGTTTCTGATATGTATTCACGTCTTGATGGGGCTCAAGCCATGCTTTTTCTGATCTACAGCCAAGTCGAGATAGCCCAGAATAATTTTTGTTTTTCACTTGCCTCAGTGAACTTCGTATTCACCGCCATCATCATCGATCGACGATGTATCGATCAATAAACAAAACCTGGACGCTCGACCTGGCGACGAAACTTGTTGGTGCTGAATTAAAGGCCCGACGAGAAAGCATTTATGGCCAAACACACGGACGCCACAGCTCGAGACAAAAATCCCTTTTAAAGCGCGCATGGATTCTATAAAAGTAAGCTGCTAGTCATAAAGTTGCTGGAAACCATTTGACAGCTCACGGCTGGTTTTGTCCTTTCTGGTGCTCACAGAGTAAAAGCCTAGATTCTATCTAAATGCAACAGTCTATTGGAAGTTGTAGGCAGCAGAACGAGTATTTGGATGCTGTGTAGTAGAGTTGGAAACCAACTGGAATCTCCCACGCTATTCTATTTTGACACATTTCTGCACCCTGTTTAGCAAACAGGTTGCCCGAGATCACATCAGTGAGTAGATTTTGGGTGCCCTGTTTACGTAAAAATTCACATTCGGTAAGTAAACGGTTTTTAGCCACTGATCAGTGGAGTTTTTACCGAGGAAAGGATCAGTATTTGTGCTTTACATTAGGTCGAAATGGACTGCTCTAATAAGTCGTGGTCTAAATGCATTTTGAAAAATCCGACGAGAATTAAGAGACAATTTACTTGAACCGTGTCATGATGACCTACTTTTTCAATACAGCCACGCTAAACAGTTGTCTTGTCGACAGAAAATGAATGCATAATTGTGAAACAGAGAGGGATGCTCACATTTATTCGGTTCCGTGACTGTGACGTTTGTGAAAACATTTATCAAAAATATAAATCAATGGCGACTTGAAGTGCGTATGGCAAACAGCACGCAAACTAACTTGTTTTCAAAACGGAAGCCACAGAACAGAAGCGGTTTGTCAGATCCAAATTAGCTGATTTTCATTAGGAAAACATTGCGACTATGTCCAAAATCACTTTAAAGGGTGTTTTGTTATCACATCAAGTATCTATGCGAACTTTGAAAAATATACAGGTTTGAATTCGTGGTCAATGAGTTCTCCGGTCCTCGATTTATCGAATTTCAGTTTATCAGTCGTCGGGCCCAACTTTTTGACGATGTCAGGAATTGAGCTGTTGCAAACACCCACATTCCTTTTTCCAGTTTCAGGCTATCCTACATAGTCGTTGGATTACTCCCCTTAAAAGTACAACCTGCTGCCAAACCGACACTATAAACGCATCAATCTTACGGTCGTCATTTTATGTTGTGATTAGAAAGCACATGCCTACGTAACCCTGATATGATTATATACTCTCTGACGTTTGGTTCACCTACGCAATCCGGCATCCTTTATCCCGTTTCCATTTCTCGGTGAAGTGCTCGCTCCTATTCCCGCACGTCAAAACGAACAGTCCTCTCGATTAGCGTAGGCCAACAAAGGCATCTTGGCACTTAGTCACATGCTGCCCTGTCTTTTATACCTTCTATTTCACCGATTTTGTTCTTGGAATCCTAACCCTGCCGAACAAGCACTTCCCGGGAAGAAAGGGGAGTGAAAAAACCTTCCTCATTCTCTTTCGGTAGGGTCATCCATCTATCTGTTGAACGTACCATTTGCAAGATGTCTAGTACAACCGGAAAAAATATCAAACTGCCAAAGCTCGTGGTGACATGCAAGCGCGCCAATGTCACGAAAAACTTTGAAGCCAGCGCATTCCACTAAGCAACTGTATACGACTTTATGCAGATTTATCCGACATTCTTGGTCGTCAAAAATAGTACATTTACAGACATCTGTCAGTTACAAATGGGACGGTTTTCGTAATGTCCGTTCTATAGAACGATCGAAAGTATAGATAGAACGTGTTGGCATTTGCTTACGACGAGTTGTTTATTAGAGTACGATGACAGCGTTTCATTGAATAAATGAGTCAACCTTCCACCGTATTTTTCACCAATTCCTATCTACCTTCCTCAGCTTACGCCAAAGCATGTCACCCTCAGCAGACACATTCGAATGGCGTTGCCGATACATCTAGCATACGTTTCGTTTACTCGAGGTCTTTATTGCAATATTAAGGGTAATTGGTCAAAAAAGTATCGAGTCAGCTAGACGTAAATCGCGGGATCAGCTCAAAGGGCTTCACTGCTTCCAAAATTCTCACCGGAAGAACCAGCTAACTTACTAATGATTTTGCCTCAGTAGCCTACAATCTGGATGTTTAATTCGTTCTCTATTTTGAAAAGTAACGATACATTGAATAAAAAATTTAATGGAGACTTACTGCAACCCAATAAATGGTTTTCCAAGAATCCAATCTGACTTGAGTTTCTGTCAACCTCATGTTCTACTTGGATGCAACCTGGAAGCAGTCCGCTAAATACACTCATTGACAAATTGCCTTTTATTGGTTGCTTATGATTTGGTTTCAAGTAGAACATACGCTTGCTTGATGGAAAACTCGGGGACTTTCCCTACCTGATGAGTCTCAAGAGGCGCAAAACCAGTCATGTACTATCGAAGGATAAGTAGTCCCCCTTGAGAAAATATAATTCGATGTCTCGAATGTCGTATAAACTGAAACATGAGGTGGCCTTTGTGTAGCACATTCATTTGGAGGATAGCACAAACGAGAGATTCAGTTGAGTCCCCAGTGAAAACCAAAATAGTTTACGAAGCAGTGTCCCTCACAAACAGGGAAAATTCTTTTTTGTGTAGTATTTTGTAAAAAGTTGTGGAAGGTCACAGAAACTTATTAAGCCTAAACTTTCATCACCGCCATTTTGATCAAATAGAGGCTCAAATGATTCAAATGAAACCTACATTTGTTTGCGCTATCCGTACTATTGAGTCGAATTCAGTCGGACCAAAATGTCAGTGTGCTAGTTGTTATGAAGCACGATTCTGTTACCTTGAAAGCACATGCTGGTAAATCTTTAAACTTAAACTTTCCCGATTGATGCCTAATTTCACTACACTAAGAGAAGCTTTGGAATCGGACAGGTGTTCTCAATGTTCGCTGCTGAATGACACTTATCACAGGCCCACCTCCCGGTTGTGTCACCTTCAATCTGGCCAGGTGAAAAGGATTGTATTGATTTCTGGTGTCACAGTTGTTTACGTTTGTGCAACAAGAGTGGAGAGCAGAGTCCACTGGAAACAACTAACACGATATAGTGTTGACCGAAACATTTGCTTTCTAGCGAGGAGTCGTTTGTGAATAGTTGTGACTATTTCTGAAGTTATTTCTTTTAAAGTCGAATCACTGTATCTCATCCACTTTTATTATTTGTTTGGAATGAACAGTGAGTCGCAAATGAAAACCTACGCCAAACCTTGGGCAAATGGTCTTTCCGTTATGCAAGGTCATGTTAACATAGTCGGGTGGTTTATTTTCGGGTCATTACCGGACTTGACCTTACAAAGGAGCGAAAAAGAACTTGGAAGAGAGATGACAGTAAAAATGGGAGAAGTTTAGAGCAATTAATGTCAGAAACAAAGCACAATCTACCTGTTGTGTTAAAGAAAGAATCTCCAAGTGCACATATTCCTGGGCTGGACTCGAAGTGGCCCTTTCCACCCTTACCAGACCTAAGCCTACCCTTAATCGCTTTAAACCGTTTCACGTCTGTTCCTTGGACTAATGCTTGATGACTGTCAACGCGATAGTTAAAACATGGTTTGGATAATGTGCAACCAATACCATGGAATTTTAGTGAAGCTTGAAGCTTGGTCTAACCAGCTATTGCCTTCTCACACATTCGGTACTGATTAGCAGTCAGTCCTCTTTGTCATCATGGCGGACCACCCATAATCTTACGCCTGTCAAAATACCACCGTGAAGGTCAGCACCCACAATTACACTTCGACCTCAAACTCTACCAATGTCAGAACACAATGACTATGAAAAACATTGATGGGTGACTTGGGTTCTTACCTTCCCCTGACTTTGTAATCAGTAGTCGATTTTTAGGGGTTCGTAAGTGGTGCGCGTTGGCACAGGTCAGAAGTCTGGTGTCACTTGGTCAAAATGGCGAGCGGGTAAGAGAAAAACTAGCTGTACCTTCTGGTTCAGCAATGTAGCTTGTTGGTTGTTTTCACCACACTTCAACAATCAGTTTCGCGCAGAAGTTAAAAGATCTGGTTCGTCACTCCTACGCACTGTGACCTGAATATTTTGTTTATCCATCGGATTGTACACTTTTAGATGCGCACTCGTTTGACAGCCAAGTGGAGGAAACCAAGTGCTGATGGAACTTTGTTGCAGGAACAATTTAAGCCTGGAATATCGGCTTTTTCTTACCGGCTTTTCTAAAGCAGCCTTTACTCAAAAGATGTGGTACATAGCATGTCCTTGAGCTCATGAGTAACACAAGGCTGCACCACCCCACTTCATGTAATGTGACGGGAATGGAACACTGTAGATTCGCACAATAGTTTGGAAAAAACAATATCGAACCAATAAACATGTTATGGAGCTTATCAGTAGGCGATCGCCAACACCCGATAAGGTACAAAACAAAAAACTTTGAAGTTGCTCGAAAGAGTAAACTGTTGAAAAGAGCGTGATCTGTTAGTTCTGAAAACCACCAAATAGTGCGATGAATTCAGCAACCAACGAATTCTTTACTTTTACCATTCATATCTCGATTAGGGTAATTTTGATTGTTATCTTAGGTTGGTCCCTCACGTGACCTTAAATTAATTTACTCGTTCACACCTATTATGCCTCAAATACCCAACGGAATAATAGAAGTAACGCATCAGTGATGATGAAACCTGAGTTTTCACAGCCGAATAGGAATAGTTTGAATTACTGCAGTCTCGCTGTGAACCTGATGCATCTTGAAACTGGTAACTGGTAACCTTTGAGCCATCTTTTGCTTGCGTCAGTAAGTTCGACTGTTGTATACAACGCAGTTAACGGAACCACCTGTCGAATAATCTACTATTCTGTCGACAGAAAACATTCCTGATGTGAATGCCAGCATTCCAAATACGAATTCGAAGTTTTCCCTGAAAGCTGTTGCTCATTTGGCATTCCGAAAGAATGAGATGTGCGGTAAGAGTGAACGCTAGTAAGTCTTGAAAGATGCAAGGGGAACTTCTATTCAACTCGTCCAATTCTCATATCATGGCTCAAAAGTAATATGGATTCGATCTGTAAAAGTCAACAGCCTGTGGTTTGTTGGAGAGGGAACTGGCACTAAAATGTACCTTATAAGGATTATCAATATGCCGCAGACAATTATCACCGAACAGTTGCAAAAAGTACGAAAATGACTTCACACGATAACTGAGAATGGACTCTGTCGAGTTGCATAGATCACGGGAACCTGCGTGACAGCTTTGGAGAAAATATTTCCATGAGAAACTTCACATGAGGAACGGTACATTTGAAGGCGAATCTTCCCAAAAAACTATCTGATGGGATCTGTGCGTCTACACCATGGCTCATTTGACACCGTTACATCTGAAAAGAGTGTATTCAAAAGCAAGCTGGTTTACTGGGTGGTTGACCTGTGGTTCTGTGGCCAACAGTCTGAAATTAAAAAAAATCGCTTATCCGATTCCTCTTGCAAGTCCTGGTGAAATCCACTCAGGGCTAAAGATCTCATGTGGGCAATTTCTTCCTAAGCTGACCCCTCTGTGAAAATATTTAGAAAAAATTTAATCAGCTGTGACCAGTTTTCACGGAAACTTGACACTCGTGTGTCTGTACGCTGGCCAGTCGTATATGACTGCCATGCAGTCCTTCATAGTTGGGTTTTTGTAGTTCGCTTTGGTGTGAAATTTCGGATGAGCGGTCATGCAGATACAGGAAAATGAATGGTCGTTCATTGTGTCTACACCGTTGCGCACAACACACACACACACACACTTCGCATGGGACAAAACGTCGCGTGCAGCTGCAAAGCGAGTGTGTGTGGAGTCGGCACGTCTTCCGGGTGGCACGGTCAGCAAAAACGGGAGAATCGATAGGCAGAATGAATCGAAAATTCACCAAGCTCATACATATTACATAAATTTGGTCTATAGTTAGCCCAGTTTTATTGCACATTCGTACTTGCCGGTTGAGCAGGCGCTTTTCAATAACTTATCCTTTTCAGCAGCGTGCGGTCACACCTTTTAATGATTTCGTCCGTGTTTTACAAATGAACGGCCGAAAGTAGACTTCACCAACCGATTGCATGATAAATGATTTCATGTAAACTCATACTGCAACTAACGGCCTCTTTTACTCTGTACCGGAAAAGGCTTCACTTATTTGTGACGGTACTGACTTGCCAGTCTTTTAAAGGGGTACGTACAATAGCCCGAAAGCCAAAAGGACAGACTATTCTTTACCACCGTCAATATGCGCTGGAGAAAGTGCGTGTAAAAGAGTTTGTCACTATTCTAAATAAGAGAACCTCATATAACGTTCAAGTTCACAATAAAATGCACATTGTATTATTGAATCCTGCTCCTTGAAGATCCTGAGTAGGATGTGGCTCGAGGATTTGGAGTGATTTAAAAGAAACTGACAGCGGAAGATTACCCTAGCTTTCAGTTACAGGTGAACGGTACTGCGCTTGATCATACAGGATGTGAGATCTTACGTGCATCACCAGGGAGCGACACAGACGTGAGTGCATCTGACTGACCTGCGGTAGCGTCTTCTTTGCCGAGCGTATTGTATGAGTGCCGTTCTATCAAGGTTTCGTGTTATTAGAAAATACTGTAAAAAGTACAAGGTCATACCGATTGCTTATGAAAAAGTTGCTTCTATGTTTCCGTGACAATGTTTCGAACAATAGCTTTGGAAGCCTTATGAGATTATTCACTCTGTTATAGTTCGTACAGTCATCCGTGGGGTGTGATGTTAGCTCTGTTTTGTCTTCATTTCTCAAATTCAAACCTCTTGTCGACAAAATCCATTTGTTTCTTCAGGATCCCCGTAGACCCACCTAATCCGCGTGTAATCGGATAATCCATTCACAAGCTAAATGTGGTATACTCCGGATTATCTTGACAGAGTGCTCTCACGGGAGATCTGCTCGCTGGTCAACTGAGCAATCGATTTTGTCCAACTGGACCAATTTACTACTGAAAACTAATCGTTTCGGGTAAAGTTGAATAAGTGACGTAATTCAGACTGTTGAGAGTCCTATGTGTTGTTGCAACAACTACTGATATAGTAATTTAAATTTATTGAAGGTGCACACGCCAGTGATTGCCAATCAGACTGTTGGCGCCCCATACAAACCATAATGCGCAGCCAGTTTTGTGAACACAAAGTTGGTCTAAACAGCCGATGACAGAAGCCTAAATTTCACGTTGTGGCTAGGTGAAATCTTTCAAAGAGTATATGAAGTGAGATTCGCAGTTCGTATAAACAGGAAATCACAGTGAGAAGGAAACGTCATGCTCTGTTCAAGAAAGATAACTCAAAGCATTCGGTGGTCAAATAGAATTCGAAACCTTTGAACATCGAGCATGAATGATGACAAGAATAGTTCAGTCCAGTGGATTTTACGCTACAAAGGAACCCATCCACTACCCAGCTGCGGCAATAATGAATCCATGTGTAAAGGAAGTAAGAATATTTGTGGGGATAAACACTTTTTTCAAATTAAGTTGATGAGAATTTTGGATTCAAATACAGTTCCTTTGGCTCTCAGATTCATTATATCTTTGGGACAATGTGCTATTCAAAGACCGTTTTGGAGCGCAAATGAGGATTGCAACTTATCTTCCTTGGCACGACATTATTCGTGAGGTCCGGAGTTTCTTTGTGCGGTTCCCAGCCGAAGAAAATTGTTGTGTACATAAAATCAACAACCTGTCAGAACTGTAACTAATTGCCGACTCGGTTAAAATCCACAATCAATTTTAAGACACACTGATGAGCGACTGTTTGACCAGTATCTGTATGAAACATTTCTGTACGAAATTTTTAGACCAAAAAAATACGGAGACTAAAGGCTTTTGAGGCAGAACGAACCTTAGATTTTATGAAACCTGGTAATCACAAGATCCAGTGAAAGTGATATCGGAAAGCTCATCTTCGCCTGGTCAACCTTCTTCTTTGTCATTCACGGAGATATTTCAAAAACAAAATAACCGAAGTTTAACCAGTTGATATTATTGGATGAGATAACATTCTGGAAATCATAATCCTTGGACTGCAGACAGCTTTTAACACTGACCATAGTGTACTCCATTTTACTGGAAAATAAGAAGCCATTGGTGAATTTTGGTTTTCAGATATTGCATTAATCAGAAGCTTGGACGGTTAACTTTAACGGGGGGTGATTGTCTGGTTAGTGCAATAGTTTTCACGGCTTTGTAGATGTGAGGTAAAAAGAGGTAACCTGGACAGGCGCCTGGCACGCACAGTACGTCCGATCTACATGAATGACAGACTGGTTGCTTAAATGCAGTTCATTCAGAAGACTTTGATAAAAACTGGTTACCCAAATCAGTTCAAACGGAGGTATTTGAGCCGATATCCAGAAGTAAACGGATAAAGTTCTAATAGCCACAAAAGAGCCCATATATGTTCAGCTACTGTTTAAAGACCGCATGATTTCGGAAGAGGTAACAAGGTACAAAACTGCCAGCCTAAGACGAGAGTTCAGTGCAGTATGAGGATAAACTTCAGCAGAATTTGATTACCAAATACAACTCTTACGGATAAAGACTCAACCTGGGATTCCTCTATGGTCGTATATCCATTTGTTTGCGAAGGATCCGCAAGCTTGTGGTTCGAATGACACGGTGTGCACCTCCCAGGATTAAAGAGCATTTACTGATTCTCCGAAAACTTGGATAACTAATTATGTGGTGCAGGCCAACTTCATGCATCCATTCGATGCAGACAACTCGACCGATCTAACTAAATCTTTCAGCGTAGTCTACCAAGTACCAAAATTCAATCAAAGGTCGGTTAATCAGCTGATGTGATCACCATTCGGACAGGGGACACCTTGCTTTGCCATGGAAAGAGACATGTGAAGTCACAAAGTACGAGATGGTCAACGTGTAACATGGTCGAGCTGAGTGAGAGATTACGAATAGATTAGGTGATGTTGATGACCTGCGCCTTCGAGGATGCGGTCCATATGGTTGAAGAAAAACCTTAGTGTTCCGAATGTCTAGAAAATCAGTAGATGTATCAGTGACTCATTATTGCCCTACAAGTTTGTAACTTACCATTAAAAAAATAGACTTTTTCGCGAAGTAAACAACAGTTAAACGAAGCTCCGAGGGCTCACGGAAGATAGTGCCATACTATTAGGTAACAGATGTGACGTTTGACCAAACAGCAGATTCTTATTGATTTCAGCTGGAACGACGCTATCTGCGCAGCACTTTTTGAAGGTGCTAATGGAGTCACTTCGATTTATGTAAATTACAGAAAGCTCACACAAACCAATGAATTTGTCGAATCATGGAAATCACGAGTAAGCTTGTTCGTATTATGAGTAACAAAACTTCAAAAAAAGCAAAACAAAATAAGGAGCAACAGCTTCAGATTGGCGGTCAAAGAAACTGTGTGTAACGTGTCCGGAAAGCATAGAGGAACCAGCTTCGGAGAAGTGAAACAAAAGCAAACAGTCAGTGATGAATAAGAACGGCCGACCAACAGAACTGAAAATATGCAGAGCAACGTCCATCCTACTTTCTCATCAAAGGAATGTGCGCACCGATTGTGGATCTTGTCGCGGCCTCGAATCTGGATGGCATATGAAAGATCGTACGTGAGAGCTAGGATATACATGCAAATGAACGTCTGTTCACTTGTCTCGCTGCTCGCTGCAATATCGACACTCTTCATTTAAGACCTGGAGCAGTCACAATCTAGCTGATAAACAGTTCATCACATAGAATGGCCACTTTTTGCCAGGCGAAATGTTGACATATGTCCTGTTCAACTAACAAATTTCCGCCTTTATCTGATTCAATATCTGCTTAACTTACAAACGTTGCTAATTCTCATCCTCCTCTCTTGGGACGCTTTCAGAAAAGGAAAACAAAAGCTGTCAGATTCCTTCGCGCTAGTATCAACTGAAAGAGAGAACTGAAAGAGAAGTTTGACTAGCTGGTTATCCACTCACAGTATAGCAAAACACAAGATCGATGAAAATTTCAGAAATGATTGAGAGAAACATTGTCCTTAAACAGTCGATTTTACTGACTGAGCTGCACTCCCACTCCAGAACTAGATGTGAATAGTTCAGTAAATTTTGGAGAGAACAGTCAGACTGCAATGATCCGAAGCCAGTGGTATTTAAAAGCGCAGTCCAAATTGGCGTTGAGACTTGAGGAAAAAATCAAAAATGTCATTCAGTCCAGTCGTGATTATGATCAGTCAGCTCTATTCAAAGGATATTGTACGGGTAAGTGTGCACTGAAGTGGCACGGGAAGCAGCAAACTCAAGAGATTCAGACGCCAAAGTGTTAAGAGGAATGTATTGTGATCCAGCGCTGATTACTCAGGGATTAGGCATTGAATTTTCTGACTAGACACAGGAAGTCTCCTACGGAAACGAAAGTTTGTGTAGCGGCATCATTTCCGGCTAAAGGTTGTAAGGATTCGGCTTCTTCTGCCACGCGGTTTAACAGGAACATTTCATAATCGACCAGTACAGTGAATTTAATTTTCATGGTGTACAAGTTTCCTTCATTTAAGAAATGTCCAATCAGGCGGAAGCCTAGGCAGGTGCGTGGATTGATGTGGCAACGAGAGGAAGTTGCTGCATCGATTGTGAGTTACCGGTGACATTCCGAGATTTTTATTTCCAGCGGATGCTATTCAACCGGTTTGTTCGGTCGTCTAAATGGAACGGCGACAAAAATGCAGTATTTACAATAGATCACCTTCTCTGACGGTAATATTTGCCCATATTTCTCATAAAAAGAACTTTCAAATGGTGTTAAAAGGGTGTTGACCAATTAACGCAAGAAGTTATTATTCATTGCCGAAGGTATGTCCCATAAGGCATATCAGAACGGTTTTATAGAGATTGGATGCCCTATTGTTACTCCAAAAGGTATACGGCATAAACCGATAGAATTACAACTAACTGTCTCGGGTACATGAGTTGAAGACGCGACTAAATTACGCCATTTCGCGTTTGCTGATCAGAAAACTGTTCTATCACACAAGAACTATGAAGTGGTTTGTTGCGGTAGATTGGAAAAGGGGAACAGGGAAGGCTTTCGGGCAGAAAAAATGGTTAATCTTCTGTTCCTGGAGCGGAAGCATTTTTCACAAGGGATATCACCTCCAAGAGGTTAAAAGCTACCTGAATCAAGAGAAAATTTTTTGAGAACGACCCGTCAACAATTACACATGGGGCATTTCACTCAGTTACTACCAGAACTTTTGCTTCATAAAAGTAGGTTTATAACTCGGTTCTTATAGGCATCGAAGCTACCGGACGCAGAATAACGGTTCTTTAGCCGCAAAATACACAAATTTCCACCCATACGTTTGGATCAAGGTTCTTAGGTTCCGGTCTGTAGGATTTAACTAACCCACGAGGTTGACCAGCTTGGCCTGCTGCACCTTGTTAGTCGGCAGCAAATAATGACACTGGAGATAGTGGTTCCGTCAGTGTGTCAGGCTCCAAGGGTTTGAGTGAAACACTATTCAATGTTGTTCCTGGCTCTGCTGCGATAAGAAAATTTGTTCAAAACATGTTTGCTTAATGACGGTTCCTCACCAAAATAACGCTGGGTATTTCAGGTGGTTCCTTTCTGTTTGGCGAAAAATCGGCCGACTGATGAGGCAGCAAAATAGTTCCAAGCAGTTTCAGAGTAAAGGATTCAAACGATCTGCAATTCACGGAGTGAAGGCGCTGGTCACATAAAATGTTATTCGCGAAACCCAAAACAGAGTCTCGAAGTAGCAGACTATATTGGGCGCCTATAGGTTTGAGCGGTGGTACTTCCCCGGCTGGGAGTATGGGTTGTTAAACGCTAACTATGCACCTATAAGGCGCCACAAACTAACAAGTACTATCCCGAAAATATTTCAGTGACTTGTTTGCCCTGGTAAGCACTTTACAACAGCATAATTTAATGAACTTCATCTTCAAAGTATTGTCTATGAATATTTCTAATTGTGAGAGAACGGTCCTGGGATTCTGCACCGATTTTTTCAGGTATTGGATTGGATTCTACACGAGGAAAGACGCGAACGGGATTCTTCTTCTTAGGTTTTATGCGGCTTGTAGCCTGACATCTTTTGGGCTAGAAGACAGCCCAAATCCATGTCAGAAAGCCTGCTAGATTCCTATGGCTATCAAGGTTACCTAGATTGGACTTGTAATGTGTGTCCTACAATAGTTTTCCAAATACAAAACTGCTGGGGATATGATTACTGTTTTTTTCAGGAAGTTCAGTTTAAAACCGGCAGTTCATATTAAAAAAAATTCACCATAGGAAGAAATGTGTTTTAGAGTTTTTCACCAGTGCTTGTTTGATACATTGATTCGCCACTGAATTTACATCCTATATGAAGCTTTTTGAGGAATTCCTTTTGAGGATGAAATGTCATAAGTTTTTCAAACCGTGTGAACTTGATTAATACCCAAGTTTCATTACCACGCACGCTAACTTGACCAAAAAGATCAATGTCGCCAATTAGTTGGAATTCTAGATATTTGGTCACTTGTTCTGTGCCGTTTAAAACACAGAGATGCGTTCGTAAAACACTGTAGTTCGGACCGTTCACTGAGAAATTCGATTTTGCGGATTCCTGATGTGGACATATTCGGTTGGATCACGAAGGCACCGAACAACGTTGCGGCTGTAAACAAGAAGGTGGATGACCGTGGCTGTATACTCGTGGCTGGAAGTTTGACTAAGTAAACTGAGAAGTGTAGACATCTTAAATTTATTTAAACGGCTCACAGACATTAGAAAGCCTGGGAAAGCTTGGGGCGCGAAATTAGTGGCCGAAAGGTCTAAATTCAACCTTGACCATTAGACCACTCCTGTCTAGGCTTGAGCATCTTACCCTTTGTGCTTTATTTGAGAGGCATGGAAGCTAGGCTTCAACAGTGTGCTGCAACTGAGCGAATATTTTTTATTCTGTACAAAGCATCAGGGCCACTGATTGAATCCGTGCATGAGGCTTCGCAACAGAACTACATAACCAACCGTAACTTTCTAACCGCTTTTCTTCCCCTGACTATTTGCGAAATCAAACTCTGCCAAAGCTACACTCATTCAGAGTATAGTTTCCATTAACGTCGTATTCGTCTTCACGAACACGTAAGCGTTGTTTCCGTAATCGGCAATCGACGTACAAATGGTAAGGAAAATAATGTGCTGGCGGCTTTACTTCGTCCTTGAACTCATTCCGCATGTTGAGAATTTAGGCCGTCAAGATGATCAGAAGTCACCTTAGCCACTGCCTATACTGCAAGTCGTATGACAAACAAAGCAACCTGGCGCAAAGAAACCCATGTCCACGATAAAGTACATTAATGTGAACAGCACAGTTTTTGTCACCAAGAACGGAGGATCATGCTGTTCCCTGGTACGAAGAAATTTGGTTTTGATTGTCCAGTCAAATTAGAGTGTCACTGGTTTGAAGCATGTAAACGAAAGCCAAATTGCAATGAACGGGGGTGGGTTTGGCAGCAGTTTTCTAATTTCCATGCAACAATACTAAATGGCAAACGAACGATCTTGGTAACTTTCGACAAGATTAAAAAACCTTGACATGCGCAGTAGCGCAGCTGGATGTCATATTCTGAAAAGACAGATTTTGGACCTGTCTCACAAAATCATGACGGTCGCCATGCGAAACATGAGCAACTTGGCGGGCTCATGTTTTGTAGATAAATCATGTTTAAAATGCGTAGGCTGTGGTTGGGAAGAAACCTTACTGAAAGAACTTGTATTTTATCTTACTGACAAAAGTAAGTAGGATTCGCCATATGGATAGCAGATTGAACTTAATGTTCTTGTTAGTCTAAGCGAAGCCATGCCCGATGAGTACACACTATTGTAAAGGCAACAGAGACCGCGTTATTTTCTATTTATAATCCCTATTCAGTGTCGATTGAAGATGGTGCTTCTTTGCCCTCCAAACCCAGTGATCTTAACAAGTTACTAGGCAGTTTCATCCGGCAACATCCCGCACTGACTGTACTTAAAATCGAGGTTTTCACCGTGCCAACAATGATCTACAAAATTTGCCCAACAAGTCTTCCTGGTGTACTGACTGAAACAGAGATGACATTTAAATTATATTTTCAACGTCAGATGCAACCGTCAAGCAGAAAAGAGGAGTGCTTGACCCCTTTCTGACGTCTTCGAACACAGTTTACCCGAGCTGCCACCCATCTGATTTCATTTGAAAATTATTTCGCATGCCCTCAGACTGCCCATAAATATTCTCAAAACTCTGTCTGTAAAACTAACCAGACATGAAAAAAAGGAATACCATTAAATTTTAGCCATACTTGAATTTTCACTCCCATTTTTCTCTTACCCCTTATATACAAGTTTTTCACACTGTATTATGTGTACAAGACAATTACACTGGCCTATCCTTTGTTGCAAACAAAGGGCGTAACTATCGGGAGGTGATTATTTCTTTGTAAATATCGATTCACTTGCGGATAAAGTATTCGGGCTGTTCATTCACTGTCATGTGAGTATCTGAATAGCTTAGTAGCTGGTTCGGCCAAAAGCTACATGTACACACGAAAGTCCCGTCGACAACAGTGCAGTGATTACAACAAAGCTTCACTTAAAACGGATCACGCAGCTAACTGTGCTCATGCCTGCGAGAGTTCAACTGTGGGCCTAAAAAACTGGTCACTGGCGCCAGTCGAATTTTGTGAGCAGAAAACCTTTTTCTCTTGGAACCAGCCACTTTTAGTTTTTTGTATAATCTTGTTGCTATCAAGCAGTTCTGCTACGGTGGCACATGTTTAAGGCGGCGAGCGATGGGACTAAATTTAGCTGTAACATTTTTCCAGCTGTGCCCTCCCTCTGCAATGCGCAGTAGAAACAAAGGGATCAAATGCTTGGAGAACATCTATTCGTCGGAACGAGTGTACTTCAAGCTACAAGTGGAACCAATGTTGAGTAAACCCTTAGATACGGTTCGCTATTTTATGAATGCAGACACGTTTACAGACGTATAAACCCACAATAAAATAGAATTCTAAGACCATGAAACACAGAGTCTTCATATTATAAGTTTTAGAACGATACATCCTTAAACAGCCAGAGTAGTCGTATTTGCACCAATGTGAAAAAGTGTTTCCACAACTGACCACGAGCTTTGCAAGCCCTAAAGTTGGGTTAAAACATGAAAAAATCAAGTGGCTTTCTGTTTAAAATGATGTAATTGACTTGCCATTGAGTCACTGGCACCCTTTATTCTGTTAAGGAGGTAACACTTTTGACTTGTAGCGGAAAATGTGTACATTTGAGGGGAATCGTTTTGTGAACTAAGCCACATCATTTTCTCCATTCAATTGTTGTCTAAACTTGCACGTCAAAAGAACAGCAGTCTCTAGTCAGGTTTGAAAAAAAACAAGCTTTTCTCATGCGGCTAGAAAGACAGTCCAAACTGTGGTGTCTTTGTTTGATCTGGTTTCGCTTCTTCTCGTCAGAGAAATTCTAATCAACATCTAGATGCTTTTTAAAGAAAAAAATAACGATGAGCTCCACTGGTTACCACGAGAATTAATTGTGAATCAGTAGAGGAATGAGGGATAACTCATGCCGCCGCTGGATTATAGTATGGTTCCAACGTTCGCGAGACAATCATCGTCATTATTGCACAGCCCCAGGTTATACTTTCCAAGGATATAACGACCGGAACGGTCCGTAGAAATTGTCGAGCGTTCTAATCTCCAAAAGAACTAAGAGTTCCCTGCGTTGGCAACATCTTTATTTAGTTTCGGGTCTAGTCTGTGTAGTCAGCTTTGTGGAGAACAGTGGAACACAAATCAAGTGTATGGCCCGAAGGCCCAAAGGCCGCTGCTTTTCTGAAAGATGTCGGTGTTCGTGGGACAAGCTTTCGATTTGCTTGGTGGTGTCTGGGTAATATCACGGTTCCTTACTTTCATTTTACCTGATATGGCACAGCAGTATCTGCATTTGGGTCTTTTGGCCTACTTGCACTAGCGGAACTCCAAAGACCGACAACAGCGATTCGCTATTCACGCATATTGTGGTTTGTGGTATGTTAGCGTTCACGAGAGTGCGTACTCTGAGTAACTAACACAGTAGATTTCAGATGCCCCAGGACCGGCAGATTAGGCAGACTGAGAGCACAGCACTTCTCAGCGTCTGGAAGATCGTGACTTTGATATTGTGGAACCATTTTATAGGACGACTTCCGTAGCAGCGAATGGCTCTGTGATCGAGCATGCACCTCTAGCTCATGCACAACCAAGTGCATAGAAGTTGCCAAAACCGGTTGATTAGCGTCACTGAAATGACTAGTAGATTTTGGCGGTTGTCTCGTTTACCCAGTTGATCCTAGCTAACTAATCACTCAAAGTAATTAGACAGAAAATAGAGTTTAGTGTTTTCATTTGGATGGGAAATCGGTAAACTGTCTTCAAATTTGTAGCGGCTGATACTGGCTCACGTTCCTCCATCCTAATGGGACCACCTCTACCCCAAGAAGGCAGTGAGTAGGACTTTCTCAGTTGAGGAGGCACCGTGAGATGTAGGTTGGCAGCATATGATTGAGATACAGACCAGAAAACTGCTCGAGTTTCAGGAAAAGTACTATGAATATGCCGAGGCCCTTGAAAGATTTAGTCAGCTCAACATAGCTACTTTAGAAGTGAAGATGGAGTCCTAAAAATGGCAAACAGATTCTGGTAGTAAATCTCTTGACAATGTTAAAAAACGGTAGTTTTGAATGCATGCACAATTGTGTTGACAGAAAAAGTGAAACAAACGAGAATTTGTCAATGCGATGATTGATGTGCGAGTAGACAAAGGTCCACTGATTCTACAGCCAGACTTACTACGAACCATGTCCCATATGACATTGACAAGCTACAGAAGAATTTCTCTGAACTTTTCCTGAACTGATCAATGGTAGTTACTTTTTGCTGGGTTTCCATACTGAGTATGTGCAGTTATCTCACTGTGTTTGACAATGAATTGTGTGCAGCTACTTTTGGGTAACGAATGTTCATTGCTACACTGGAGGTAATCATCAGCTCTAATTCAAGGTTGTTTTATTAAAAAAGGTCCATTTAAAGCTCTTTTTCCAAACGCATCATTTTAATGGGCCGAAACACACTAAAAGTACCATTGTAACGGTGGTTGCTACTAATGGAAACATGCGATTAGTATGCTTTCTCGTAAATCCGCTTCGCGTCTCTTGAAAAGTGAGATCTATTACGGAATTTGCGGAGTCAATTTGTAGCATTAGCATGCATTTGAGTAACGGTCAATGAATGCCCAGGAAAGTTCAAGAAGATGTGTTCAAGGAGGAGCTGGATATTCAGTTTCTGTAAACAAGTTTTATATGAGGGCTTTGCTTCCCTGTTCAATTTTGTGTAACTGTTCACTTGGCGTTTTCTAATAAACAACTTCACAGCTGAAGCCTTCTTACTTTCACCATTATTGTACCATTGCCAATCGTCATTATTAGTCTAACGTAATCCGAACTCGAAGTGGCAAACCATTTGTTTATTCCGGTTCATTTGCGCCCATCTTGGGAGCAAAAACTCATGTAACAAACAAAGCAGAATTCAGGTTGACCACAAGGTAGGAAACTGCGGCTGACTTTATTAGGCGCTACACCACGGTTTGAAAATATTGAATTGCTTCCAACTTTAGGGTACCAGGTCAACAGCACTTAACTCCCCACACACTGACAGTCATGTTGTGGAGTAAAGTGAGGCTGTCGTTCCGTTAACGATGCGATAATTCGGAAGTGACCCATAGAATGGGGAGGATTTACAACAGACAGACGAAGGTTAGTAGGCGCATTATGGGGATAACGCTGGAACTTTCATTAAGGATGCATATCGATTATTTGAAGGTAAACACTAGTCAAAGTCCGAGAACACAAAATTTGTAACCAAAATATTTAAAAGGTATTCATAATTAATCAGGTGATGAGTCTTCACGTACGGATAACAAGTGAAATGGGAACGAATTAGATGCACTGCTGAGTTTTCGTGTATGTTTTGGATTTTATTAAGACCTCGGAGGTGTTTTTTGCATGAAATTTCTGAAATTGTCTGAAAAAAGCCTATCAACATCTACCCCATTTTTGGAAAACGAATATGATTTTAGAAAATGATCATTGACTTACTTACAAAGAGATGTGACTATAATCAACTATTTATTTTTACTGTATCTACAAGTCACAGCGTACTGGATGCGCACTTGATGTGTGCGGATTCAGTCTTGTAGGTTGTACATTGCATCAGCCAATATTTATTTTATCAGATAGTGCAGCCCCATGAAAATAAAAACCAGTAACTGTCCAAAACAATAAAAAATAGTTGGAATACCGTTACTTGTGAAAAGTTGTACCGAACAGTTACTTTTCTTAGATAAAGTCCCTGAGATTTCTTACCTTTTTCTTCGGGTAAACCAGAGCATTCATCGACCTTAAAGCTATTTGGTTTAGTGACATTCAGCTTCAGGACAGTCTTCAAATAAATGGTTCCAGAATAATTGCACTTCCTATTCGAAATTTAGAAGCTCCTCTCACTTACAGTAATTAAGGACGTCAGATTCTGCAAACGATATCTTTCCAAACTGGGACAGAACACAAATCAAATCATTGCCGATAAGTTGTTAATATTTAAATATTCGCCCTCAGCGACTACCAAAGAGGATATGATCTTGATTTCCATCAGGGTCCGCGAAGTATGTATGCTGATTATTTGCAACAATTTGCATTTCACGACTTTTCATTTTTGCCTGTCTCAGTTACAAAAAATAACCGCCGATTTCGAATCTGAACTCTTTATATGTCGTCAAAAAATTCAAACAGTGCAGCCAGCAGTCTCCTGAAATGCGCAGTTATTCACATTAGGTCAACTACGAACTGATTTCCAGTGACGCTTCCAGCTGAGGGACTCGTCAAACTGGGCAAAAGCAGAAATGAGGCCAGAATCCATAAGAAAGGCACTGTGACCATCCTTATCGATCTGGACTGATCATACTGGGAGGAGGTCGTGATTGTGACAGGATACCTGAAAGAATATTACATCTCTAACAGATCCTGTAAAGAAGTTGATAAACCTCCGCCTCATAAAAAACGAGGTTTTTCGTGAATCATCCAAACTTTTTAGGCCGAACAAAATCCTAATTGGAATGCTAAAACCTTCTCACATTACGATTAATCTGTAAATATCTCAGAGAAGGAATAATTTCCATGAATTAGCGGAACTTCGATCAGAAAGATTGTCTGTCTAGGAGTTGGTCAATGCGTGACAACGTGATGCGGCTTCTGTAATTGAAGAATGGAAACCTTGTGTCATGTTAGAGCTAAACACACCGCTGATTAGCCAAATGGTTCAATGGCTAAATGTTTAAATGTTCAACAATTAGCGGGAAGGTCACGGGTCACTTTTCTGCTGTTTCCCAATAAGGATGAAACAGCAGCACGGTGCTTGTCGGCCTTTCATTGTAGATGAACTTTACTTACCGGGGAATATTTTCACCAAAAATCTCCGAACCTGAACATGCTATCAAAAAAGCTATGTCATGTGCGAATGCATTTATAGCAGAAGTGCAAATCGTATCACTTTACCTTGCAAGCCTGTGTTTGATAGCTCTTTTCGGGAGTGACGAGTGCAGTTTGGCAAACTATCATATTGGAATGAAGTCACCCCAGCAAGTTTCATCCGGTGGAGGGAAAAAGTAAGATAAGGCTGGATGTGCACGGACCGGTCCAAGGATAAACAGATCACAAGCAAGCGTTGGCACAATCAACCGATTATCCTTAAAAGGATCTGATGGTCCGCATGGCCTGCCTTCCCGATGCCACGTAGAACATAGAAAACATAACGATATAGTTCAACTTGAAAACCATGCAACCGATGGTTGGGAAACTGGAGGTGCATGTACACATTTGGGAAATCTTAAATACCATATTCTACGCGGAAAAATGTTCCAAAACTCTGATTGTAATATCTATAACTAGTAAAAAAACAGGGTCGGTCAAAAGGGAAACAATAGGTTGCCTCTATATGTTGTTATGGTAAAGGTCGCTATGGGCATTGTCTAGAAGTTTATTGACACCCGTAATTCGTGAATCTTATGCATACTTTTTGACGTTTTTCTGCGATGCTGAACAGATACACTAGTAACTTAGTAACTAACGTGTAGTATCTTTTACTCCCTATATTGTATTTAGAGCAATGAGTAGTCTGCGCTAGATACCAACTAACTGCTCATCATTGGCGATAACTATTGTCACACTCAATACACTGGTTCTTTTGTAGCTGATCCCTTTCGGCAGTTAGGAAAGCTTGTATGAATGGATTTCCATCCCCTGCTATTGTCCTGTTTTCCACCAACTTTCTAGTTACAAGTTGGCTGAGTTTGGTTTTGTCCAACCATTTTTCAGAGATGGTTAAATTCGTTGTATAAACCACTTCATAATTCCAAATCTTTGGAAACGGATAGTGACATTCGTTTGTGACGTTTACCTCAGATCGTTTGAGCTGCATGCCTTCGCACTCCATGAGGAATCCACTCATTGGGATTTATATGGAATTGTTGAATTTGGCTAATACCCACACACACACCCTACCTATTGCTTCTTTACTGGAGGAATTTTCAATCTGTTCATGTGCAGAGCGGTGACGTTGATGTTATGGCATGGCCATCGGGAATCGAACACAGGATGGTTATTCTTCACATCGCAGACTGGCTTATCCAGCTAATTTTCCCAATACCGGAATTGCACTGGAAGACGTTTTGCTTCTCACGGGAGAAAGACAAGACAATTTTGATACCGCAGTTTCCTTATCCTCATACTAATCCAGAAGGCTAATCCACACGTTGATCCAGGTAAGTTTTATTCAGTCCGTTTTTGAGTGAAGTCTTGCAAATTGAGTCAGCGGAAAACCAAATATGGAATAACGGGACTGGTGGTGGTTTAGGCTGCAATCTTTTGGGTGCTTTTTGCGGTTCATTTTCAAGGCTAGAACTTCAGTCCACGCATTCTGGAGTGGAGTGAATTACAGGCAGAAAAATGTCCACCAAAGCTACTCAAGTTGAAGACATCAATCTCAGAAGAGAATAGTATGAACTAGAGGTGGACGATACTCGGCTTATCCGGCCACACAAATGTAAACCAATTTCTTTTGCTGGATTGGATTCACTGAGCTTCTGGGACAGTTTCGTGGGTTTCGGAACAATTATTTGTGTTTCGAACAAACACATATCCCTTGATGTTGAAGTCTCGTTCAGCAGACCGTAATTTCGTGGTTAAACACAGATCTACGGTTTTCAGTCGAACACTGACTCCTGTGACTTTTCAACGCTAGTGGACGCAGTAGAATTTTTTTCCATCGAAGACCATCTGTGCTCAAATGATTGTTGGTTTATATCGTGTATCCACACAAACACACTGTGGCCAATTGAACCGAAATCAGCAGATCCGTCACTGTGAGGCAATAGAGAGCTGTTGTTAAGACCAGCGGCAAACGGCTAGTTATTTGTGTGCACCCAAGGCCATAATGCTACAAGTGACATCAGTGAGTCTTGAGAAAAGTTCATGAAAAAAATGTGAGTCACTCGGTCTCGAACAACTGCTTCTAACCACGTAGAAATTGCGATTATGTGTTAGCGGGATATGTGCAACAACAGTAGCCATTTGGCTGGTGCACTTGGCTCACAGAAGTGCTGTTCAGTTTGATGGTTCTGGGACCTTCCTTTTGTAAAAGAAATTAGGCGCAACCACCATCGCTTTCAGTCATATTAAAGTGCCCGTAAAATGTGCTCGTTATAGAACAATAAACGTGACAAACGTCCAACTTTTGAATTGTTAGGAACTTGCGATCACAAATCCCACCAATGGTGGAAACCAATGTGGCTGGGGTATAAGAAACCAGTGAAAATCCACTAAAATATATTGCCCTCCAAACATTAATGGATTAAGACAAACATTTGTGTGTTAACTGTTTTTCTAAACCCGAAAGTATAACAAGGGTGAGGCATTTTGACTGATGTTTCTGATACTACCACACAACCCCCAGCAAAATATTGTGGCGCATACATTTATTCATGTTCTTTTGTTGACGTCAATATTTCGAGTACTCCGCATATCGTGAGACTTATGCACATATTTTAAGTAAAAAAAACATATGGCGGCAAACCGCCATATACCGCATAAGCTCTTCTGCAATATTTAGTGAAACGGTGGCGTGACAGCCAAACTAATAAAACTGAAAAAAATGGACAGGTAATTTGCCGAAATCTTTGATAATAACGACACCATTTAACAATTATAATACAATGAGATTCTTCAAAAGAGAAACCATGAAAAATGGGCTTGATTTTATTACGGTGTAGTTCTTAAGCATTCGCATGAAATTTGCAAAATTTTTCAATATTTGGGGAAAAATCTTAGAATTGCTATTTTTTGACCGGTCATTCTCGGCCAGTGATGAAGGGCGATAAGTGTAACCAGCAAAACTCAAACAAACTGTTATTTATCATTGAAAGTGATGAAAATTTTGGTAATGCCCACCAATTTTTCATTCTGTTAAAGATAAATATGTGCCTTTTTACTTAAAAACAAACGATGCGGACTGCACGTTAGTAGAGGTCAGACGTACATCTCCTTACTAATAATGGCGTACTCACACTTTCCTTCCAAGCTATGCTCGACGGAACCCATGCAGACTCATTTTCGGAATACAGGACATTGATATTCTTCAAAATTCATCCGTTTCTGGTGGATTTCGAAGAGATACGCTTCAGCTCCCTTTTTGAAAAGGCCACCACGAATGTGGCCTTCAGACTGCCCTTCCTCCAGACGCCTAAACTAAGTTGTCCAAGGATTACTTATCACAGATAATACATAGGACCCTTCTAGTTGCAAGACGTATACTACAAAACAGCTTGGGTGGAAGTTAGTCAGATGATTTCTACGCTTTCTTTTAATCTTTGAGTGGAAATAGAAGCGATTCACATAGATCGGACCACCACACTTTGCGTCGGCAATTAGGTGAACAAAAAATGATTGTAAGTTCCCATGTGTTCGCTTCAGTATTGGCATAGAGCAACAGTTGAGGGAAACCCTACCACCGATAAACTTTGAGCATGCAACCGATCAAAAATGTTATCAGCACTTGCCTGATACAGGTGTATCAGAACGCATATTTTACATGACTGTTTTTAGTACAGAAGGCCCAATGGCAAGTCCAAACAGGATTCATGAATGAGCTGAATAGTAACGAAGTTTAAACAAGGTTATATTTAGCGAAATACTCTCATTTGCAAACTAATTTGGTTTTTCTAGAGACTCACCTTGAAATCAGCATTTCTCGGTTTTGATGTTTCCCTGGCAACTGAATGTGCTGCACCAGGCCGCGTCATGTTTAACTCTTTACGATATTTGAGATATCGCGATACACATATATTTCTTCAATGTCCTACACATAGGGTTGCTGAAAACTCCTCGAGAGCCCACGGTGGGTCTGGTCTTTTTGGGGCTCATCAGGTGTTTCAAATAGAACATAAGGTTGACGGAAACTCGGAAATTGCGCCTACCTGATGAACCCCAAGAAGTGCGAAACCGGTCGTAGGCTGTCGAGGAGTTTTCAGCAACCTTATGAGTAGTGCATTACTAAAGATTATATTTACTATTCTTGACACATTCAGCAGTGCGTTGTTACCAGACGACGCCCAACAAATGCTCTGGTAGTAACATTGGGACAAAATCCACTGCTATGTCTGTATGCTTATGATGCTCACCTAGTAAAAGAATTCCTACCCCAGTAGTATGGGACAACAAACTCTATCAATGCGAATTTTGCTCACAACAGGCGCACATCTGAGCATTATTTACAGGTGTAAACGAAGCGTACCGATCTGTCATAATTAGGAGAGATTTGTGGATTCAGAGAGATGCGATCCAGCCGTTAGTTAGTGGGACGATCAAAACGACGGGTTTATTATACGCCACGATATTAAGTGATCCTCAGCAGACCTCTCATCTAGATAAGTGGACTTATTCTAGCCCATCAATTCAACTTCAAGCAGATAATTCTTATGGATCCTTTTGATGGGCCGTTAAAAACAATTCACGTGTCTGACCTCACCATGGTAATTTACTGTGTCCTAATAAGGACGACGGGTTTGTTTTGTCTGTGGTGTTTCTCATATGACCAATTATTTTTCACGACATTTTGAATTTGTTCCAAAAACTCAATACGCTTTAGCCGTTTTATCTCAGATATTTCGATACATGAGACTCTGTTCCGTAACCCCCCGGATATTTTGAGACACGTTTGTTGGTATGCTTTATCGTCAGATTGGCTTGGAATTTATTTATTCAAGCGCCTCAGTAGTTCGCAGACTAATGAGCGTTTGCACACATGTGCTTCAACCCCGAAAATTACAACGGGAGATACGGGCGGATGGGCATGAGGTCGAAGTCCGCAGTGGATTGGCAATTAATGGTTTTTTGGTATGGCAAACTATTTGTCATAAAATTTAAATGCGGGTAACTAAACAACGAATTACTTATTTTTATTTTTACAGAACCCATTTTGTAAGCAACTATACATTCTACTGTAAATGGTTTGCAGCTTCAACAGACAGTTCACTTTACATTTTTGAAATAAATTTGCTTGAAATGAAAAGATAAGTATTTTCAGAAAATCACATTTGATCTGAGCTTCATGAAATTTCCCCACAATTACTGTCATTGAAGTAACCGGCTTTCATTTGAAAGAGATCACTCAAGATAGCTCGCTCTTTCTTATTTGCGTTTGTTTTGTTTTTAGATAGAACCCTGACTGTTTCTGTTGACTGAACTGAACACTGACAAACGTCTTTTGCCTATAAGCATTTGTTTTATCCCTTTCCCAATGATCAAATTTCGGGCATGATCTTCCAGGTTGCATGCACTCTTGCGGTCGCGTTTTAGTTAACCTGCTTCAGTCTCCCGAACGCTTAAGCAGTAAACTCGTAAAATTGGATAGATCGAGCAGTTGTGGACGTGCAAACTTCCTTTCCAGAACAGGATTCTTAATTGAAATTCCTCCGCCCTCCAGAACTAATTGCAAAAAACTGTTATGATTTAGATTTCACCAGTTTATGGTTTCCTCCTTTATCGACGTGATGGGCTTTCCGAGCCTCAGCTAACACTAGAACTCTGAAACAAAAGTGCGAACTTTTCCTTGTTTGAAGTCGCATTGTGTTTGTGGCGAGCAACTTAAATTTTGTCTCATAATCGTTTGTCTTTGGGTTTTGCTTACAACAGAGAGACAGTACATGAATGTTATGGAAGTTGAAATCACAAATTCCGAAAGTGATTTTACTTTTCTTAGACGTTGGTGGCCATTGCAGATTTACGACCAAAAAATTAGTTTTCAAATCACATAAAATACTACACATAGTTTATGAATGCTGGTGAGTGTATCGGCAGGAAAACGATCGCCATATGCTGTTCGTGTATTAGTATGCAGTAAGTAGATGGTTGGCAAAAAGAGCAGCAGAAAATCAACCCAGCTGCGTCATACAATCAGCGAGCATAGTAGGACGAACGTAAATCTTATCGCTATACTGTTTACACTTAATAATTTATGATAGTTCCAGCTGTTATTGATTAGCCGTTTTTCTTCCAATGGGTGGAGAATTATCGTCACTCACTTTGGGTGATACTGACTGATAGTGTTTTAATGTGAATTCACCAGTGATGGTGACTAGATTACAGGCTGATAAGGCCACCTTCCAACTATGTTTTAGCGATGCGATTCTATTGTCAAGCACTCACTCGTACACACCTAACGCCTCCACAAAACGGCTTTACGACATCTGCTCTAGGCATACCATGCATATGTCCACAATCTTTGTTGTGTATAAACACTGTATAGACGAGAAGTCTGAAACCATTATATCCTCAACTCTAAAGTTGATACTATCACGGCCAATCGAGCGTTCCTTCCAGCTATTCTCATCATTGTCTCGGACCCACAAGCTACCGAATGACTTTCAGTGCTGATAAAACGTAATATATATATATATATGTGTATACATATATGAACGATACGATTTCACATGGATGGAGGGATGTAAGCCGTTAATCTGTCGCAACATTTAAAGCTATCCATCCAACGCACTGTTGTTTGGACGTACAAACGATATAAATTCAGACAAAGGTTTGCAAAGTGCACACATCAGTCGCGTGTGTCATGTTTGGTATACCGGCGAACTCAGACGTTTCCTCGAGACTACGGATGGCAATGAGGTCATGCTGTGCCTCGGTGATTTCACGACAATTATGCTAAGTTCGGGTTCAGTGATCCATTTGTGGTTAAGAATTATTAAACCGGCAGCGCAGGTTTGTGAATCTCCAATCGCTGAACGATTTAGTAACACATGGATGGAGGGATGTAAGCCGTTAATCTGTCGCAACATTTAAAGCTATCCATCCAACGCACTGTTGTTTGGACGTACAAACGATATAAATTCAGACAAAGGTTTGCAAAGTGCACACATCAGTCGCGTGTGTCATGTTTGGTATACCGGCGAACTCAGACGTTTCCTCGAGACTACGGATGGCAATGAGGTCATGCTGTGCCTCGGTGATTTCACGACAATTATGCTAAGTTCGGGTTCAGTGATCCATTTGTGGTTAAGAATTATTAAACCGGCAGCGCAGGTTTGTGAATCTCCAATCGCAGCATTGTGTTCGCTGTCAGGCTTGAGGATTTCAGTTTCCCGGAGCTTTTCTATCGTTTTCGCAGTCTCTTAATGTGAACTAAGGTGCGGGCACACATCTGACGTTCTAAAGAATTTAAGATGTGGTGACTGAAGCCTATCATTCTAGCAATAAATTAGCAATTATTTTCTCTCGGGGGTTTCTCAGAAAAGTTCTTGTATTCAGCTCTAACAACAGTGCCTGTGTTTGCGTGGATAGATTTTAAACTGCCAGCTCACAGGTGCAAAAAACTGAACCATCAGCAGGTTTCTCACACACTCAGAAGAATCTGGATAGAGATAAGATTCCTGATAAAAAAAGTTTATATTGTCCAAACAAGAGATTCTTCACCACGGACCTGGAACATAAATTTGGAGATAAAGTCAAACAAACAGTTTCCGTAACCATGCCCAGTAGGACTGCACAGACCGCAACATCACATGCTGCCAAGGACACAGGAACTGACATATCCGTTCGTGTGAATTTGTTCGTGGATAGAGATGTGGATCCTAGGTTAGCCTGCTACTTCTTAGAGCTTCTGAGGCCAATTTGGAGAGCTCCTGAAATCCACAGTTTTGATGATGAGTTTGAGTCTTGTGGTATGGTAAATTCAATAGATATATGCAATATGTCGCCTAATCCTCGTTTGCAAAACTTTAAATTGCTTAGCTTATATAGGACGGAATGTTCTTATTTTTTTAAAAAATTTACTCGAACATGCCTACTTTAACACGAGCTTCACGTTATGATTAGTTATGGAATTTCTTAGCTTTGGTGCGATAAAATAAGAAGGACCATTCTGCTTTATCATAATGTACAAATCCGACAATCTTCAACTGTGAAATTCTCCCTATCTTTTATATCTGTGCGCAGCTATGTGGATTGTTATAGTTTTGGTCAGCGTCTTATGACGATGCATCGGGATCCGACCGTGGTGGTATGAATAAGTATCTTCCTACTAGGCGAAACCTGCAGAAGGCACCAGGATTTCTTTCCTACCGAACAGTAGGAGCAGTTATTATGAACCAAACAGAGTGCTTTTTCCATCAATGTAAATGAACGTTTATTGGACGCATGTTCTTCAGAGGAGTAAATGGGCTGAGTTTGCCAGGATTTCCCTGTATCCAGCGAGTGGTTGTAAAGTTGATTAATTCCCACCATATGTGTCATTACAAACGATGTATTTTTGTAAATCTACGAAAAACATTTTGATAAACCTGGTACTGAATACAATGGTTATAATGGTGACTCAGTAAATATCAACTTGTCGTTGGTGTTTCAAATCCTTATTCAATATGCATGTGACGTGGTTTAGCAAACAGTTTTGCTCGCGTACGGCTATGAAGGGCTTAATTATATCGCCGAAATGTCATCAAATGTGTCTACAAAAACCGGCGATTATTACGGCAGTCTTCTATGTTGATGGCTTAGAAATTCTTCATTGTAGTGTTTTCCTCGGGGAAATTTGTCGATCGGCTGCATAAAACTAAAATTCCTCTAATTCGGTTCCAGATATCTGTATTGGCAAGTATCCTTTACGCCAAACTTCTTCACACCATGAAACAGTTTCCCCTGGGAGGCCTTTTCGTGAAGTGTGATTCTTGGATCTTCCTTCTTGGCTTCCACTCCTAAGTCCCAAATTTGGCAAACGATACCCGCGGTGAACACGTTGAAGGGAAAGACTGAAATAAATGACAGGATCCAGTCCACCATCACTTCAGGCTGAAAACTCAATTTAGTATGAGAGTTTTTGCTCATTAAATACAGTACTGACGAGACCGTGTTAATGAACGAGTAGAATGCAATCAACAATGAATTCAGATGTGTTCACTGCATAATTCGTTTGCACCTGAAATTAATCTATTTGGTGTTGATTGTTTTACACAGAGATCACTTGTCAAAACGAGTTATTTATTAACATCTACACATAATAGCGTCCTTAATAGCTACCGTGATGGTAATACCCCAAAGGCAGTCGCTATTCCATAGATGTCATAAATTTTATAGACACAAAAGTGCATGCTACCCCGGTATATTTGCACAAACATCTCACTTGTACGGTTCCACAGATTTTCTCTTGTGGTGCATGAAAGCACCTTTTGTGAGCTGCTGAGTGGTCGAATTCTGTTCAATGCGACTGTTGCGAGTGGATAGAAATCATTCAAGCGCAACAAGATTGAAGCTAAAATCTCTCGCCCAGCACCAGACTGACAAGCAATACGATGGTTCTCGTTAACGATACTTAATTATAAGCAACAGCTGCGTCCAAATAACATATTTGGAACGAAATAGTTCCTGATTCCTAATTTTTGCCCCAGGAGTAGGGGATTTCCTCGTTTTTCAAAACTCAAATCTAGATATCTCTATCTGACAAACGATACAAATTTATCGACGTACAGTTTGTTCACAAGATCATTCCACTGTGCAACGATACTCTTCCTAAAGTAAAATAAGAAGCTCTTATGTAGAAACACCCGATCCAAAACTAAGTAATTTGTCTAACAAATGTCAAAGTCTATGCCATGGACGAATGGCCAAGTAGACATGCCCAAATCATCAACCAGAAAGTACATTTACATTGATTGGGCTGACATTTGCTTTTCGCTGAACAGAAGCCTTGCGCTACCAAAGAACTATTCTGGATTAAAAGGTACCACTCAGTTTTGTCCCTAACGCTTTTGCTGCATCAGCCTTAGTGAAATATTGTCATCACTACTAAACTGAAAAAATGCCCATTCCGCAACGCCTAAAATAGAGTTTTGCTGAGCACCAATTGTGGGTCAAATGGAAACAGGTGTTTGATAAAATGGTGATTGCAATGGAAAACAACTGAGACCAGAGAATTTAGAAAATATTACCGCCGTCTGATGTTTGAAGACGTGGCTGATTTCAGTTCAAACCATGTGAAGCATTTATGCGTTGCGCGACATAATCTAAACTATAAAATCTGAGTTACGAGAATTTTTTGGGATATGCGTCCTCTAACTGTTAGCGTTGTAACAACTAAACTAAACCAAAGTAACAACCGTTGTTTTTGACGGTTAGAAGTTTTATTTGAAGATTGATCTGCGAAATAGTTTTAACTTGGTGCTCTTTTTTGGACGTCATCGTTTCCGAACACGCTCCACCCACCGCGGGCAAAACGGCCAACTTCAAATCCTGGAACAGGTTTTGAGGTTATTGTCACGGAGTTTGTCAACATATTAATGGAAGTGTTGGTGTTTAAAATAAACTCTGACATGTGATAACAGGTAAAGTCATCTCAGCGAACATCTTTGAGGAAATTTTAAATAGATCCTACAGGTCACCCAAAAGTAATTGAATATTTTTGGAGCAATCATCTGATGATGCTTGGACAAGCTTTCAAGCCACATAAAGCGTTGCGAAACCCACAAGAATTTACACTGAACATGCGCTACCCACACGAGGTTGATCAAACTACGGTCCCAACGGATGTATCCCACTTCTCCCATCCAAGAAACACTCCAAAAAGGAACGCCTTTGACAATTCCCAATTGTTCCGGATCCACACATTGTTACAAAAACCTGAAGAAATATATTTTGCAACTCGGACGTTTTAAAGTAAGAATCCTTCGATAGCGAAACTTCCAACAAGCAGTCGGAAATCGTTTTACTTTCATGCGCCCTGGCACACAGAACAACCAACAAGAAAGTGGTTTAAGGTAGTGTCTGTGGCCTCACCTTCAATTCGCTTGCTATATAGGGCTAGTTGATTTGCCCTCCTGATCCGGAGCAGGTCTCAAAACGTCAAGTGACATTTGGCTGGTGGGCGCAATAAGGAGACTGATTTTCCGATAGTTCCCTGGTCGATCTGTTTGACACGTGCGACAAAGATCGAAATTTTGCGTCTTAGTGGGGTAATATAGCGCGAGAGATTTCGAATTGGTGCGCGCATTATTACACACTGATAGTTTTGGAAACGAAAATCGTTGTAAGCAAAATGGAATTTTTCCTCGAATGCCGAGGACAGATGGGTTGTGTGAGCATCTACTCAAGGCTATTTAAGCAATTTTATTTCTTTTTAGTACTCTTGGATCGAGGGATTGTTCTCGAAAGCACCGATAAAAATCTATACACTGGACGTCAGCGCTTCACCGAGTTCTGTGTGAACTCATGGTAGTTAGGACATGGAGCCCCGCAGACTTCTTCCATTCTAGCTTTACTTTGGCTACTTGGTTACATAGAAAGTGATATTCGCAAATAAGAATCAAGTCGGGTGGTATTGTTTCTAATGATGGAGTACAGCGTTACTTTATACCAATGATATTTCATAACAAGTATCGTTGGTTCTATTTTCAAATGAATATATATCCAACCACTACTGTATGGATGACACTATAACTAACAGTCAGGCTAAGAGAATATCGCCATCACCGGCATGGTAGTGTGTTACCAGGAAGCTCCCAGTGACAATTGCCTCTGACATACTTGGGAGGTGCAGTATTACGGTGAAGCCTAGAGGAGACAACTGAAGATACCAACGTTCACTACTGTCGCATCATGCTAGGGCTAACCGATTACTTGTAACAGGCTTCAACATGTTGCCCCGTCTATCGTATTACCTTAGGTATACGTATCTTCCGGGGACTTGCGTGCAGCACCAAATTCAACACTCCGCAAACCCTCTGTTGCTGTTCAAATACAAACTGACTTTCAGTGCTTTGACCATTGTTGATAGGAAAAAACTGGGTGAGATGCCAGTGGATCGGTTCACTGGGGAAACTGTGAGTCATTTCCCCACCATTTCTTCAATGGGTGCAGAAAGAACAATTATAGTACAGCAATGGCCATTTTAGTTGCCAGATCTTCAGGATACTCAAACCCACACATAACTCAAACTTCTATATTGGGAACTCAACAAAGCATGTTCATTATCTACCGAGAAACTTGTTTTCCGCCGGGTTTGTTCATCCCATTGGTTATAATGACTTGACTTGAATGTTCCTTCTACCATCGTGGAGGTCAAGGTGCAGTAAGACAAAGCGGTAAGGACGTCTGTATATATCACTTAGTCGCTTCTCGGCGAAGCTGATACGGTCATTCTTACTCATCCAAATTAGCCTTAGAACTTTGGAGTACAAGTTTTTCAATGTCGGCATCGCGTATCCCTTGAAACCCGAATAAGTCACGCTGCTACCACCGAGCAACGGGAAAATCCGAATTACCGGGCTTGAGAAAAAGGGCACAGGTAATGTATAATATGATTCATGATGCTGGTGTTCACGGAAATTCAGGTAAAATTTGATTACGCGTCATTCGGCGTGCTTTCTACTGGTCTCACGTTTTCAGTGTGTAACAACCAAGAGAAGTTGGTGACTGCTTGAGCTTACAAGTTACATCAAGGTGGACGTTCGCGGAAACTGGATGCTCTGTCACCTTCGGCTTGACAACTGTTGTTTCCGGAATGCGTTTCACTTTAGGCATTCATCCCTAAAATCCACCTCAGATGACGAAAGTACTGAACGTTTGATATGGTTATGGTCACTTGATAATCAGCTGTGGTAGCAGCCAAGGTCAAACGAAATTTATGGTTCGGAAAATCCACATTTGTCCTAATTAGGCATCGTGTATGTTGGGATTACCACTACCCTGTTTTCCGGAAGTCATCATTTTATCAAAATCCTGATTAAGCATTTTAACATCATTCCTCAAACAAGATTTGATAGCTGTTCAAACCGTAAAAAATCTCAAAAGTCGTAAATGTAGACTCAGGCGGAGACGTTTTGACAGTTTAGTATGAAACGAAACAGAATTAGGATGTTTATACACCTATCCACTCAATGAGATCAGTCTGATGTGATAGCAGTTCGCATACCACCCGTTACAGCTTATCATTTCGTATGTGTTTCTCCATGTGTCCGGTAGTTTTGGTACGGGACTTTGCAAAGTAACAGTCAGTGGCACCACCTTTGGGTTCGGAAAGTAATTCGACCTGACATTATCTGCTACACAGTAACCACGACCTACTCAACGGTGTCCCGCCGAAATCACCTCTCATGATGACGAATCGTCTGCAAAACAGTCACCAAGCTCGGCGAACGGATCAACTGCCACCTGATCAAAAGGCAACGTCCGCGGCTTTAATCCTGTTCATACGCGGGAGATATAATAACAGATCCCCGAATATGGGTCACGCTGACACATTTTTGCGCCATTAATAGATTTATCCATTACCGACAAAACTGGGTAAATTACTTGGGAGTTCTTTATAGGGTGATGCTCTATAAATTTTTACTAAACTCTCAAATTTTCGCTTATTTTGTCACCACTCTTATGTTACCATAATCTACATTACCAGCCTGGTTGAGTGATCTGACCACACTAAAAGGTAAACAAAAAGATTGTTTCCCGAATTCAGTGAATGACTCAAAGTGTAGTCTGCTGGCATTTGCTTCAGTTTAGAGAATCTTCCCATAATGGAAGTGGTCTCAAGTGGTTGTCTTCGTCGTAGAGTGAGTGCTTTTTATTACAGTCATCGAAAAAAACCCACTGCTTCTAAACTTCTATTTGAGAGTGGGGTGGATATTTTCCACCTCACTGCTGTTTTCCAAGCAAGGAAGCTGGTGTTTAAATGTATTCAATAATTTTGGTCTATGTGCAGGATAAATACATTGCATAATTATATTACATCCGTTTTATTTAAGAGTGAAAAAGGAAAAGGATTCAGATGATTCGGATAATGTATATTTCAGACAGTTTACGAACATTCACTTTGTGCCGCCTCAATATTCGTCAAAGTGAAAACACCCAAGAGCGAATCTCAGGATTTGTTTAGGTTACGTCGTATCACCTCCATTGAACAACTTTGATGTTACCGGCATAGAATCTACCTGCCTGCATCACCATAAATTTTCATGCTCCTGAAAACCCACAGCAAGTAGCTCATGTTGGATATGACTGAACTAGCCAATGTCGATTCGGCTACACTACAAATTCTACGCACGAACAATAGATCATGGTGCGCTCTGAATCAGTGCGACGTAATTTACAACTGCAGATGGTGTTTTGCAGCATATGGCAGAGAAGAATATCACACATCTGCTTACAATTTAACCTTGAATTATATTCAATGCAAAGATTACGGAATACAAATACCTGAATCCATTTGTAAGCATAACTCGTTGAATAGGTTATGGTGACAGGCATTTTATTTAGAATGCATTTGCACAAGGCCAAATATTCTCCTTGATCTTCCACTTTTATGGTAATTTTACATCATTCCTTGCATGCTTTTCGAGGTAGCTGATCAATTGTGATCAAACTCGATTCGGGCAAAACTTGCAGAACATCACGGTGCCTGCCCAAGAGCTTCTATCCAAGATAAGCGCTCCTTAATAAGCATATCGGTACATTCCGTGGTATTCCACGCCCTTCACGACTCAGCACCGCATCACCGTAAAAGCATGGCGCTTTCTTACGCGTACTATTTAACTGTGCAGAAACTCCGTCCACAACTTCTGTCATATATTTGCTGCTGCTTGTTTAGTTTATCCACGGGCACTTTCCTCCACTATGTATCACATAATTCGTTTACGTTCATGTCCGTATTTTCTTGTGAAACTTCAGCTCATTAAAAGGTGGGAGAAGAATAATGATATCGGCGATCGCTCACAAAATAAAAAATCATTTGTTTTTCGAAATATCCTTCGTGTCACCCGATCTATATGGAAGAAGTGAAATAGGCGAGAGCACGGAAGACTCAACCAGAACCTAGCTGAATCTCTCGTTTGTGCTTTTCTCAAATAAACCGACATGCAAATAAGTGTATTTGTCAAAATCTGTCCAGTTTGGGTTCAAGTAGAACATGAATTTGACGGGAAGCTCAGAAATTGCGCCTTCATGATGAACCCCAAGACTAACGAAACTGGTCGTGGGCTGTCGAAGAGTTTTCAGCAACCTTATGAGTAGTCTATAAAAAGATCTTAATGATATTTTGTACTTTCTCAGCAAGTTATTTTATCCTGTGTGAGTTGTTTACATACAAGGTAAAAATCAACATACTTGAATGAGCCGCTGCATTGAACATTACAATTCAGGAATGCGGACGTATTGAACAGGAAACCGAAAAGTTAGGAGATTGCGCTCAATAAATAACCTGGTAGTTAAAGGATAAAAACAAGTTTGGTTCAAGCACACCATCGCTGATCTCTGAAAACTAGGAAAATAAAAATCGCTGTGGTTGATAGCAGACTTGTACCGCAAAACAAATTTGTCGGAAGACAGGTGGAAAAGGCGGGGTGTTAATCATCTGGACTAGTTTCCACGAGAACCAGTCTACATAAAGCCCCCTCTCTTGGGATGACGACCTAGAAGCTGTCGAAGTTGTGCAGACATCGCCCGATTGGTCTGTCATCTCTTACGATTGTGTATTCTCTGGGGCTGTAGTAAAACCACAGACTGCGAACAAGGCCATAAATTAAGGGCTTCAATTTGAGGAACGTGGCTTCCGTTCGCTATTACAGGTCTGTGAAGTGCATGGTGGGGTGGCATAAGTCCTGTGCTATACGCGTCCGCTTCCTAGAAGCTGCTGAAGGAAATCATGCACTCAATGGCAGTTATTCCCTGCATTTACCTTCTGTCCGCTTTCCACTGCGGGATATAGACGCTAAGTATCTAATGTGACGAAATACATGTTGTTTCGAAGCAAGCGTCGTTCGTTCATCGTCAGGTGACGTGTCTCGTTGATCTGGGCAAGTGCGATATGCATTGTTCGCTTTGGGGTAATCGGTCGTGATTATTTGGCTGTAAAAAGTAGCTTAAAAACTCTGCGTTTACTCAGGATTATTTTGGCTGAGACGCTGCTGAGTGAGCAATTGACCCAGCATTTCTCCATTCTTGGACAGAGTTTGAACTCGTTAAAAACTCAGTAGAACTCTGAAGGTGTTCGCAGTATACCTACATCGTGTGCTGTGTTGAGTACTGTAACCTGGGACACATTTGGGCAGTTGGCACCAACAAAATACACAAAAATTACCACAGCAAAGTCGTCAGAAAGTACATCAACCACGTGGAAATGGAAAACAATAATTCAGGCGGGCCGGCGCACATCAGGCTTGGGGTGACTGAGGTACCCCTTCAGTGCTTCAAATCCTTAATGCCACATCTTATTTGTTCGGATCTACTTTAACAGCAATTTCTCACTGCAGTAGTACACTCGGAGTTTTACCAAATGACTCAGAAAGCACTCCAAATAATGTCGTTAACCGATAAATATCTAATATTTTGTTGACTAAGGACCGCATCTGTTGAATATTGTTGGTAGTTAGTGGGAAAAGGATACTGCATGTGTCCGGGATGTGTAAGCTCTATCATATGAATGAGTAATAGTCTTGCAAAGAATGGTTTTCAAAATAACGTGTCCTCATAAGATATATTGTCCATAACTACTTAAATCCATCTGAGTACTACCAGTGCAGGTGCGCTGTTGTATACCTGATCGTTTTGACGCTAATGACGAAGGGTGTCAGCAGCAATTTATACAGAGGCACCAATTGCCACTTTCAGAGAATTTCTTCGATAGATTCCTATTATTGCAAACGTTACTTTGTGCGGAGCATGCTGAAAGTTTTACTGCGATCTGCCATTGCCATCCGAACACTACAATTTATAACGGTAATGGATTATCATGGCTTTTGTCTGCCTTTGGTCAGCCACAATTTAGCTGATCCCTATAGCCGCTGAAAAGTACTGTCAAGTATTCTCGATATCTAACTACTAATCATGTGACGATATCTGGAAAGTCAGCGCAATTATGTTTCTCATCATTGTTTGGTTGATTGGCTGCCTGTGGCAAGGGATATGTGAGCCCTCAATCTGGCTAGTTTCTCTACTCTGAGAGAAAGCCCTTCACGCCTCACCGCGCTACTCCTCTATCCGCAGCTGACTGTGACGGGGTTTGCTTGCGTCAACGGCTAGCAACACGAGGACGTCTTTTACCTCATTATCGTTGGCAATATTTCTATTATTCCGGTTGACAGATCCAGACCATAAGAACCGTCAAGTGGAACAGTCTCTGCCTATTATCCATGCGCCGTACACGTAAACTAAACATACTAATTTGTGGCTATTACCTCGGAAAAGGCCAGCCAGATTGTGTTGCAATCTGCAAGCTGAATTATTGTGTCGCCATTCGTTGCCTGGCCTAGGAGCTCTGACGAGAAGGGGAGAGTAACTCTTGGGACCTTTTATAGGACTTTATCGCCTGATGTTGTTGCAGCTAAGGAATCAATCTGGGTAGAACCGGCCGACAGGTGGAAATCGCATCCGATCAGTTTTCTAATTTTAAAAAAATATTTTTGTGCCAATCTGGGTCAGTGTATATCGTGTTACACATCGTGTTATATACCACTGCAGCAAGTGTTATACATTGAGACGTATATTTCCAGGTAGACAGCCTGGTATGGATGACCACCTCGCTTGCTTATATGGGGTACATATGGTCTCATTTTCTGGTTCACCGGAATAATCTTATTATCCTTCTTAGTGTCAACAGATTAAATGACCATTCCTTTCTCAGGTTATGGTGACATACAACATAAATGCTAACCACCTGCCAAATAGGTTTGGTGAAAACCCGTAGATTAAATATGTAGCAGGTTAATTCTTGCATATGACCCAACGCCCTAACCGTCGTATTTCTCTTCGTTGCGAACGTAGTTTGTAAGGTACGTTATCCTTTTGAACGCACCCAATGTCAAGGACGCAGTGACCGTAAAGCTCTCTTTCCATTTCTCCTCCACAAAGCTGGATTAAAGATTTTATAATGCATGAATCAAATTTGAACTTTGCTTTAGTCTGATGAATTAATTCTCAACAGCTTATTCCTACTGTTTGTGTGGAAGCTCGAGGCTGAAATGGCGCTGGCGCTTTCAGCGAAAGTCGCTCCCTTATATATTCTGAGTTGGTTGCGTCTCTCTGCTCTATATACAGAAAAGTGCCCATACCCACTGATGGATGGTTAATTTACGATTTTGAAGAAAAGCCTACCTGATCATCGGAATAATGAAGTCTCCAAAAATCATTTCAGCACAATCTGAATTCAAGATAAGTTTGGCGTAATGAATCTAGACGTAATCTATTTTACAGAAAGGCAGTTGAATGCTTGTCTGTAGTTCAGACCAACGCAAATATCTCTCAGTGACCAGATGTAAGTTTGTGGGCTTCACGGGGATTTGCACAACAGAAATTCACAAAGACTAACACTGACAGCTACCTGACAAACTGAGGCCTCAGGATTGTAACCGTTCTGGCTTGTATAGGCTCTGTTTATCCGAAATGGAAGCTCCTATTCTGCGAGAATCCTTTATGAGGACCGGATTGTTGCAGTTGGCCTTGCATTCTCTTGCACCAAATTGAACTGATTTTTTAGGGATTATTTCCGAATCTCACGCTACGTCATTTAAGATTGCCGTACACAAATACCGCTCGGTTTTCCCGAAAATTTTAGATCTGATTATAGTTTCTGGAAACAATCGTTTCATTAGCAAGATCTAAGAGTGCGTCTAAAAAATTTTACGAGATGTTCTACTTAGCAACCGAGGGCTGTAAAATATCGAGGCAGCCAATGTAGCCAGACGTGTATGTGCTACCATCACATTGGGTATTGTCGCACGATTTTCGTGCGAACGACCGAATTCCTTTTGGTTATAATACAACCAAATGGACTGTGAAACGTTTTGGTAGTAAGCTCACAGGTGCCCTCACTTTGCAGCGAAAGTTGTTTTGCATAAATTGGGTGTACATATGATACAGGACCTTATCACTCGGGATCTACAGCCGGTCATTTATTAATTTTGTGGTAAAAAAAGTGGTCAGAGGTGATACAATCCGCCGAGGAACGGTTTTTTAAGCACATTAAATTCTCAGAGTCTATCAGATTGATACTCATCGCTAAAACAATACGCACCGTCGGCGAGAGTGGGACGAAGTATACTTACTTCCCGTAGCGCCAATAGTAAGGGAGCTTAGACAGTTATTACCAATACTCTAGCGGTATTACGTGACGTCTTATAAGTACGAAATACTTATAAAATGTACTTGTCAGTTGTTATTTGCTATCTTCCGAAACAAGTCAACTAGGGATCTGGTGAAGAAAAATGTATGAAATTCTAAAGGAATGTTATTCCTCTATACCGTATCTCTCTAAGTAACTCAACAGGCAGGTGATCATCAGTGTACAACTTGTCCACCAAATTTGTCACCTGAACATACTATTTTATCCTGACTCGGCTGTGCTTTCTCTAAACGGGTAACGTTGTCATGTTGTCTTAATACCGATTTCCAATGGCTGGTTGAAATTATCTATAACAGAATTAGACAAGCTGAACCACCCCATTAATTCACAGCCACTCATTTCTTGGCGAGGATTTGGCGATATAGTAGTCATCGAGCGATAGCCCACGAGCATTTGGGTGAATTCATTTTCCTGCAAAAAATTCCGGTTTTTTTATATTCTTTGAGTCAACAGAAGCTGGCAAGTTGCATGAACTATAATTCCACTGGAATCCAATGGGCCTACAAACGACTAGTGTATATGTGAATTTCTCAATTCAGTTCACACTAAACGGAAGAGGAAATGGATCCCAGTTTCACTCTCCTTAGAGCCCATCATAAGTTCACCTTCTTGGCCTTGTTGGTCTTTGAACTCCGGCTGGACATCACGTCTTGCGCCGTGTCTGATAGATACACGACTGAGCTGGTTATCGTCCCCCTTAGTTCCAGAAACTGGTCGGGGTGGATTGTGTCCCTTCATTCTTTGGCCTAGTTACCTAGTCGTGCGTCCAATGTATTCAGCTGTATACAAACATTTTGGGCGTGGAAAGGCACTGTACCTTTGAGAATAAAGAATCACAGACGATTGCATGTGAGCCAGGTTCGGAGTATTGCGGCCGCGGAAACTTTGTTCAAACTGGTAAAAGGTCTTCTGTTCGGTAGGTCAGCCGGTATATCGTCCTTAAACGGGAGGCTGGTGAAAACGGGTTTTATTCCAACTGTGGCGCTGACGGCGTTGGTTACTCTATTGTTCAAATGCTTGACGATACAACTGTCGGGGAACCCACTGTCTCTCAGAACGTTGGTGAAAGTTGGTATTTCTTTAACGCATCACAAGAGCATAATTATCATCAGAGCATATGTCATCAAAGCATATTACCGTCGCCCTATTAATTAAGCTATGGATCAGATTCCGTTTCTATTTTAGTTAGATTTAGTATATTTCCCGGACCAAGTAGATTTTCGGTACACCAATCTTTTCGATGTACCATCGCGATGTCGTTCGAGGGGAACATCTAGGAACTGGGAGAAATTATCGGTCTCTTCCACTCTCTGGATGGCAATTGAGCTTATTTAACTGTTTTTCAAGCAATTTTACCTCTTGTTTGCTGTTTACGGACGCGAAGATGTTATCCACATATCGGCAGTAATATGGCTTCTTCTCTACGTTAGGTTTTGAGAGACCATTTCAAGGTTACTCATGAAAATGTCGGCTAGCATTGGGTTCAGTGGTGAGCCCATAGCAAGGCTATCGATTTTACGGTAGAACATGCCATTGAACAATGTTTTCACAATCAATGTGTATTGAATATGGACTTCCCGCATTTCCTTGACTGGAATTATCAACTGAAAGTTGTTTGCTTCTTTGTGGCTACATAGATAGTTAGGGGTTCCAGTCAAGGAAACTTTAGTAAACAGTGAAGTCACGTCTAATGAACACACGAATGCATCTTTCAGTTCTAGGCCTACGAATTAAAATGCGCCATTCAAACTTTATTGACATATTTGTCATTGTAATGGTTTCAGTTTTTCACCAAACCACTGCGATTTCGCAATAGAACCAATAGTGCGTTCCCAGGATCGGCCTCAGTGGGCAGTTTGATTTAGGGAATTATGATTGCCATATGGACGACGCGTTGTTGACCCTGTGAGTTTGATTTTCTCGTAGGTTGCCTTGGAGGTCAAACCGTTTTACTTAAGGAGTTTGAAGCATGTTACAAGTTGTTGGTTTATCATGAGCGTTTCAACCACTGAGGCTTATAACTGAATGCCATTTTCAACGTGGGTTTTTAGAGTACAAGAGTTCTCAGCAAATTTGTGAGGTGTGTGTTACGTCCAGATGACAAGTGATATGGTACTTGATTGAAGAATTCCCAGCGAGTGTTCCCCGGAAAATTGAATCCCCTGAATCATCCACGGTATAGGTAGCCCCACGTATGAGAGGAATTAATTCTCACCTTTCATACCAGTCAGAAGTAGCGGTTGCACTACATGAGCGGGTAAAGACATGGTAGTCGGGCTACTTGCATGGTGATTTGATCTAATGTTAGCACGAATTCGTATGCAAATTGTCTCATGTCTAAACAACCCTTAGTCCCGTTAGGGGATCTGGACAGAGAATTTGATTTTCACTATTTCGGAAATGTGCTAAATCCTTACAGATCTCATACCCGACTGACCTCTGTTATGATATCCAACCTTATCCCCTGTGAATACACACGGCAAACTTCTAAACGAGGTAAATTTTCAACGTCCAGTTAGCTCATGCACGCAACTGAACAGTTCAGTCAAAACGGTTAGAGGTATCGGTAAGAAACAATTTTTCTCTCAAACGGAGGACTGTCCACACTCGGCTTATACACACAACCAGGATGAATACGGATATAGGAGTCAAAAGCGCCAGGAAATTAGAGCAGTGTTCTTCTCAGCAAATAAAAAGTGTCACACTTTAGATAAATGAAAAAAACTTGGCTGTCTGGATTTTCTCTTCTCATCTGAGCGAGATTTTATTGTCTATTTGCAAAACAATAAAAATGAGCTTTCCTAATTTATTTCGTTTATCCGTGTAGTTTGCAAGAACGCGTTACATATACCACATGAGCAGTAAATTTTCCGCTGTGCCATGGTGTCGCTTGAACACTTATCAATGAACACGGAAACTTGGAACACAAGGGAAAGTGTACCTTGTTGGAAAGTATTTGCTTGTTGCTAATCAGTTTTGTTTTATCAACATTTCGGAAAGGATTTCCTTCAGTTTGCTAGAATGCTCTTCTCAAGGTGAGTGGAATGCCAAATGGGCACCTATATTTTGGGACTACAGTGTTCCAGCTCTTCTTCTTTGTTTTCAAACGAGGGTTTATAAAAGAATGAGGGGAAGAAATCAGTGTGCTAGTTTGCCACTTATGCCAATTGGTTATGCTAATTTAAGGCTGAGACAAGAAGTATCCACGGAGCTTCCGACCCTTTAGCTACTCGTGCGACAAGGCAAGCTATAAAACCTGGAATTATCACAGCCAGATGTGAAATGTTTAACGCATGAGTGACGAATCACTTAATTTACTGGAATTTCGTGACTAGAGCGGAGAAAATTTTCAGCCAACTAAATTTTCAAAAGAGACTTTTTATGCTGAAATCCTAGGTGTATGTGTAATTCAGTTTCAGTTCATCAACTATAAACCATGTATTATGGGTAAATTGGTTTCAGCTGCTACCGTTCCTGCCACCGGATAGACTGAAAGCGTGGGAGATATAACCAAGCACTGGAGGCTATGGCATGTTTAGTCAGTTCGAAAATGGATAGCTTTTATGCATAAGCACGATTGACTGCGCGATTCGATCATTTCTGCGTGTCATTAGCCTTTGGTGAGCTGGTTGACTTGCATATAAATATAACAGTACTCTCAACTGCATTTTTTTTCGGAAGATCACATGAAGCTTCTTTCCAGTAAGTCTTGTTCAATACGCTGGTTTGCTTCTCAATGTTGGGGCATCCATGTAGATAGATTAAATCTAAGCATTGGAGAAGGAGTTACCAAATTTAGGAACGATTCTTGTCGCAAGAAAAACCCTGCAAAAGAGAAGAAATTGTACAGCTACCTCGTTTACAGCCAGACATCTGAGTACTATAGGCTATTTTAGTAGCTGCACTAATGAGTCCGACGTACTTGAAACTTTGGCACGTCTTCGTCTATGAAACAGCTCTGCTTCATTTATATCAGTCGAGACCATAGGTGCACCAACAACGAGTCCACAATAACCTTAAGAATTAGTTTCATTCAGGGGAAGACAGTTCTATGCACTTTTGTTGCCATTTATAATAATACCTTTGCCGTAAAAACAACGTTACGGTTACTCCCATGCCTTAAGCCTTGACTGAATGACTCATCCTAAAAGCTAACTTTCCACCTTGTATGTGTCCTTACATTCTGTAAAGAGCCAAAAGGTCTTTAGAAAGAGGTTCTTAAAAGTTCGTTTGCAACTTTCGACCTGTAAGAGAAAATCATCGTTTGCTGAATGGTCGAAAAGAGGCCTGTAGTTGTACTATGCTTACTCGGTATCAGTAACAGTCTACCTCATATAATTGTGATTGCGCAATGGGACCAAAGGGTAGAAAAATAGCCAAGATTGACCCGTAACTCTTCATTCCTCAGAACGACTAGAGGACTTTTCTAGTAATCATAAAAAAACTTCTCACTACTTTCATAATCTTTGCACCAAAAGCCGTTATGGCAAGCACGCAAACACGTAAACTGGGTTTGTGCAGATGATCGCGTTGTTAAATGACAGTTTCATGTGAAGCTGTCGCTGCGATTTACCTACCTCAAGTTAACATCCATTGTGAGAAAAATACGTCAAATTAAGACTGAGAGCTGACTGGTGGAAAATTTCAAGGCATCCAGTTGAGATCACAGGATGTCGTTCACATATTTCCACATGCAATCTGAGTTTTTCTGCGTCGTGTGGACACATATCGCACGTTTGAATGCTGTGGTAAATAGAGTTGACTTTCAATCTAATGCGGATGTGTTACATTTTCACTGATTAAAATGTCATTTCTTATTGCTTTGCTTCTGTAGTGCCGCTGACATTTTCCCAACTGCATTTTCTGGACTCAATATACAAAATGGAGTCAAAACACGGATTTCCCTTGTGCAGTTATCCAGTTCTGGCGGGTGTTCAGTGACCGAGGACACGTAAAATTAACAAATAACTGGGTGAAAAAATGTGAGATGCGACTGGAATGTTCCTGTAGAACTAATGAGGAGGTGAAGGGACCAAAAACCAAGAGAGAAACACAACAGGGCGCACTGTACTCACTGATTTAGTAGTGAACTTTTGGTACTCATTCATTCTGAAACAGGACCAGCAATATTCAAGAGACCGTCCACCAACTGGCTGGGTTAGCATGAAGTGAATGTGCATGAGATAATTACTTGAGAGTAAATGTCAGTTCGGTAGAACGTTGATAGTTAAAACGCAGACACCCGTCATTGTCATCTGCCCTCACTCCTCAGATGCATACAATTTGGTTATTGTTCAACAGCCTGCTGAGCTAAGTTTTTGTGAGGCTGAATCCTCATGTCCACCGTGTTGTACCTCTTTTCCCATCATTCCCAATTCGATATTTCCTGCATTTAAGTTTTGAATTGAGTAAGTTTGAAATAAAACACGGTAAGTGTCATTGTCAGTTGCCAACTGCTAGAACTTTCCATTGCATTTTAGTGTGTCTGGGAAACCGGAAGTGCACTGAATCGACATATCAACTACTTGATCCACCTATTCGGAAGTGAAAATAATTTACAGCCTTAATGTGTGAGCTCGGGATTCGAATGAACCACCATTTGTATTGAGAAAGGGAGCGGATTGTGAAAGTCATACAATCAGAATAGCGATGGTACGCAGGCATGCAGATCGCGCGTATGAAGTGGTGTGAACAATCTGTGATGAGTGCTAACTGGGATGTAAAGTACATCTTCTGGCCTATGTCTGACTAGGTGGATGACCGGAGTAGAAAACATAAGATGTAAAAAAGCAATAAAATGGTGAAAAAGAGTCCATTAAGTTCTATTTCTGCAGGCGGAGACTAAGAGTTAGTCGTACACGGCGAAACCCTCTCGCATGCTGGATGAAAGTGACCGGTCCGTTCGACTTGGCGGATTCCGGCTAGCCACTTAACTCATATCGGGTACACAAGCCCACATACCAGTGACCATAAATTTCATTTTGTTGGGCCAGTTTCCGAAGATGCCAATGAAAAAACTGACAAAAAACCTTGTGTTGTACAGCTTCAAAATAAAAGATAGCGCAACGCAATCCTGGTGATTGTTATTCCGCCAACATGAGGAAAGAAGTATCAGAGTTTCAGTGAAAACAGGGAACTTGATGGGTAATGGCGTTTTGTGGTTTGAAAACGCAGACGTTGGCAGTGTTTCTCCCCGAAAAAGTTCTCCGATGATTTGAGCTGAGTGCTGATCCGAAAGTTATGCCATACTTCAGGAACTGTCCACATGGTATGCTTTTCCCTGCGAACGTTTTTCAGACATGCACTGAGATTTTGTGTCGTACCTTTGTTTGGTAAGACCGTGGCACTGACGTATGCTATTTTGCAATACAGTCCTTGAATGAATAGGTGCGCACTCTATGGTATTGTGGTACATCTAAACTGGCATATTATATGCCCATATATTAATTCCTCACAGCTCTACTTCTGGTTTGCCTCAGAGTATGGTGGTGTGAAATTACTCGCCCTTTTCCAACAAACATGAGAACCCCTAGACGAGTGAACATATTTGAAAAATAAAGACCATTCACTTCAATTAAAATTTGTCCTTCGGGGGAAAGCAGACCGCCTGGTTATCTAACGTTCTACAAGCACACTTGTTAACTGGGATAAAAATATTTATCTGACTAATATCATTTTTGTTTTGTCTCCCAAGGCTTTTAGTCTCCTGAACATTTCCCATTTCTGGAAGCATAGTCCGGATTAGTTGTAGTGTATTTTCAAACCGTATGTCGAACTATACATCGTAACTCTAGATACTATGGCCTGTTCGTTTTCGCTGACACTCTTGGGGCTTCAAGTAATTTAAATTGTCATCCAGAAAAACCCGTGTTATTTAGCCGAAATTCTACTGATATTATTTTCTTTTTGTTTGATTACACTTCTTCGTGTATCTTCCATCATCAGGGCTAACGAATCTTGTCAGTTTGCCGAAGCCATGTTTAATGGGACATCTATAGATTTCCAACCCAAAGATGAGCATATCGTGGAAAATAATCGAAAGCATTCCACTTGCCTGGCAGAAAACTGAATCAGGTTTAAAGCAATTTTGTTGAAAAGAGAGAACGTGGTACAACTGACATCTCCGATGATCCTTTTTTACAGGTTAACTGACTTTCTCATATGGCAGCTGCAGGCAGAAAAACGTCTTGAGTGAGAAACATCTAGCTGAAACTTGAAGTATATAATAAGTCAGTATCATTAGAATTGGCCCCCTCTTGTCGAATCATCCTGTTCTTGAACTATCAGAATTACTAGTCGAATAAATCCTCCATTGTTGACGTTTTTGTTGGTCTCAAACTTTAAGTACGGTTATTGTACCTCCGTAACGCATTGAGCTAAGCTGGTGCTTAGCGTGCTAAGCTGAGTGCACGCACAACAGTAACGCGATTTCACGTGTCAATGTCTAGTTCTGATAGCATCACAGCCCAAGTGCAACCATGAATCATACTAATACAGACTACTTCATACCAAATCGGCCATCTTTGTGGCACCATCGGCGCGGTCGCATTACTTGCTACATACAACAAGAGGGATAAGTGAAAACAGCCCCCTGCTGATACACCCAGTCTCCCTTTTTCACACATTCATTATTCCCCACTGATCACTCTGTCGCTAGTGACATCTTGGTAGGTCCAATCATGAAGAATGATATCTCTCTGAAAAAGAATTCGAGGTCGAATTAGGGTTCCAATATGAACACACTCTCGGTTTTGTCACAGACCTGGGAATTCAGAAGTCATCTCAGTTGGTTCTGCAGGGTTGGTATTGTTTGAAGCCACCTAGCTGAAGAGCCTCTGATTGAACGATGATCCACTTATAGTCGCACGTGTGTGATCGGTTTGACTACGTGCTGATAAGTACTATAATCGCTTTCTCTCCATCACACCATAACTCCAGCATTTAAGGAGTTTTTACAACGCTTTGAGTGCTTAGGTAAGGTGCACCTCGAGTTCGGATACTGTTCTGGTTACCGGAAGCATGAACACGCGATAGGACCGATGGCCTCTAAAGCTTAACTAAATGGTCTTATTGGGTTGAAGTCCAAACGCCTTGACAACAATGAGCGTCTGTTACAGAAATGTGTTGAGAAGAACCTTTATATGCCGTACTAGTTTCTGAAACAACCGAAGGCACTTTGCCACAGTCATCCCTCAGACGCTGGTCAAACTCAAAGGTGGAGGGAACCTATCATCATCAGCTATAGGCACCGTAAATACGATTACTCAAAAGCATGGAGGCCGAAAATGATGTGAACCCTTGTCGTTTTTGTCCAGTTTTGGGGTAATGGGGCAAAATCTAGGAGGTCTTCAGATATCTTCAAACAACAAGTCTGTTGACTTGGGAAATGCGGGCGGCATTTCAGTAATTTCCAAAAAGAGCAGTAGGTGTTAGTATCACTGGAAAATGTGACCAAGGCTTTCCTGTTCGCACCCATCAATTGCGAGGTCATGCTGCATGGCGTACACCAGTTGAACAGTTGGTGCAGTTTTCCGGTTTGATAGGATCTTAAGCCCAAACAGTGTGTTGTAAAATGTTATCGATTTGGATAAATGCTTTTATATCGCAATCCCAAAGTTTCTACAAAAGGCATATGAAGTGCCATTTCGACAGGGTGTTCCCAGGGTGACCATCGGGTTTTCGTCTCACCGTTCTGAGTAGCTCTCTCCCCATTTGCTGGGTAATGGGTCCCATGAGTTAGTAATTTCGCTGCGGAGTCGTTTCAGTACATATGCTCGTACGGGTTCAGTTGAGCACAGTTTCTTGACATGATTTACCAACGATCCGGCGACTGCAGGTTTGGCCTAGCATGGATGCCAAGACTCGCAATGTAGACATTTGTCTGAATGTGTGGGTCTTCTGTGTGTTCCCACTGAGAGTCCATGTTTGGTGTTAACAAATAGCCTGTAGAACCAATAGTCCTCTGTTTGCTTCAGTTTCTATCGTGTAATTTACTATAGTCGTTTGTTCAAGCAGTTTAGGGAGGTTTGTCGTTGTGCGGATAATGTAACCGCAATTATGTCACCAACGTTTCTCCAACAGATGGGTGTTAGGTGAGCGAAGTCATGTAAGGCCTTAGTTTTAGAGGGATGCAAGAAAAGATTACCCACTATGTGTGATACTGGAGAGCTTATTGTGGCACCTTCAGGTTGTCTGCAGATTACCTTTTGATAGGTGAGATAAGTGGTGCGCAAACACAGCTTAATATCAGTGAAAGGAAGAAGGCCTTCGCTGCGGAGTTGATTATAACAGAAACACCAAATGAACAGTTAGAAACTGTTAGACAGGGGAGCAAAACTCTCATGTGCATCTTGTTCACAAAACTGAATATCCACTTTCTGCTTGAACGCGTCTCCCTGAACCTTCCTGGATATCCACTGACTGTTACTGAATTGAAAGCAAATGCTACAAAGCGACTCCACGAATTCCGTAATAGATCTCTCTTTTCAGGAGACGCAAAACGCATGTACGAGAAAACATACTACTCGCATGCTCCCATCAGTGGCATCCACCGTTACACCAGCACTGATATCAACATGAGATAAGGTTGTTCTCTGTAATAGAGATATATCGTCACATAAAGTAGAGGCAGAAAAGATAAACATTCGTTTATTGATAAACTAGTGTGAAGAGCTATTTCATTAGAGCTGATGGCTACTTGATCATTATTGGTGTTTGTAAGTCGGGGAATATTAACAAAATCAAAAGTCACTCACTTGCTCGATAATACGGATTCAAGAGATTGCTTAAGAATTTCGGCATGAGAATATTGTTAGTTGTGTATGTCATGGTTGTACACGGGCTGGGATACTGTCAGGGCGCTCACATCTAGACAGGAGGACGATTAGGGTCCTCAACCAAAGCCTTTGGCTCAAAAGCCTAACCGCGAGGCAGCGGTGTTCGGTTGGAAATGGAAGTACATTACCATTTTTTTACGGAACACGTCGCTATACATGTTCCAACCCCCAACCTGGAGGGCCAGGAGACTGTGTTCGTCAGACCTCTACCCATGGACAAATCTGGCATGAGAGACTTTGTTAGCGTCGCGCGGACACACCCCAGTATAGCTCAATGAGTCGCCGAGGTACACAAACCGCCACACCACGGTAAGGTCCAGTCTCTTCGTGAGGGAGCATCGGTGCCAACACTGATGTTGCTGTCTTTGATGACGATGATGATGATGATGATGATTAAGAATTTCGATGTGTTGTAAGTCGGAAAAAGAAGTATAGTCTACGTGGAACATATAGGAGTGCCTGTTTTGTGTATTTTTGACAGCCCGTTGAATCTTCCGTGGGTCTATTTGATTTAAGCACAGGTAACTAACACCGTGCTTGACTACTTGCCCGCTTTCTGCTGTAATTTGAAAACAATTCAGCAGTTGATTGCGCCTAACCCAGACATGGTTACCTGATACTGCGAAGGAAGACCATTCATTAAAATATTTTAAGTGTGGTACTTCAGTTATTATGAAAATAACTCAAGTGTGGATTCCACATTCCAACGTTCGAAACAACTTTTCAAACTTCGACCGTAATCCTGCGTAACAATTCAGCCACCATAAAACAATTGTATTACAGTCCTAACATTAGCAACTTCTTACGTCTCAAGAGTATGAAACCATTCTTCACTGGTTGAACACTGGGACAAGCCCATTCACAATGCCAACTTTGTTTCGCCGACAATCGTCATACTGAACTGGGTCATAATTCAAGTGGAAGGCTGCCTGAAAATGTACTCTATTCTGTCTAGCACCACTTGAGGCTAGTCATTCTTTGTGCTAAAGTAGAAAGGGTGTATTCAGTTAGCTTTATGTCAAGAGCACTGGACAACTATTTGCTTGTAGTAAGGTGTGACAAAACTTGAACTTTCTACGACCAATCTTGTTTATTTTTTTTTAAACGAAATAGAAGCCAGTTGTCCATGTTGTTAGCATTTGTTTTCATCATTATCGTCATTTAAACCTTTGCGTCGAAGTCTCTCTGCTTTGTGTTTTACGCGCAAAATTGCAGATAAAAAAACGAATTGAAAAAAGATTGTAGGATTTTTCATAGAAAACTACTCACAAGTTTGATGAAAACGCTCCGACAGCCCACGACCAGTTTCGCCCCTCTTGGGGCTCATCAGGTAGGCGCAGTCCTCGAGTTTCCGTCAACCTTATGATCTACTTTTTCCTACTAAATAAAACTTGAGTGAAAACACAGAAGCATACCAGGTATATTCAATTTTGTTTATAGAGGGATTAGTCCATCAAGTGACTGATGTCCGAGTTCAGAAAAGAGACGAGGAACAAACTTTGTTCGTTGAGGGACCGTCAGTTTAATAAACTTAATTTTGCAAACTATGGAGTAAAGTTTGAGCAAAAAAAGCGTGACATTAGCCAAACCAATTAAGGACTTTTTCATCGAGTTTGAATATTCGATTGAGAGACCGGAGCGAGAAAACCGAGGATCTCTTTTACAGTGCCAGCGAATACAGCTGCCTTGGTGGACGGAGCAGATAAGTTCTTATCTGATACTGTGTGTTGTCCAATGTGGACCACTGTAAGATGTCAGACAGCTGTTTCATGAGTAGATGAAAATCAAGGATGGAAGAGGGGTGTGTAAAAAGAATGTAAAAGAGAATGACTTGAATCCTGAGGGGCAAGCAAACGTTTACGGAAGATGCAGGGTTTTGCTTGAAAAGCAGGTGGCCAGGAATCTCCCGCTATTTGGACTGCATGGTGTTCAATCCGCGTCGAAGTGCCTTGGGCAAACTGGAACGAGGGGTTTGCAAAAGATCTACATGCGAAATTCAGTCTGCCGTAAACCTGCTCGTTGACCGATAAACAGTATTCCTCCCATCCGAAATATTTTGACCCCCATTTTCTATGACAGCCCCATCAAACACATGACAGATTTCCGGACGTTGTTCTGCAATATCGTTGATTCATTTTTTATGAAAGTTCCTACAAGAAAGACAATAACTTACCGCTGCATCGATATTGCTGAACATCGTGCCTCAATAGGCGTGCGAGTTGAGTTACAAGAAACCCTTATACCACTCTGTGGACAAAACGTTTACTTTTATTCGATGGTAGTTTGCTGTTGATATCTCATTTGGCCTAACCTTGCCTGATGTTTCTCAGGGAGGTGGTGGGAAGATTCTATGGTAATACCTCAAGTCCTTACCTCTCCAAGCGGTCTTAAATTTTACTTCTGATAGCAGTTCCAGTATTTTTTTTTGCTAGCAACAACTTTTGGATGATTGTGAATAAGTATGAATAATACCTAACCTCTTAGAGTTTTATGAAGGTGAGCTGAGTGGGAGTTCAGAAAGCCCAAATTTTTCATGACTGGACATCCCAAATGGAACCATTCAATGAACAGTCAAATGGAGTTTAACGGATTCAAGTGGAGTTGCCATACCTGCACTCCACTGGTTCCTCGTCAACTGCGTGTAGGCAACGATTAGTGGAGACATTATTTCAAGGGGAGAGAAAAGTGCGCACTTCATATCAACCGACCGAAGCAGAAGCATTCTTGTGTGTGACGCTGCTCACATAGGGCCACCAGAAAAAGCCCGTTATACTTCATGTAAACAGAACACAACCTCGTAAAACTCCCTCATCCGTGGACTAATTTAGTTCCTCTGGGTGACTAAGCTAGAATATAGCTGAGTCTTTCGTTTATGATGGACTTTTTTAACTGAATATGCTGTACGAGCTGTACATGCTTCAGCTGGAGGATACTTGAGATATTCTAGAAAACTGCTCCTAGAAACACACTACCCATAAGGTTTCAGAAAACGTTGAAACCAAATCAGTTAACGACCTGCACGAATTGCAGCCAAATTAGGTTTAAGGTTTACGGAAAATCAGCGGCTGTGCGTACATGATGGTCACGAAGGAGATGGGCAAAACCGCCTGTCGGTTACCGAGGCAGTAGCCTCATAAGTATTGTCCCTTCAAAAAATATACTGCGGTGTCTCGAATAACGCAGCAAGTGAAACACCAGGTGGCCTTTGTGGAGGCACATTAAGTTAAACAATACCATAAACGAGATTATCATCCGAAGTTCAGTCGAATCGGTCACAAAAACGAAGGTGGTGTACAAATCTGCATTTGCGAATAAAATTAACAGTTCTAATTGTTAAAAACACCATTTGATATTAGATATATTAATATCCGCATAGTCCTTACGAAATTTGGGGTAAGTAAAACTTATTGCTTTTTATTCTACCTCCAAAAACGAGTGGAGTTTAGTGTGCTCATTTATACTGTTGGTGAAGTGCGGCTAATAAGAAAAGCTCGGTAATAGTACGGACATTGTAACGAAGACCAAGGCGGTAAAAAAAACTTTGTATTATTACCGCATCTTTTGTAGACTCGACGAATGTCTTTTAAAAATCCTTGTATTATTACCGCATCTTTTGTAGACTCAACGAATGTCTTTTGAGCTCTTCAAAATGGATTACAATTGTGAACTTCCCTTACTGCGTTCCCTTTCTTTCCGCCTCATCGTCACTAGGTAGGGGAAGAGAACAGCAGACACAGTGATCAGTTGTTTTGAATTTCTGCAGGTCTTTGGAAGGTTAATTAGAATACCAGCTATATCAGACGCCGATGATGGCAAAAAGGGCCGTGAGAGTTTCTCAAACACCCATCGTCCTGATCCACCTGGCCTATTAATTGTGCCCGTGTATCAGCTGCATGATTTTTCTAGGCAGGGCGAGCCAAAGGTAACCTCGATGGTAGGCACTAGGATGAGCGACATGTAGACAGAAAAGAGGACTGATTTGAAAGAGCCACATTCAATGCTTGACGGACTTTCTTACAATGCAGGATGCCCTCATACTTGGTCACAGCCAAATACCTACGCTTGTTAGTCACCTGCCGTGATGGTTGCCTGGATGCTTTAATCTTATCAGCTGGCCCTCAAGCGGATCGAAAGGAGAATAACACAACTTGGCGTGATGTACTTTTCGGAACCGGCTTATCCCAAAATTCGATTAGTCAGGGTTAAAAATGTGTAGTATACTGAAGTTTTAACGAATCACTGAAAACAATCCATTCGTGGAACAGCTTGTTAAATTGAGTTATAAGCAAGAAGTTTGACTACCTTAATTTATGTGGCCAAAATAAAGGTACTAATAACTACTTGGGTGGGATTAAGGACTGAAAATTGAATAGAAATTTCCACGACTAAAATTGAGTGGTGTCTGAAATGCGTCATCGGTCTTAATTATTAATTCCTAAACAGGTTTTACATTCAACCGGTCGTTGACTAGACAGTGAGTAACCAATTAAATGACTGCTAATCTGTTTTGCTGAGCTTGGAAACGTGTTTGCAGACATTTTGCTACCATTTTGAGAATGAAAATTCCGCAAATTAATTCCATAGCAACAGCCGTCTGATCAACTAACCATGAGTACACCAATATTCCAAAATGTTGACTGCAACATCTGCGATAGGTATGAACTTAAGAAATACAACTTGAACTTTCTCAGAGCTCATCAACTCCTTTGATTTCGTTAGGATCATACAGTCTACCGTCCTGAATGTTAGGAATTAGCCATACGGTTTGCGGTGACTGCGCGTTATACCAAAGTCCCAATTTAGAAGTGCCTAATCGTCACGCCTTGTAATTTGAAAAACGGTATTTCAGCAAAAAACAAGGCACCCCTGAAACAAAAAAAAATTATTGCAAATATGAAGTTCCTTCTAAGAGTAGCACATTTTAAGTTTTCAGGTCTCGTGTTCGAACGAGCTAATGATGCTGTTATGGGATCAGTTTCTATTGTGATTGGTCGTTGGTATTTTTATGTCATATGGAACCATTGCATCGCAATAACTCGTCTACCCCCACGTGTTCTACTTTGGTGCGTGTGTGAGAAAACTACAATCATAAACAGGTCCCAAGAAGGATCACTGCAGCATGCCAAAACGAACAGCACAAGAGCATCAGTTTCGCATTTGAAACCCTTCTCAAACATGGAACGAAATATAATTTCGGAGATTTGCTAAAAGAAAGTGGACATCCAAAGTAGACCTCATTAAAATCAACCATCGTTGTCTCTCCCTAATGAGCAATTACAGTGAGATGCTAAGCGGATAGCTTGCCCGGATGTGTTTTACAGGTGCGAAAACTCGACTCCTATTCCAAAGGCGCTAGAAGATTCTGATTGACACTTTCACTTAAGTAAACAGTACAAACCAACGATGGTTTTGGGGGAAATTGGTTCTATCAGTCTGAAAAACCACATTAGCTGTTTATCAATTCACATGTACATGATGCTCTATCGAGCATGTTAGGAAAAATTGACAAAAAAAGTTAGGTGGGAATCGTTGAACGCGGGCATCAAACATGATTTGTAAAGTAAGTGGAACGGAAAAGAACAGAAACAGCATCGTTCTTTGCATTATGTGCATCAAATGGAGAACGGTACAATCAACAGAGAATTGAGAGGAACCCGTCGGTGTATATGCAGCTGATACAGTGGACGAATGCGCTGTGAGACAAATGCATTAATTGTAATGATGGTATCACCCTTTCATTCATCTGGGTAAGGCTGATCTAAAAGACAAACGGTGGCATCGATTGCATGCAACGATTCAATCGTACTCTTACTCACTTGGCTAAATTTACGTTTACAAACACAATTCCAACAAACCCAACCTCGTAGAATTAACACATAGAACTCAACGCAACACACTAGACGTGTAAGTAGCACCACATTCTTCTACGTGAACAATCCACCACATCACAATCCTTGCAAATATTGTGGATAAAGTTCACCCATTATAACCAAAACGCCAAATTATTGCACTCACCGGTATTTTTTGCAGCAGACGGTTTTTCTGGTCATTCATAGCGCATTTATTGTTTTGAGAAAATGCGGGACAACGAGTTTTAAGGTGACAGACAAACAAATGCAATTCTGCTATTGAATTTTTGGAGCGCAAAATCGGGACCTGTGTGTGGGCCTGACGTCTTTTATTCCCACTTATATTGGAAGAAATTCCTAAAGTTTGAAATTGCAGCAATATGCTTGAACGTGTATTTGTGATACAAGCATCCTAATTAGATTCAGCCATTTTTCCTCCTGGGCTCCTTGTTAGGAAAGGCACTTTCGGAAAATCTTTTCATTGTTTTCCACACAGGAAAGCACAGAATTCGTGGAAAAAATCGACGAAAAGTTCGGCGAATATGAGTTTTGGAAATAAACACTGAACGAAATTCGCCCCACTACTGGATATATCTAACCACTGGCTTCACTTAAATTGTAAGGCACGGTTACATGCGCAAGTTTTTACCAATCCACTTTTGACGTTACTACATAGGGTTAGGGCATGTCAACAAAAAATGTCCTTCAGAAGCACAAAGGAAAACCTGAAACAGGCTGATAGTACGAGAGGCAAATATTTCTACCCATTTTGGTCTCGACAACCGGTCTAAAATCAATAACCTTCCGGCTGCACACTAAATGTCAGTCTGCCAGGACGTAAGCGACTCCATGGGAAAGCATTTACATACCCTGTAGGAGGCGATTTTTCACATGTGTGAACTTTTGGAATGGGTTTGTGAATAGTTCCCTGTGCCATCAGGGGGTTGTCATACACAGTTTCTCACAACCGAAAAATTGATGTGGACCGAAAACAGCCAAAATGCAGGAAAATGTTTCGAAAACAAATTTCGTTTGTGCCTCCCAACGACTCGCTACAATTTAGTGAAAAAAGTGGAGTCGGTGAGAATATACGAACTTCCTGGTTCTAGAACATTATTTTTGACCGGTGAAAAATCAATTTCGCGGTGAGCTGCGGAGAATTCGTAATTTTTGCTTCAATTTTTTCCTAGGATTGCAGCCAACCTATTTTGTAAAGCCAGGAAGCAACGTAGAGCTGTTTCAAACATACTGTAAATAATCAAAGTGCGTAAGTTACGAAACTCCAGAGAGTTCCGAACACGTGACCTCCCGAAAGCATTTTAAACACTCACTGTTTCAGACATGGGCAGATGATTGGCCTCGTGATTAGCAGCACTTTGGATAAAGCGCTACCCATACTTTACTCACGGAAAACCTGTCGGGTCGTCACATACTTGCTAGCTCCACGAGTGTCGACATCAACTTATAAGTAGCTCAGAGGAAGAATAATTTCACAATATGAGTGAAGTTTTTCAATCTGAGTAGTTGAGACTTGAGGAGCAGGTCATTACCTGAAGTGGTTTCTGTGTCTGGAGGATGTGCAGTGCCGTATCTTGTCTGAGTGAGGGCTAATCATACTGCTGTTCAACTTCTCGTGAACGAGATGAAACAAGCTCAATCGTTAGGTGGAAGGTTGCGGGTTCGAAACTCTGTGGGTTTCGTGAGATGTGCAATACTGATGATTCTAAACAAGAATCAAAAACAGCTGTACGGTGCTTCTCGGGCTTTCGGCATAAACTGGTTTTACTGAGAGGACAAAATATCAGTTGAAAATGCAGTTTGCTCGTTTTCTAACATCAACCCAGTCAAATAACGAACAAGTTTGGCAAAGCATTTCTGGGACGCAAAACCACGACAAAAATCGAAAATTCACGGGCACCTCGGAAGTGGAGCACGAAGAAATTGACTGTTGTGTATAGTTTATCCGTCTCCTAACAGTTCATGGAGAAGATACTTTTACACTTGTACCGGGCCTCGTAGATGATGGCGTTGTTACGGACAAAGCTGAGTTTGGATGCTGACACAGTGTTAGAAGTTGAAATGAACTAAGGCAGAAAAGTGTCATCCCTCAAACGATGCCCATAGAAAAGCTACAAGACGCACCAAAGTGCTTGCCGATCATCTGGAAACACGTTTAAACTGTTTGAGACTAACTTTTCTAAGGTTGTCTGAAGGGTACATCACTGGGACAATAAATCTGCAGGTAAAATTTAGAGCGATACATCTCAGTATGAGGCTTTGGGATTATCAGGAAGGTCATATTCCATAAAATAATCCCGAAACTTACCGGGGCCCTCAAGCTCCACCAAAATTGCGGTAGGGGAGCTGTCGAATATCCTAATCAGAAAAGCCAACTGCAGTTAATTGGTTCAGCGAAGACAGACGGTTGGGTGTTCGGGCATGTCATAGAATTAACGCCAACCAATTACCCATGTGCTATCGGACAGCTGGATTATAGATCAAAGGTTCGCTTTAACTAGACCTTGCAATTTTTGCATCCACTTGTTTGCAATAAAGCTGTTGTGTTTCTAGTTCGTGAGTCTTTTTCCGACACCAAGGTTATTTACAACGGGGATATATCGAGCGGCCAACTCAACGTGAGGTAAGATGACTTGAGATAGTTAGTCCTAAGTGTTTCACCTTGGAATATAACCCTCATTAAGATTACCGGCAGAAAGGGTACTGAAGTCACTACATAAATTTTTTTGAAGACTGACCAATCCTACACCCTGATTCCACAGAACACTAGGTCTGGCCTGCAGCTTTACGCAGATATCCAAATAACACTATATTTTGCCAAGCACTTCATCATCAAAAGTTTTACGATCAATAACACAAGGATGGAAGTGATTTAGTTTTAGACGCCCACCTGTAAAACGATCCTGGTTAGCGAAACAGTCTTGAACGGGCTGAAAGAAACATGATTTACCATCGACAACAGGCCACACCCCATTCGCCTACAGTGTGAAACGCATCACGGGAGTCGAACCAACGTGTTGATGCATTAAGTGAAGAGACTTTCGAATGCAGAATTCCCTTTGGACAATAGTGAGCTATAAGAAGATATGGTCTTTCTCCATAAGAAAACTCCATCTGTTGAGTGTTGCAATACGGAAACGTAGCGATTCTGATTTTTCGAGCTGTAGAAACATGTAACGAAAATTTTTCTCCATCAAATCAACTATTCCACATGCTACAAAAATAAAAAAAATGCTCACTGTGGGAAACGGATGGCCGGTCAACTGTCACAAAGTGGCTGTCATCGCTTTCCGGAAGCTACTCTGCGACACGAATTTATTCCCGGGAAGTTACTCCGACTTCGTTCAATTTGTTGGTGCAATTTATTCTGTTCCACAATGATTGAATTTAAGCATAATAGAAAAAAGCTGAATCAAGTTACACAAATAAATACATTTCCGTTTCTCACTACCTATCATTGTTTAAATCGTGTTTTATTGTGACATGTACTCCTCATAGACACATTTTTTGTAGGTTATTTCAGCCTAGATGGGCAACACAGAAAAGTCTGAACAAAATAACCAGTTTGGTAAGAGCTAATAACAAGTACATGCAGAAGTCCTCTCATGCGTTGCGTAAGCGTACAAGTGGGTTTTGAATAGCTGAAGTGATACCTAACCTTGTATACTGATACTAAATGGGAGATGCTCTTGAACAGCCTAAATTTCGCCAACTAAGCACGGTGGGTATGTAATATACTGCGGGGAGAAACATACCTATTCCTTTGGTGCGTTGCCTTTTATGGGAGTGTTTCCTTTGGAAACGAACGGTTGTACGCAGTTATATCATTAGCATTACGGCAAAACCCGGCAGACGTACCCTTGTTTCTTGTCACTACAACAACGCTGCGATCCACCATCTGGTATATCTAAGCTGGATGACTATCAAAGCTCAATTGACCCACTGGTGTCATGGCAGAAAGATTGCCTCATACTTTCAGGTGGCACAAGGTGATATGGTTCTTTCGTAGCCTCGACCATTAACGTCACAATCTGCCTTGAAAAAGGGCTCCTTGTTTTTCTACGGAAAAATTTGAAGCTACTGAGTGAAAACTCACGCACACAATTTCATCTGTCCCCAAAATATCCTCAGCCATGACGTATGTATGTTTTGTTGTATTTTTAACATATTCCCCTGTCTAGGCTTGGACAACCAGCCTTCGTGCTTCCTTCGGTTGGCGTAGCAGCTAGTCACTGAAAGGGTGTTACAGCTGAACGATTTATTCTACATTAAACATTAGGTAAGTTTTACATTTACGAACTGTATAAAACTCAGTGGGGATCGGTGTTATTCACGGGTACAACCGACCGCACCTTTCAACCCTACAGATTTGATTTGTAGCACTACAGCTGGGCAGAAAAAAAGATTGACACAAACCAGCCGGCCTTCAAACCCCTGGCGCATTATTTCGAAGTATTTCTGATTACGTGATGAACGCGAACATTTGGTAAAGTGTAAGTGCACATACACCGAAAGTGTGTCCGGCGCAAACATTTCTTTCGGGAATTTTAAGCTTCAAGAGGTCAAATTTCTAGTCACCTCATTCTTGTCTGAACATCACTTTTCCTGTACCGGCTCACACCGGAGATAAGAAGATTTGGTCCCGTGTTGCTCTCTTATCAGAGTTCATTATCAGTACCAGCTCGACACATTTCAGCTCTACACATGTGATTTGATAGTCGCGCATGTTAACATTACGTCACTAGAACTGAAACAAGTACCATGTTGTCTTTAGTAAAGTTGGGCAAACCATTCACATCGCTTAAGCCTAAATGCGTTTTTCTGTTTAAACTGATCATTTAAATGCTCTTAGCGCGTGATTATGGAGTAAAGGTAACACGCTGGCTTCGCACATCGGTTGTTTGGGGTTAAATGTTAGCGTTGCCAAACATACGTACTGCTGGAGAGTTTTACTGATTGTAAAGCTCTCAACCGTTGCGGGCCTTCTTTGGCGTAGACTACCTAGAACATTGTCGGACGAAAATGAGGACAGTCTAATAGAGAATTGAGTGAATATAGTAGGGCATTATGAGAACGTCCGAAGAGATACCGACCGCTGGTTGGCCTGAAGTTTTTTTCGCAAAATGAATCCACTGCTACCACACTATTTACTTTACAGGTGATATGAATGGGCTTCACCCCGTACATCGGTGTTCTAGCTTTCGGTTTCTTCAGGATAGCGCGCTTCGTACCCTGGTTATTTGCATCCACACTAACGGCTCATTACGTTGACAAACGTTTGATGCTGGTCGGCGCACGCAGGATGTTTAGTCGCTTGAACTGTCATCTTGTGAAGTTTAACACCCGGTCCTATTGATTCAGATAGAAATGGACAGCACGCTGAGGAATGACACAAGGCTTCACCCGAGGTTGTGCATGTTTATCAGACATTTTAGGTTACCTTATCCAGAGGGTTTCGGGTCGCGAAACCTGGATAGCTCAGTTGCGAAATGTAAACTGTTCTATCAGCACTCTAGTGCCATTATTGCGACGCACCAGTCACTTCAGAAATCGTCTATTTGTAGACTTATCTTGGTGCTAAGATATTCGACGAATAATGATAGTAACAACCGCTGGCAGTACATCTGATCGCAACGAAAAAAACCATAAACCTTAATCCGGATAAATATGCTTACTTAATAGATTATATTCCACCAGCTAGTTTGTACAAAATCACCCAACATACCGGATTTTGTTAGAGCAAGATTTTCCCGGTCGTTCAATGAGTCAGGGACGCCATCGAACTTGGCTACAGAATACGCGATTATCATCAATTTTCTGACTCGACAGAAGGATTCCAGCTCAAGTCTGCCGAGCGTTAACCAAACATGTCTTATCATTATTTGTCAAGAGATCAATGGAAATTTGACAGACAATGAAACTTGACAGACACTGGGACGTCTAGGGTTTTAAGCAGGTTTTAAAGCAACAAATTGTTTTTGAAAATGAAAATTGTTTATGGGCCCAGGCTAATAAAAATCAATTGAACAAGTTTCTATTCACGGCGTGGAACCGACTTAACCTCCAAATATAGTTTGTTTGACGATGAACGAGCTGAAGCCTGCGATTGTTTGATCATTCATTCTTAACTGTAAAGTAAAGAAGTGGTTATTCAGAGTTAGCCACTTTGCACGTGGCCACCACCTCGAAGTAACCAGCATCCATTGATAACAAAGGCATATGCGAACATACACTAGTAGGCCATTACGATGGCAGTGGATGAAATTGTATGATAGACTAAGCAAACGTTATTTCGAATAGTAATCACGGTTAACCCCTTTTGGAGCAGTTCCTCATCAACCTTTGTTCGGAAACGCTCTCGCTATACAGGATGTTTTTAGCCTTGGAAAAACCATGGCTACACTAACAAGTATAAACTTTTCTATGTCGAGCACACTTCAGAACAGTAATCAACAGAAGGGACAACATCGAACCAAATGTGATTCAAATCTGGCGTGTATTCAGTTACCATGTCTACCAAAGAATTTAATGCTATAAAGTCCGACATCGAGTGAGGAAAAACTTTTCACGATGGGTTACGTCAGACTAACGCCATACGCCATTCATCCTGCTGGCTAAGATTGTTCATCCGATATAAAACCCAACAAAATCCGGTCTCAAAACCAGTCAATTCACGTGCATTATGGGTTGTAACAGTTCGAGTTTTATCACCATGTTTTACATAGCCTGTGGCATGTTAGCCTCCTCATGCGTTTCAAGGCCATGCCATTATGGCATGCTTGATTAAGCTCGTTTCTGCTTTACCTTGCTCACTTTGTGAATACTCTACCTAAAAGTACATCCTACGAAAAAGGAGTTCCGTGTTTGGTTGAGTGAATAAAAATTGGCATATGGAAAACTTTTCAAAGGCTGATTAGAACCAGCAGGTTGCAATCTTTTGGATACAGCAACCGAGACTGCGAGGTCAGTGAAAATGCGAGCTGGTGGAAATTCACTTTTGGTGGGATTGTGCAGTAATGGGTGAAAATTTGTGAATTCATAACAAAAATGAACAACTAGTTAATCTTCTAACATAGAACTTTAGAAACACTCTGTGAATACTCTGGTTCCTTATTGAGGTGGAAATTTGAATCAGTATTGCAAATTATTACTGGTAATTGGTCAGGTGGCCGTTGATCTGTTTACCGAGCTTGGAAACCTGTCTGCGGACGTTTCATCAACAACGTATGCATATCAAGAGTGTGCTGGTGATGTCTCCTCGAATGGTCAGCTGCAAGTCGATTGCCGATCTCGGAAAACAGATCAACAGCCACCTGAACGAATACCAACGGAGGCACCAGAGCTACCGATATTCCAACAGTAATTGTCGGCAACAAAAATTGGTCGTCATTCCTGAGTCCCTAACTACTAATTTTCCTAAAGTAGTCTTGTGATCTCTAGGTTCAAAAATACTGTAAGAATTTAGAAAAATTCATCCTCGAAAGGTTTCTTTTATTTTTCCAGCAGCTAAAAGACCTTACATCGTATCCCATGTGCAACAGCTTAGAGTATTTACGTGCTGGATTACCCTTTTAAATTCATTTACTACTAAATAATTACATAAATTCCCGAAAATTCCCATTCAGAATACGAACAAAGAGTGTTTGACGAACATGTTTTCTGCAAGATCTTTTCAAATCATACATTTAACTTACTTGAATGAGCATCGTGTAAATGACCAGGAAATCGAGTGATAAACGACGTTGCTCACTAACACCATGCTCACTCAAATATGTTAAATGCTGTTCTCTCAATCTTTGCAAATGTATAACTTGAAAAAACTTTGCCTAAAACATGCTCGTCAACCAATCTGTGTTCCTTATTCTAAATAATTACAGTCTATGGTCTGGATATTTACAGTTTTGTTTCTGAAAATTCAGAGTTATTGTGAACTTTGTGCAAAAAAGGACAAACAGACAGACTGATAATATTCAGTTGTAACCATTCTAATGGGTATTGTTTAAACAAAAGGAAATTATCACAATGTTCAGAGCACGACATTTTTTTCCAAAGGGGTTGATTATTCCATTCATTTATGTGCTATATTTCTTAGGACAGTCAAGTCTTCTAATTACAGATTAAAGCACACGATGAATCACATTGCTGAGAGCCTCACGCAAGAAAAGTACGAGGTTTTCATGGTAGCTAAACATTACTACCCAGCCAAGTCAGATTTTGAAAACGCCCAGTCAGCTCAAGTGATTCGGTGTTGACTGGGTGCTAGAATAAATTTTCTTTGGGAGTTTATGATCGTGTAGGTATTGACTGTTTTGCATTGTGCTTTCGCTAGGTTCTGATTATAACAGATCTTTTGGAGTCAAAGTGTACATGAGATTGACAAGCTGGCTATGTTGTATGTATTGGGTGTTTACTGACCGGGCCCATTTCGTTTCGTGTCTACTGTGCATTAGTGCTTAACAGCGGGCAGTCGCCTTCGCGCTGCCACCGGATAGGTGTTTCGAATTCCTCATGAAGTACGGTGAAAGACCTGCAACTTATGGGGTGCAAATACGTTGGATCCTTAGCTGCTGTTTACTTTGTGTTGTAACTGAATAGTTCCAGAACCCAAAAAGAACACAATAACTTTGCTGTGACAGAGCAAATGAAAAATTACAAGGAGCGTCGAGGTAATTCAGGGGGTATTTCTGGTCCTGAATAAACGTTTTACAATCGGTCTTGAGTAAGTGATTGGCATCACTTTTGGGTTGCGTCTGAGAACTCCAACATCGTCAGTTTTCACTGATTGGCCACGTGGAAGTTTTCAACCAATAGATGTTTCCTGTCCTGTGGAATCGGTGGCGCTGCTGGGACAATTTCGGCGGAATGAGCGGTTTCATGTACGTTTCGGCCTTTCTGGGATTAGTTTTAAGATTTTGACCTGCCTGACGCGTTTGTTCTCGCCAACTCAGAGGCTCTGTACGACAGTTTTGCTAAGCTGCCTTGTAGCTCAGATATTAGAACGATGCTGCATCAATTCACCAAGCTTCACCAATGTTAGTCGGATCGTCACACTAACATACTGGCTTGTGGGATTTACTCCTCCCCCTCCATGAGTGAGCCAGGTGCAAATGACAGACAGAAAAAACGCGCTTTTTACCACACAAAAAACTATTCAGGTGGTTTGATAAATGGAATATATTATTTTGTACAGTTTAATAATTTACTGACTGGTTCGAAACAACATTGGCTTTCGAATTATTTGTTCATGACGTCTTTGTCGCACAGTATAGTGCTATTTCCTGATTCAGTTTCACAGTTATGAAATAAGCAACCATAAAAATAACCAAAGAGATTGTCCACGTTTCAAAAGTCCAGAACATCACTGCCAGTACTGAAGTACGGGGCTAGATTTGAATGCTTGATGGTAATGATTGTGCTCAAATGATGTCCGTTTGCCAAGTACTTTCAGATATACATTTTCATGAAAACTGAGAAATAGCAAAAGCGTGAAATCATTATGGAATCTATTCAGTGTTGAAAGCGGCATTCCCGGTCAATTACTCTCGGGATTGTCCCCACTCTAGCTGATTGGTGAGAAAAAATGTTTTAATACGTGATTATGTGAGTTACAGTTGAGGAGGCAAAACTCAGCTCAATATTGTAGTTTGGCGTAGTTAATTCAATTTTTGTATGGGGGACATTTTCCTTTAAAAGTACTTGCCAGTATATCTCTGAGAGTAACCCACCAGGGTGGTCGTTCTGTTTACACAAAGCGAGGGAATAAGTGTGATCTAGGATGGTACTGCAAGTAAAAGTCACGACAGCGCCTGTACTTGGGTGGAGCATGTGGAATTAGGGTTACGAAGCGGGTAGTACGCCTGACCCAGACTCCAAAATCTGAGCAACTGTCTTATCGAGCCAAGCGTCATAAAATTGGTTCTGCGCAGATATGACGAGGATGAGCATGGTTGGACAACTGTACAATTTCTAGACGCATTTAAAGTCATTTCACCCACCCTGCTAGAAAAGATTGGAGAAAAATTATACAGTAAGTTGCCTATAACTTTTCAGTACAGCTAGGAAATTAGCCAGTAGACAAACTCGAACTAATCCTGTGAACAGTGGTAAGTAGCGCTGCAGCAGCAGGATCAGCAAGTTAACATGCTCGGTCATCATCCACACAACGAACCGAAACGAACAGCTAATACAAAACAGTGTTTTGACTAGGTCGATATAATCAATGCCCACGAAGTGTCAAAAGTCTTATTCTGTTAGTCAGTTGCATGCCAAACATAGTGTGCTTGTGGCAAAAGACAATCGTCAAAAACTAAAAAGATGGGTTGACATGCGATGAACACCAGCAAATTGCATGTTTTACTCTAACGTAACTGGCACGAAGCTGAAAGCGTTCAACCGAGGCTTTCTGTGGATGAACAAATGTTGTCAACTTCCGCTTCGAGTTTTCGGTGTTAAATGAGGAGTGTGGCCATTCATTTATTGATGAGTGTGAAACCACATTCACACACTTATTGAAAAGTAATTTGAATTAGTTAGGAAATCTTCGTACTCCACTGTTTTTTTTCCAAATTTCATTTGAATAATTAAAAGGGGATAGAAATTTTTATTGGTCGGTGTTCGATGTAGTTGGGTGTTAAACAGTGCTTCAGGGGTTATTTGGCTACTAGGCTCTCGGTATTATTATCCAACGCCTTTTTGCTCATCACGTGTTGGGCGGTGGCCACATTCGAGACCATAAAAGTGTCTTTTTATTCAGCGTGTAGACCGCATTATCCCGCTGACGCGTGCACAAACTCCGTTGTCTTTCAATGTTACTGATTTTTCATGGACACTGATCTATTCTCAGTTACTTCAAATGCCTCACACTGGAAGCCGAGAACTAGAGAGAGGTGTATATGCCTGAAGGGCTCAGGGTGCAACACAATGGCCACTGAAAATTGCAATCAAATTCTTTCGTTTTACCTAGATAATGAAATAAGTATACGAAACAGCACTCTGAGATCTCAGGAGACAATATTGCTGTTTTGAACTAATCTAAGACAATAAATATGCATTGCGAACGTGTCTCCAGGCAATAGAAAATATTTAAGATAGTCATCCGAACAAAAAACGTAGCGATTATTGATTGGTTTCTATGTGCCATCAGGCCAGAACTTCATAGGTTGGGACGAAAGCAAAAAGCCGTCACCTGTCTTCTATCAAAGTTCAACTCAGGAAAAGGGGATCACGTCACTGTCAATTGTGAGGGCATATTTGGACGATGCGATAATTACCACAAGTTCAAAGGTGATATCAGCTTCTTGTGGACGAAGATCAGTGGGTTGCATAAACGTATTTTAAGGGCCAAAGCAGTTGATCACAAATGGAATCTAGCTAATCCTCATTGCTTTTGAAATATCCAGTAGAAAATGGTGAAAGAACTTCCTTTGTCTGTGGATGACCACAATTGGTCAGATGTGAGGCTGGGGAACTTAAGCCTCTATTCATTTGCCCATGCCCCAGTGAAATAGAGGTGTTCCCATATTTTGTCTGACGAAGGCTTTGCAGTTCAGTCAACACATGGTCCTCAAGAAAAGCATGCGAATACATACACGCAAAGAAATCTGGTGTTAGAAGCTAGTACCTGTTCTTTCAGTTAGAACCTGTTAATACAAATGGATTTGAACCTCAAGCTTAGACTTGTTACTTTAAGGGCGAGCTTGATATTCTTTTTTAGCGTTCGGGTAATGTCAGCGCTAATTAAACAAACGATTAATGTGGGTATGCTCTTCCTAATGGATTACTTTTGATATCGCAGTTTCATGGATTTTACAATGATTCTTTGTAGAAAGATATCTGTTACATTCATTCTATCCTATTTTTCCAGCTCTTATTGTGGACGTTCGTTGGTGTAACTACTTGTGGCTGACTAAGCTAAGTATACTATCCTGTTCAGTTTGCGCTTTAGTGGATGAAATTCCTCAAAGCAGATGCACTGTCACGTCCACGCTCGCTCTCTCTATAATTTTAACCGAACCCTTCCCTCTTTTTCAGCGAACGAGTCTGCAGGAATAGAACAACTTAAGTCGAAATTCTTACATTTGCAAACGGTTGTTGACAAGTGGATATTTTAAAGCCTTAGAGCGCTTACATACCACCGATGAAATACTGGCAAATACCATTAGCAAGCCGAACAGTATTCTCTCTGACGATTCAAAGTTTAAAGAGGCGAAGAATGTGCGAGGCAAGGCATGCGTTTTTGAGGACGCCAAATATGATATTTTAAGCCGCCTGAAGCAAAAGGAAGAATTTTTTCCAATACCTTTAAGCGCACCTCGATTACATGGTCTGCTAAAAGTTCGTCAGTCTGGTCTACCAGTAAGGATGAACCAGATAAGTTGAACTTCCTGTTCCGTTCTGTGAGGAGGTGGCTTGTTGGCCTATTAGAATGTCTCAGAAGAAGGGTATAACTACATGTAATACAAGGAATAATTGACAATATTCTCCCTAAACTAAGCTTCATTATCCAACAATTTGCTATTCAAGCTAACGGTCCATTATGTTGGTGGTCTAGCCGAGTGCAGTGACGGAAACATTGACATACTCTTATCACGTCTGGAAGGACTGTTCGTGTTATGCACCTGCAATGCGCAGTTCAGTTCTAACAACGGAATATATCGGTTGAAAGATAGAAAGATAGATGAGAACCCCAATTGGTCCAATTCCTGCAGATCCGCTCACGAACGAGCTCAAAACTTGATTGTTTTGTTCGATAATCCAACAACTCACAGTTAATTTCAGTAGTTTGGACGACACTTTCCTACCATTTCCATTCGCCATGAAATCACCCAACTCAGTTGATGTCTATATGCGTACTTGGTGTACGTAAACTTTGCACCAAAAATTACACACAAGAATGCACAAAACAAGGTCGAAATAGCACTCTGTAAGCTAGTTGATCAAGTACACTAACTAGACTAGCCTCTGAGTTGTTGCTATTCTGTCCCCGTCCCTGTCATCCATCTGATGCTGTCCTTTTTGAACTGTGGTGTGTCAGTTGTATAGTTCATGGGTTCCTGAAGTTCTAACCTCTGTATATCGTCGTCTGGTTTTTAAGACTTGATGAACTTTCTCAGAGTTGCTCAGAGACAAATGGGAATCTGTGTATTTGGGGGAGAAAATGTATTCCGAAGAATTGGGGTCAACCATTGTTCGTGTTAGTGGTAAAAAAATGATAGCTGGACTGATTGTTTTAGCCAAAGTTTGGACTTCACGCCTGCCCTGTCATGGTTTCGTTTCTATCGCGACGTGTGGGACAGCAGTTAAAGACCGTGAAGCCGGATATGAAGATGAAGAAGGGTGGCTGCTTATATCTTCATATTATGTCAAGTTCTTGGGCAGCGTCAGACTCACTGCTGACCAAAAATTACGGTTTCGCTCAACTTCAAGAGAGACTTCAACGGTCTGGATAGATTAGATCCTCCGAATATTCTCAACTCGTAAACATTTTCCCGTGCACCTAAAATCGCGTTAGGGTGTTGTTCATTAGGGCTTTTCCCCCATTTTATGCCCCAGTTTGTCATTGACGTTATCATGGATTTGATACCTGAAGCGACCATGAATCTAGATATCGGATTGGCTTCTTGAGGAAGACTAATAGAGTTGTATTATGCAGACGGCATCGTTGTGTTATTTGATGTGTGGTTGTCTACAAAATGAACTTTAAACACAATAACACAGCTGATTCCATGTTTCTTCATACGTGTTTCACCCTCAGAGTGCAATGTTTTATTTCAAGATTTCCCGAAACTTCAGAATGAACAGCTGAGTTTGTTGATTGGCTTATATATCTCGTCAGCCATATAAACTGTGAGTATAGTGTAGCAAGCCAAGTTAATGTGCCAATATGAGTTTTGTGTGGCATCGGAAGCAAATTTGGCTGAAGCTAAAGGGTCATTTTTACCAGTCAACTTTAAGAGCGGTTCTTACATTATGGTTGCGAGACTTGGTTCCACCGATCCCAGGACCCTGGTGTCCTCGAGTTTTGGATGTTCTTTGTCACCGTAGTAGAGTGAAGAGTTAACTGGATGCAGCGCCTAGGCATCGTTATGATGCCTAAGCTGGTACGAATTCGAATTGTCCGATCAGTAGAATAGACTTACAAGTTTAAGATGAGTGGGGCGTGCGTTACCCATGCTTAACCATCGTTTGCCCCAGAAAGGTGGTGTGTTTATTCCAAGCCCTTGTTGGAGAAGGGTTCTTGGGGAACAGCTCACGATATCATGACATGAAATGAAAACGACTATGGTCAAACTGAGTGGGATCTCTGCGTCTTCTTGGCCCACGTGATCCTGCTTGCACCTGGTAGGATACCGTGTCAGACCTATAACCGATCCAGGTGGTGCATCTACCAGACTGCTCAGATAAAGTTCACCCCTTGTCGTGCGCTGGGCTTATGTTGGGTGAATTCCACAAAGGGTGCTACTTCAATCCTGCCAACGACGCTCAATTTTTAACCTGAGGCCCAGATATACTTATTTTACTACTGTCCATAGGCCCACCCACCTTATCCTCATTGAAATTCCCACTGGACATAAGGATCCTTTGCATCAGGATTTCCCCTTTCCTTTTCGTTCCACACTTTGCCAACACTTACTTCCCTCGCAGTTGTTTGGCACTTAAACGACAGTATGCAATAATCGTGTACTTTATTTAATCAGGATAATGGTGATAACAAGTTGAAAACCGGCCTTGAACTGAGACAGCCCATTTACCCTGCTAGACCCTTGTCCCACTTGTTAACCCGGATAAGTCAGTAGGTGATATAATATGACATTTTATAAGAAATTGTGTACTGTAGTTCAAAAAATGTGAGCACAAAATTTTCCACAAGATTTTATCTCGCGTCAGGTTTAAAAGAATTTACTTCAAAATTTTTAATCGAATAGTAATTTTTGGGATGACCAGCTAAGCGGTTAGAATCAGTCATTTGTCGTTGTGACTGTACAGTAGTGTACAGGGAGGGAATGCCGGTCAGTCTTGTCTTAAGAAACCTGTATGTTCTACCTCATGCTTTCTTCGGATAGCATTGCCAGAAACCGAAAGTGTGTTACAGATGAACGGTTATTTTTAGTATTGGTAGAAATCATAGAATTTGCAAACTTGACAGCTGCCTCTGGAGTGTTTGCACTGTGTAAAAACCCTACAAACAAACAAAACAATGAGATGTCAAGTCAAATGATTGTTTTTATACATTCCTTTTGGGCAAGCAATTGTTTGGAGTAACTATCATTGTTTTATTCCGTAACGGAAAGGTTCACCCTCTGAATGGATTAACAGACCGCCTTGATTGTGTAACAAAAGAAGCACGGTCGATAGTTACACGTCCCTGAGAGGATTTTTTGGCTAAACAAATGCATTGTGATATACGATGTTTATCTATCCCTTATGAATCATTCTCCTTACAGTTGTTAGGTTAGACCACAACAGGCGCTGTGCATTTCAATATTTGTCCATACTGCACACAGAACACTAGACCACTGTGTTGAGGAATATAATACGTTTTTCAAAGGAGCTGCGGTTATTATGGTCGGACTAGATCATTGGTGCAAAAGTGAACTTAACCACTAGCATATTACTTCTTCAATCAGATATGAAATCATCGTTTCTCGAGCGCTCTCTTTTACAGCTCATTAATCTACAGACTGAAAGATATCAGTCAGTTTCCCACTTCATTGTATGGAGCCAATCACTACTTGGATCATAGCAATAGAAAGCCAATCGATGGGACTCCGGGAGCGCAACGAACGCTTTCTGTGCGCATTCACATACATGCACATCTGAAGCTTCCGTTCCGTTCCTTGTGGCTAATCAACGCACCCGGTGTCTAACTGGCAAACTAATCCAGATTCAGTGAGACTGATTTTATTCAGTCTGGTTGCCTAAAATTCGGCAGACCGATGAGCGTTTCTGCTGTCCGCCTTCACACAACTCACAACGCGGTACTGCTGGCTGCGCAGAACAAGTAAACCTGTCAACGAGGGTTGTAGCAGACTGCAAATGATATGTTGTTCCGGTTGAATAGGGACAACAGCACACTGTCAACTGCCGACACTTTATAAGAGGACTCGATGGCTTTGCCTAGCTATCACAACAATCAGTGAAGTGGGTTATCTTTGCGAACTGCCATGAGTAAAACCACGACTATAGAATTTCGAAGAATCAGTTTAACTTACTTCTGACTTACTAGTAGCAACTATTTTTCCAAAAGTTGGAAGTGAACCTACTTTCTCTTACGCAGGCTTTAGGTTAGGATGGTCATTTTTCAAAGGCTAGATAAATCTAACCTTGTGGAGACAAATAAATAAATGTTTGGCAGACCTACGACTGTCAAATATCATAAAATCTCGGATATCGTTTTAAAACGGTTGAATTGAACTTGGTATTGGATAAGTTTGAAGAGAGATTGGACTATCCACAAAGCAAATTAGTGAGTGAATACAGAATCCTCAACGCCTTGGTTGCCACTATTTTGATTCTGCGCAGGATTATCTTTTTGACAGCTTAGCAGCATTGAAACCTGGCCTAAGGCATGATTGGACGAAAGGATTCTACTTGACGTTGACGGGCACCTACCGCTTGTCCATTAGGCAGGTTGTAGTGAGGCGCTGTTGAATCCAGATGTTTATGTGAAATGTAAAGCTGATACAGCAAACACTGAATGAGCAATAGATTGCGTATTAAATTTTTGTCCACCGGAGTTTGTCAGTCCGTTTGTACGATGTGCAGGAATTTCCGACTGGGACATAAGAATCGTTGTAGTTTCCTAACGCCCATTATCATTGCTTAAAATACGATATTGAGGTGAAATGAGAAAGCGTCCAATCATAAGATGTGTTCAACGATTGATTTCGGCATTTCCTGGATTTTTCTCAAGCTCATGTTCTACCTGAAAGCCAAAGTGAGCACCGTTGGAGAACCACACTCATTTGCTAGGTAAGTTGGCGTTAACGGGGGACCCGATTGGAACCCAAATTGATTTCTCGTTCATGAGTGTTTCACAAAGTCCGTCTCATGTTTCACTTGGTACCGTATTTGGGATATCGTAAACCAGCGATTCAGCTGGGAATCACTTGTGTCATCCATAAAAAACAAAGTAGTGTGCAAATGAAAGAATGTGGCGGATCCCGTGAAAGTTGGGTTCAGGTAGGATATAAGTTTGAGGAAACTCAGTGACTGCACCTACGTGATAAAGGTCCCCAGTAGCCTTGTAAGGATTGTTCCTTCAAGAAAATACGCTATTGTATCTTGCATGTCCTAGCGACTGTAACGTTGGGCTGCCATGCTGCGGCAAATTTAGTTGAGGATTATGGTAACTGAGAAATCCATCTGGGCTTCAGTTCGGTCTCGCAGAAATAAAATTATTTTGCAAACGAGTTTATTCAAAGATTTCCGTGTATTTAGGGTTCACGGAGCAAATAAGTCTGACTGGTTTAACTGGGGACTGCGCCCACCTACTGAACTTGAGAAGCTCGTGGATTTTCGGGCGCAGCCTTATGAATAACGTGGACCATTAACAAAGTTTACCGCGAAGTTTCCGTGCCAAACCTAACGTGTGCAAGCTATTTACTAGAAGGATGGTTTGAAAGACAGATTCCTTTGAGATTCTGCCAATTCCTTTCTCGCTATCAGAATAATTCGCAAACCAATTATTGAGTTGTTGACCTACGTGCTCATCCGGAAACTGCCTCTCAGGAGAAAGCAGCAAAACCTGTCCAAACAATTTTCTAAGCACAGCAAAATAACAAGAGCCCTCTGAAGCGGGATTTTAGGTTGACCAAGTGCTTCATTTGAGAATTAAACTAGTCAAGCAATCAACGAAATGTAAAAAACGTGTACACTTGTATAATTCCGTGTTGTTGGATTTCCTGAGCATTACTTTTTAGACATACATGATTAACTTTGAGCCAATCTCTCCAGGGTGTCTTGACAAAATGTGTTTCACTATGTTTTCACGCAGAAATCGCTTAACAAGTCTTTGTGTTTCAGAGCTTATCCGTGCTCCAAATTTCTGGATTAACCCAACAGAATAAATTTGATGATAAGCGATATCAGGAAACAACATATGCTTGTCAACTTGTCAACTTGTCAACCACAAGCCTTCCAATGCAAAACACGCACGGATATACAGCAGATTCTAAATTCTAAATCCAAAAATTAACATGTTATGCGCAACGTTGAAGTCAAACCTTCCTGAAGACAGACTCGGTTATTGCCCGTTTAATGAGTATGGCCTCAACAGTTAGTCATGATAGCTTCAATAATCTTGAGTGTACCGCATGACAGATTGGCAGTACTCACAGTTCACAACTGGATGTAGCATTCCCTCCATATGACGGGTGACCAGAAGTGCACTTCTTTTCTACAGTACCATACTATTGTATGAAACGGAATTCTAAGGGCCACCGTTTATCCTAAGAATCTTTGTGATGGTCATGCATGTTAGTGAATCTGGTGTGCAGATTCTTTGGTATATGTGGGAGAAATTAGTCGTTTGTACTCTACCGGAAAGAAACTGAGAAAGTTTCGGTACTGTCCTGTTCAGGTGTCTGAATTTGACTGAGGGGCCCACAATCACATCCAAACACAGTATGAAAAATTTATGGCATTTGTTGTGCAGGTTTTGTGTACAAAATCATAATTTGTGTTGAATGAGTTGGCAAAATCAAATATCTTGTCCACTCGTGTTTTCTCACGTACGAAATGAAACATGCCATTCGAATGTCATTCCTACAAATGTAGCTAGTCACTCTTCTGCGTCGTTTTCATTTCGACGCCTGACACACTACTTAGCTCATCATTAAGCCACCAGCCTGCTAATTTACTGGGAATGGAATATAAAATGAGCCTTTTTAAAATTTGACTAATAAGTGGAACAGTATAAGGGGTGAGTCAAAGTATAGTCACAAATTAACTCAACCACTTTCTAAAGCAGAAGATTAGCGAACAGCTGCTGGAGATCAAAAATAATTATTGCAGTATGATTTATATCGATTTTAGTCCAAAACGTTGACAAACTCAGATATCTTCGATGTTGTGAGGGGATAAATTAGACCCATTTGGTTTCGCGGTCTTCACCAGTAAATCAACTTACTCGAGGGTGATTCATCCTTAATTAATTTGAAGACACATTGATGAGCGTAAACAATATCTAACCCTCAGTCAGACAAGTATTACGAATGAAAGCTTGCCCTTTCAAAATGTCATATGACTTGACAACTAGACTCCAAATACAGCAATGATACTTTTTTCTTGACGTAACGCCACATTAGACTGCAGAAAAAGCGACTGTTTCTCACCAATTTCGCTCATTTTGAAGCTCATCAGTTTTCAGTCAGTCTCTTGTTTTATCTGAATGCCAAACTGTAGGCAAGTGGCGAATTACGCTCACTCACAAGCCGAGTCGGCGTTGACGAGAGATTGAAATGAATGTCAAGAAAACAAAATTTAGTAAGTGGTTAGTTGAGTTTTTAGTCAGAACCAACTGGATTTGCAAGTGAGTGTATATCATCACTGTAGTGCAGAACTCCAAGGTGAATGTGAGATGTCTAGCTCAGGAGATATGCTGCAAAACAATGAACTTAATCAGGTCTACGACGAAAACACATCCGAACAGGGTGTGCTTAATTTCCAAGTTGAAGGGGAATTTCGGGTTATTTGTACCTATCTTTGGACGTGAAAGTAACTAAATAGATACGAAATTTTGATGGTTAATTCAGTATGGTTAAACCAACATTAGGTTATAAAACGGTGGTTTGTAGCTCATTTGCAATACGAAATGAGGATCACTCCTCATGTCCCACCCAATATTAAGTACGGTATATCGGTAATTGGTCAGACGGCTATTGATCTGGACATCGAGCTGAATAATCGACTCGTACAAGTGTTGTCATCATTCAGGGAGGCATCATCAGGGCGCTGTTGGGTGGACGGTTTCTCACTTCTTGCTTTCACCCATATGATTTGCAAAGAACAGCTTTAAGCGATAACCTAATTGGCTATTTATCGGCACTGGATGTTAACAGCATGATATTAGATTAGATCTGCGAAGAGAACTATCAAAAAAAAGTGAGAATCTAGTGCAATAAAAAAAATTTTGTGCACGAAATTGAATGCAAGAATTACAGAAAGGACCACGTCGGACGGACTGGAAGCAAATTGTCAAGCAGAGTCCATGACACAAGTTGGCTAGCAAAAGACAACCTACTCCTACTTATCTATGTATGCGAAGACCGGAAAGGTCATGAATTCAACTGGGACATAATAGCGTGCTAATACAAGCAGGAATAAAGAAAGAACGCGAGTTTAGGTAGACGTGGTACTCCAGTAATGGAGCAGGGACCAGACATTAAAATCGACCCTGTTCGTCAACCTCTGAGGACAAAGGACATCGGGCACACCAATCACATCGCTCAAGTGTGAACACATTTGCCTGTTCAGACGTGATAATTCAGATGCGTCCGACGTGCGTTGGTGGAGTAGTGGCTACACGCTCGCGTGCAATGTCAGATGTCCGGGGTTCGAATCCCGGCATGGCCATTGGATGTGCACTGCTGATGACCTCTAATAAGAGCGAAACTCGAGTCCACTGCTTCCCTTTGGTATGGACTCACCGGAATAATTACGCCAGAACAGGAACACGGTCGTTCAAACGAGAGTGGTGTGGCTATGAACAAAAATACAATACCTATCAAACCCCAAAAATTACACCCAGAATCATTAAACACTGAGCCGAACAAGAAGTGGAAGAAGAAACAAACGAAAACAAAAACGAAAAGACATCCTGGTTGGAAGGACAAATTGGTTGACGGCAGAAACACTATTAAGAATGGAAGGTACAACAACAACCAATCAAACAACGGGAGGGCGAACCATGAACCGATGCAGATAACGAACTGATCATCCAGAATAAGAAATAATGGACGACAATTGAAGGTATGACAACCATACGCACGAATCCCATACCACAATGCAACACAGATCACCCACAACAGAGGAACCATATTCCAAGTGACAATTACCGATAACCCATCAAGTTTTAGCAAAGCTATAAACTTTGCAAACCGTATAAGCCCCAACTTGAGCTGAGAAACTGCACACCCAACAGGGTGTTGTTGATATCCCCTTGAATGTTGATGAAATGTCTGCAGGTCAACTGCCCGGCTTAGCGACTAGATAAACAGTCACCTGATCAGTTACCAATGGATGCACCGGAGCTACTAATATTCCAACAGCAGGTAACCCAACGCTGCCTTGAAAGACGGTCAAAGCGTAAATTCCCCTTCAGTTCTTAACTACACGTTGCACAAGAAAGTATGCTGTGGGTTTGGATATTGCTTGAAGTTTGAGGCACACCTGTTTTTACTTCAAAAACGGGCCCCTGTGGTGTGAAACTAACATGAAAGCTGTGTGTAGAAGTGTTTCGGACTACTGATGGCTTGGATGAGCTTAGTGTAGTCGGTCACAGGGCAGCTGACCTGTTCACTGAGCTTAATATTTGAAGATAAATCGTTTACTCACAAACAGAGAAGATATCCTCAACGCGCGCTGCTAGTGTTTCCAAAAATGCTAACAAAACGTTTGTAAGGCCGTCGCAGAGGTTGGGATACAGACGAACAGCCTCCAGGTCAGTAACCGAGAGAACTGAGTGGTCCTGGTTGAGACAGATCGTTGCAGCAGAAGTTGGATGCATCTGTTACGTTCCACAATGATTTTAACTATTCTTGACTATTCTTAAAATCATTCGTAGGTCTTGAAGTTAAAATACAACCTGGGTGACTAGGTGGACTAGCATAGGTACTTTGACTCCCTCAAAATTTCACACGGTGTTGAAATTCATTTACATTTTGCTCAAAGTGTTTTTTCAAACCTTTTTTTGGTCATTGGATGTGTATTTTGTTAGCCAAGGTTCCACATCTTGTTGTGAGGACATCCCTTCACACCATTATGTAAATAACTCCATGATACCTACAAGAAACACGGGCGGAGTTTGTGCGCGCTGATTTTTGGAAGTGTACTTTTATCCAAACCGCATAACGCGGACCAGAATAATCACTGACGTCACATTTTGGGGTTTACCTCTACCAACATGATTGCTAGTTTTGAAAGCTCTAGCTCATTGTCTCCATTTGGGCCAAAGAGTCAAGCAAGCTGAGTGTTGCGAAGTCATAATCTAGGCGTTATATAACGTTGTTAGTGACATCAAGAATAACATCCTTGCTGGTTCATGATGACCAACGAGTTAAAGCTTATCAATTCATGTAGTCAGTTTAGCAGAAAGACAAATTTTTGTGCAGTAGATTAAAACCATTAAGAACTGCCCGTGATGGGCTGTGTTTAAAGCAAGTAGACGCCGTGGGTTTCAAACCAAATCTGAGTGTTTTCCGAAGAAACTCAAGGATAAAATCTTTTATTTCGACAAATACACTCAGTTTTCACAGGAGACTCACTTGAACCCCTCGAAGAGTTTTTTAGTAAGCTTTTGAGTAGGTTCCTTTATGAATAAATCTTTTATTCTTCCCAATGAATTCCTAGAAAAAATTCAATAGCCATAGAACGAAAAGTTGGCATTTTTGACAGAGACAGGAGGAGAATTGACCACGTTTTCATTGTCGCAAACCGATAAAACATTTTGTTAAGTTCCAATTAGAGAGCATTTCCAACGTTTCCTGCTTTTTAAAAGTTACTCACTTAGAAAGGGAACCTTCAGAAGAGCCTCAGAATCCTTTACAAACTCATATTTTGGAAAATATTGCTGTTTTCTAGAACAGAAAAAACTTTGGTGGCTTTGGCAGGTGATTCAAAATAAAGTCATCAAAAGTCATAAAAGTTCATACAAAAGTGACCGAAATCTGTTGTTTGGTTCAATGATGCAAAAGCGAAATAACTGGCAGTGGACGCGCACATATCACGCACACAGTTTTTTAAACCGCATCTTTGGTCCGCAAATGATTGTGGCAGAAAAACACTAGAAGCACGCATCTAAAATATGTTGATATGTGTAAATTCATCTGAGGTTGTGCAACGGAGAAAAGCCGTAGATAGTGAAAACGTCAGATTGCTTCCAACATCACAAAATTGACTGACGATGATTTTTCAACTTGAGCTTATTCCCGCGCAAGAAAAGTCTACTCATGTCACTTTGTTCAAGGATTCTAAAAGGGCCAGTCAGTCCCGTCCTAAAATCGCTGCTTCCAAGAACCTAAAAACGAGCTTCACATTAATATGTTCTGACGGACCATTTTCCTACATGTGTTTGGAGGCCTTAGGATACCTCACCTGATGAATATTAAAAACTGCCAAGTTGTTTTAAAATTGGCTCATCCAGGCTGCGAGGAAGATTGCACTAGACCGAATATGAATTCAAAACTTCCTGCATCCATTTAAATTTCTCATTCTCATGAGCGTTGATGGGATATTTAATGATGTTAGCTGCGGACAGAGTGGCTGCATGTTTGCCTTGCATGTCAGATGTCTGATCACTACTCAGAAATTTTAGAAAAGGCGAAAGTCGGGTTCACTGCTCGTCTTCTTTTTTTCATGCTCACCAGAATGAGCACACCAAAATAGAAGAAGAACTGTCCAAACGAGTGATGTGGAGACCAAATGCCTTTTACATCTTCCAACGCTTTTTAACCATAGTAAGCAACCTCCGATCAAAAATGCTTGTACACAAATATTCAAAGCGCAGCTCGTTCAGCACGATGGACTTCATAAATTTTATATAAACAGTGACGTTTTATACTTTCTTCCTTTTTCTAAAATTGCAACAACTGCACCTGTTACTTGTTCATTGAAATATCACGCCGAGGCATAATTTCGCGACACTCTTATGGGTCAGATTTTGTCTCAGCCGCCTGGTTGGCCCTCTGGCAAAATGACAGGGGCTGTTATTCATGAACCTCACCACAAAGTAGATGTTTTGCCAGGCTTACTTTGTAAAGTATTCTGTAGTTGCACGTTATGAGTGAAAACGTGTGTTTTATTTTGACTCATCTTCACAGTTTAGTTCCTGTGAATCCATGAAATCATCATGTGAGCAAGGCTGTGATTAAGCTTCCAATCCACTCAGGAATTTCGGATGCCCATAAACAAGAGAGGCACACTTCAAATGACTTGCTGTTTAATAAAACTCTAGTAAAACAGCCGGAATATTGGAGTGCACACAAACTCATGAATAAACACACATGAAGCTTTGAGCTTCAAAGGTTAACGCGCCTAAAACAGATCTCTCCAGAAGCCAATATATTCTGAGTTGCAGATTGCAAAACTGTTGTCAAAAACAACCCCATTAAGGTGTGCAGCAGTATGACGTTCTCTCAGGAGAATGAAAGAACTGAAACATGGTACACACACTGCTAGACTTTTAATTAGATTTTTTCTTTTGATGTTAAGTTGATGTATGTTACGGGTAACATTCTTTCATTATTTCTGGCGAAATTGCTCATTCGTTTTTGTCTTTCGACTTCCGTAATCCCCTGAAGATATAGAACATAAGTAGGCTAGTAGTTTTGTAAACAAATGAGTTTACGTAGCTAATCCGCAAAAGACATCCAACAGACATCATTGGAAATTTCTCAAACTGTAATCATTAGTGTGACTTGTAAGCTGTCATGTAAGCCACTACAAGTGGACGCCCAAACTCAGGTGCCATACGTAGAAACCGAGGACCAATATCTGGTTGTAAAATAACATTTTTATGTGCCCTTCCAAGGAGAGTACCTTAATTTCAAGGATGAGCGATGTTGCGAATTTTTTTTAAGTTGTAGGCGCTGATGAGTATTCTAGTCTCGGCGTGCCGTATGTGCTTGGAACCTCCACCAAGGTCACTCCGTCGAGTTCAGCAGAAGTTTTGCTAAACAGTCGAAGATTTGAATGCTCTGATCTGAGAAATTGAAAACCTTTAAAATGAAACATGAAAATTTATGTCGCTTTATATCCAGTGAACGTCGAGTGAAATAAAACCTCAGATGAGCGAGTACTTTATCGGGGGGAGGCTTAAAAAACACTGAGTTCTCACTTCAGTGATTTGTATTTCTTAAAGATTTCACCAGACAATGGTAAATTTACGATAGATATACATAAATCTGGTTAAAATGATATGTTTCAAGCGATGCTGATCAGTGTCCAAAGCATGAGTAGCACCTGTGTTTTCGCGAAACGTTACAAATCAAAGCTTTTCCGAGTTGCTGGGAATCGAAACCAGGTGCTCAAGTTTTGCAATGTGAATTTAGGTCACACAAATACGTGCGTTGAACACTACAGGAAAACAAAACTTAAAACCGGTAAAGTGAAGCGTGAGGACTTTCGGTCCAAAAGTGCTTTTAAGACAAAATAAACTGCAAATAATTTTGCTGAAAACTCTTTGGTATCTCACAATAGATTTTGCCCTTCTTTGGGCTCATCAGGTTGGGGTAGTCCCTTAGTTTACGTCAAATTTATGTTTTATTTGAATCCAAATTTTATGATCAGGGTACTGCACTCACTTTCATAAAACGAGTCACCCGTCAAAAGAAATTTGGTATATAAAAGTGTATATAATGTGTTAAGATTTAACTCGAATGATAGTTTGGGTATCATATGTTACCCATCGACAATTGCATAGAATCAATTTTTCATCTAAGAACACAACTGGAGTGCTACACAATTTCTAGCACAGTCATTCCTAAAACTTACCTCCTCTAACATGAAAACCTAAAAAACAAATTAAATAACAATACTGCCCAAATACAAGGTCATTTTTTCAAGTTTGGACATTTCATTAGAGCTCTTTTTGTCCGACATTTGTTTTATCCCAATTTGAAAACTTCGAAGTACTAAATTAAATGTGCGTCTTTTCTGTCTGGTGTTTTTATTTGAGAATTATGAACATGCATCAGACATGTTAAATGGAGAGGTAAAATGCAGTTTCCCCGGGGACATCTTTCTGATATTGTGTTGAAATGCTTGGTGATTGTTTGTAACTATCGTGCACATTCAGGCATGTTACAACACCCTACTGCTTCACTATGTGAAACAAAGGGGAAAATGTTTCCGCGCTCATATCCACATATCTAACAAATAACTAAGTCAGTTGTCAGTATTTCTACTGCATTAATACTTGGTTTTAGGAAATGCTCTCGAATTTTATTCATCGCTCCCTTTCCTTTTCCACGAATAGGGTCCTTTGGCTTGAAAGCCTAACCGCCAGGCAGCGGTGTTTGGTGGAAAATGCAACTACATCACCATTTCTACGGAACAAGTCGCCATATGCTTCAACTCCCAACCTGAAGGACCAGGAAACTGTGTTCGTCAGACCTCTAGCCATTGACCAACCTGGTATGAGACCCTGTGAGTATCACGGAGACACCCCCCAGTAGAGCTCAGTGGATTTCGGAGGTGCGCAAACGTCACACCACGAAAAGTTCCAGTCTCTTCGTGATGGAGTGTTTTTAAAAAGGTCGGAGCAATTAAATTTTGCTTATTCAAATTAATAAAAGAGATCTCTTTTCAACTTCAGTTTTTTCATGCGTTCCGAAACGGGTGGCCAGCGTCTGTTTTTGAATAGATCAGAGATTATTTCGAGGTAAGACTGGGATGAAACAAACAAGGAAGATGGAGTCAAATCCGGTTAGGAGTTAGGAATGCATTTTTACTAAGAGCTGTTTTTCCATCTCGAGATCGCTTCTTAATTTCGCCGCACTATTTGTACCTCCTTGTTGAACGGCTAAAGGACATAGCCATTGAAATCTGCTACTGGCGTCGCAGAGAAGTCATGGAATTCCTAGATATGCATGGTCTCCTCATGAATCGCATTCTAGATTATTGAAATATCCGGTCACGTGGCTTGGTTAATTTGTAAGTCGTCACTGTAATACGGACACTGGAAAGACAGTGGATGGGCCGGCCGTTGTGGAAGGGTGGACAAGAGAATTCGCATAGATTACTGCTTATCCATGAATAATACATCACACAGTCGGCTTTTATATGATCAAGTAAGTCACGTTGGCATAGGGGAGAAAGCGTTTATGCAGCTTTGTGAAAGTGTGGTGCGATCTAGAATGTTGGTTTTTTTTACTGGAATCCGGTTTTTGGTACACCGGTCTGGTTGGCCATAGCCAGTCAGCCTCTCCGGTGGCTCCAAATTCAGAACGGATAGAAAGGTGTTCAAACGGGAATCTTTAAATAGGTTTCGGTGGTAGTGAGGGCCTGTAAACAAGCTCGCTGGTGCACGACTGCACCCGAATTTGAGTTCACATCACAACCGTGAAGCTTCACGCTAATCATTGTCACTGCGGCTCAACTAAATAAGTATTCCCCTAAAAGTTAAATAACGGATCTTTCGAAGCTTAGTCAGTTCCGAAACAGCCATGAAACAAGCCTCAGTTAACTGGTCAAAATTATCGATCTCATCCAAATGCCGACTAATTTCATCAACTGATTAGAGGCCAATCCCACGGGAATCAAACCTATGGTTGTACTGTTGGCGTTTTATTAATGAAATCGAACAAAACTAACCATCTACTCAATGGCTAAAACATTCTGCCCTCTGCCACTCACCATCCCAACAACTCAATTAGGAGCTTTCACCCTCATGTTTTTGAGACATTCTGATTTGTAAGTAAACGCATTTGAACAAACTTATTCGTGTTGTTTATGACTTAATACTATTAATGACCGTTTAAGAGTAAGTACTCAGGTTCTTTCCTGTTTGGCTCCGTTGAACAAAAATCAGGAACATCTGACGTATTAATTTTGAATATTTTTGTCCCTGTTTCCGGATACAACCATCCAAACGTTCAGCTTATCTTTGTCACATAAACAACACGTGCGGCGGGCAATTTTTTCTAGCCGTAATCTGTTTTGTGGAATGCTACAAGCGATTCCATGAACAACAAATTAAACAAAATTTCTGCTTTCATACAGTTAATACAGCTTAGTTTGAACTGTTAGGTGTTCAGTGATCATTGCATAGCCCAATCAAATGGACTCCGGGAACATTCAAAGTATTTCAGAGTATCTCAGATTTCGGTTTATTTTGAGTCATCCAATGCCCCAGCTGTTTTCAAGTGAAACAACCCTCCATTTTGGACATACTCTAACCACAGATCAGGCCTGAATTTGATGCAGATCACTTCAGTAAAAATAATTTATAAGTGTGTACATGTCAGTGCTTTGAGTAAACACATTGACAGCTCTTAAGCGGTCGAGAGGGATTGGTTCATTAGTGCACATCACCAAGAGAACTGTTGAAAAACACAGTAACATTGAACTCTAGTTTGCGGACAGTAGATTTTCGACCCTCTCGGGAACCGTATTAAAAACTTCCGGTTACAAAATCTGTTTGATTGAAATGGAACTTTCATTTGAAGATTTCAATGGGTTTGCCCAATGGGTTTTTCCTTTTTTCCTTTTAGTTCCCCAAAGAATCCAGAAAATTCTCTTAAAAAGAAAAAAACTATTTCATGTAAATGAGAAGAGCTTTAGTAATTCACAGATGAGCGAAGCACACCGAGAGAGAGAGAGAGACGAGATCAACACGGGTGAGATTTTCTGAATTTCTCTACAGATTTCGAGTTGATGGGCACATAAAACCGAAAACCATTGTCTGTTTAGCATCAGATCTTCGATTAGGAATGATAACTAGTTGGATAAAGAGTCTAATCATATGGACCTGTCCAGGAACTCTCCTTTCTAATTTAAGGACAGATGAGCAAACACACCGAGAGAGAGAGAGAGAGACGAGATCAACACGGGTGAGATTTTCTGAATTTCTCTACAGATTTCGAGTTGATGGGCACATAAAACCGAAAACCATTGTCTGTTTAGCATCAGATCTTCGATTAGGAATGATAACTAGTTGGATAAAGAGTCTAATCATATGGACCTGTCCAGGAACTCTCCTTTCTAATTTAAGGAAACTGGCCTCAAAAGACTAGCAAAGTAATGCCTGTCCACGAGGCCGAAGAATTAAACCTGCCAACCAAATGTTCACCTGAACAATCCTTCCCACTTAATCCTAGTACCTGCAGATACCGATAAAACACTTCTGTAAGTGAACGATGCTGGATCTGGTAAAACCGATTAACTCCAAAAACAGTGAAATGACACCCACTAAGACATCTATGAGGGTCACTGACTGGTTAGGTAGATAATTTGATAAGCGTTTTGTTTGACTCAGTAGCTCTTTAGGACCAATTATCCTATTTTTCGGGTCTATTTACTCGTGAATACACCACACGTCAACCTTTCGTAACCCCACGGATCTTGTTTAATCTGTTGAGCATCGTCAGGCTGAAGCCATAATGTGGATCAGGAAATGTCCTCAAACCCTTAGAACGATGGCGTAACTCACGGCCGCTGCAGTAACTGAAGATAACCGCTTCATTCATCTTTCTCTTTAGTACACCCATCATATGGTAAATATGACCGTAATATTTTAGTTTATTGAACTTGGAGGCAAATGAAAGCGCTTTCCAGCAAATGGCCTTCCCAGTCAACAAACCAATCTGAACACGTCCACAATTTTTGAAACTCTAAAGGCAAATCATCAGCTGAGTCAGAACCTAATTGATATGCAAATGTTCGTAGTTGTCGAAAACAACCACATTGTTTCCACCGTTTTCCTATAGAAAGTGAATCTAACCTGTGCCGCGAATTAAACGCGATGAGGGGATGAAAATACACCTGCGTTTGTATACAAATAACTAGCTTCCTTTGGGAAACAGATGTTTTCTGACTGCGCAGCTTCCTGGCCTTCTGCTTCGCACTCTGTCATTATCATTATTAGAGAACAGCAAGAGTCCACTATGGGCTTTTGAGAAATAATAGACGTTTACTAGTGTTCACAATGCAAATCAAGAAATGAATTCTCAGTAAAGCTTAATAGCCCCTGGAGCTTCACGAAACACGATCATGGGAACCGTTTGCGATGTAAATAGCCGGAGTGAATCTAGGCTAGAAGAAATTCCATCAGTGTGCAGAGCTTTGGGATATGCTGAACTTCTTCCAAGTTCAGTTTTGCAGAAGGAAGTGCTACAATACTTGGTGAAAATGACGTTTAATTCAAGCCAAAACCTAGAGTGATTGTGTCTACGTATGCAGTACTTTTGATTGACTTAAATGACTGCTGTTACTGGATGGGATTTTACTGAATAAGGCTGATTTACCCTACTGACAATCAATAAGCCTGTCAGACGTCGCATTGTAATTCATTGCAGATTTTTATATACAGTCTAGCTTTGCTTAGCTCGACCAAGCTACTTAATTGGTTGTAGAGTTTTTTACGTGATCTCATTTGATACTCTCATTTGCAAACAAAATTACTTTTTTAGATTACTCAACTGAATCTGGTTAAATTATTTATTTATGGTGGCCTGCTTCGACTGAATGCGCTGTGTCAACATGGGCAAGAGAATCAGCTGGATCCAGTTGAAGTTGCTTTCAAAGCCAGACTAGATTATTTATCGAAAGCTGTCCAATTTGGGTTAATTTATAACATAAGTTTGACGAAAGCCCGTGTACTGCCTCTACCTGAGAAGCAAAATCGGTCGTCGGCTGGCCAAGAATATTCAGCATCCCTATGAGAATTATGGTTGTAGACGCCTTATCTTAAACTAACCGCCTACACAAATGTCGTGACCACCTTTACGTATCCACATTTCGTGGGACATGCTACGCAGGTTACTTTTCTGTTAAGGCCCTCATTTTTGGCACCGGTAAATTTTGACTAACTGAAAGTCAAGCTCTTTCACTCTATATATTGAATCAATCAACTAACTAGAATGAATTGTGGGGCATACAAACCCTAATCTGTCCTTTGAAAATTGCGCCCAACCAGTTTGGTCTTGAAGCCTTTTAGCAGCACTGGACAGCAACACCGGGGTTCTAAGAGAGCATGCCGTGCTGGTCGATAATGGCATCAATCAATATCTTACTCATAAAGTTCACTAATTTGCGTTTCAATCCAACAGCGAAACTTTGGAAAAAATAACATTTTGAATTCTGAACACAGCACATACCATTTACACCTAACTGACCACATGAATCTAGCCTGGCTATGACTTGCTAGTCTTGCGAGTCACTGACTCGTCTGACAGGTATACCAAGTGTACAGTTTCTCAACAGTTGTACTTTTACAGCGCGATTAACACGGGAAGTCGAATCCGGCTTCAACCCGAACATTTGAGGTAATGGTGATAGAACACCATAATCCAAGCACAGGTTGCCAACAATCTAAACGACCCATAAAAACGATTTTTCAAGAACAATCGACGTATCCGTAATCTGGCTGATCAGTTTCTGGACAAAACGTCAATCATGGTTACTAAAATATATGTTTATAAAACACTACTTTTCTCAGCAGCCTTGGAGAAAGGACTCCGTTGCAGAAATGTGAACGGACATTTTATTCGCTCAACAAAATGAATATAAATGATAGTCTATTTCCTCGCCATTCTTAAAAGTTTTGTTTCGGTTTACCCAGGAAAGTTTCAACTCGGATCAAACACACGTTGGTCGAAATAACCAGTTTTTCCTTTGACAAGCACATTTGTGGAAGAGATCGAGGCGGCCACGAGTTGGACCTAAGATAAGTAAGCGAATTTTTGCAAGCCCGAACCCTTGCCATCATTTGGGCATAAATAGTAGCTAATCAACATAATTGAAACGGTTACCCAGACATATACCCGAAAAACTGTCCACATAAATTATCCACGCAAACAGTGAACTGTTCTTCGGAGCTTACTGAGATGCTTGGTTAGTCGCAAAAATCATCCAATGACCGACTTCCTTTAGGCTAGAATTGACGGACAGTAGATGTGGTTTGACTTCGTCTGGCATTCTCACAGTAGCTTTCAATGATAGACAATTTCGCAAAATATTGGCGGTTTCCTGTTACAGGCTTGACTGGCTCTGTCTGACGGCTCAAAATATTAGACGTATTGAATTTCAGCTTGCCCAAATAGCAGGGGTAAAATTCACCTTTCGGGACCGTACGATGCGCCGCCAGTTTTGTCCAGACCGGATGTATCAGCGGAAGTCCCGAGCCCATATCTAACACCTCAACTCAGTGAGTTATTCTTTGTTTGTTTCCAAGCTACTGGGAATTAGTATTGTCTCGAATAATTCGAATATAGTAGTCATCGCCGTCATGAGCGACGCATGTGTGGTTCAAAACCATATCAGTGACGTCAAACCACTCGGTTTACGCAAGCTGTGGCGGATTGATTGACACTCATTACTGCAATGTCACGTTTCAAGTAAGTACACTCCAAGTGAAGTCAACTACATATTATCCTTGATACTAATAAAAGGAGACTAGCCGTCATGTCAATATTTTGCCATGGCCCTTGGAGCACCACGTGTGGTCTAAAGCGGCCCCTTTTCGATTGGATAGGTTCACATGCGACAAGCCTTCCTGAGAACAGTTGTGAAACGACCTCACAAATGTCAGAACAGTGCATTATGACGGTAGGTTACAAACCAAGGAGCACTCCGAAAGGCACAGCTACAATCAAAAAGGATGGAACTCATGAAGCAGGCCAAAAGTGTCCACAAAATTTAGTTCGAGGATAGCGGTAAGAACTAGGCGGGACGAACAGGACGAACAACCAGACTACACAAAGGTCAACTTGCCCTTAGAAGACGCTATCAGTGTTCACTCTTCTCCATGTATTGAGACCAAGAGTATACAACTTCAGCCTCAGCCAAATTTATACACTAGCTCAGGCAAGGACAAAGACTAACAGTGAATTTAAGAAAGTGCGTTACGCAACGGAGAAATCCTTTAACAAATACATTGAGAACGGTCCACTGTATCTCTCTCATCAGCCAATCTACTACGCTTTTGGAACCATGTAGACCCAACTGGAACCGACGGAAATAACCACTCGACTGCGCACTGCTTAAGTATCCTCGGATGTTGACGAACGTTCTGCAATCTGATTGCCAGGCTCGGTGAAAAGGTCAGCCCCCTCCTGATCAACAGCCGATAGGCTCATCCAAGCCGCCAATGTTTCAACCCATCACTCACATGTACACACCCAACCAAGGCACTTATTGTGATGCGCTATTCGTATTTTGTACACACTGATTAGTCGCCTATTTGGTCTTAAACTATTCAGACTGCTACATTTGTCAAGCTTATAAGAACATCGTATGACAGCATCAGCCGAGTCAGATGTCTGCGTGCTGGAAAAAATAGCTAGCGAGTTACCCTGATGTATGGAATCAACTCTCTAAGATTTCTGCCACCTACGCTCACCTACGTTAGCCACAAAGTAGTTCATTAACTGAAGCAATAGACATTTTCATCAAAACAGGAATTTGTGGGATGTCGTGTTACCCAGAAACCTGACAAACATCGGCCACCGGAATGCACAAAATGAAACTACAACGCGAAATTTTTGGCTTATTTAAAGATTTAGATTGCCCCGGGGCTTTGTATCACTAATGAGTGACCTATTTTGAGAAAAACATGATTGCATATTTAAACTGCTAAAGGTTTAAAGCATACGAAGGTTCGAATTTCTTACTGCCTAACTGTTAGGACACGAAGTTCAGGAATCTTGGATTTCATTTTTCAGGAAGTTGTGTGTTCTGCAATTAGTTATCTTTGCAGTCTGTGAACTCATATTTCAGAACATTCCTCGCCCTCAGAAGAAAAGTATATTGGATCGCTTGTCTAATGCGTGTTCCTACCTTAGTTGCGTGATTCTGCTGTTTTCACAGGGCCAGTCCGTTTCAAAAACTTGTCACAAAATTACTGATTTCAAAGAAAATCGGAATGACTCAGTAATTAGGCCCCGAATTTATCTGACTGAAAGGTTGATGGTTCGAATCTAAACCGAGCATTGGACTACTTCCGTCTAGGTTTGAGGAAACTAGTAGTATATTAGCCCTGGTGTTTCCTTCGGCTCACATGGTGGCTCAGCACCAAAATATTTTATTATCGAATAAATCAACCACTGATGCACACCACAACTTGGTACCCACGGCCTGACGGTGCATGTAAGAAAATTCAGCCTTTTTATATGCCCTTGTCGCGAAACGAAGGATATATAGCTAGGATGTCGTTCCCGTTCCACTAAAAAGAATCGAGTACTCGACCAACTGACACATGAAAACGATTATATGTGCTCAGTTTATTCCCATCCAGCAATTACAGGTTACTTGCACAAAAGTGAACAATTTTAAAATTTCGCGGCGTTTTTTGCGTTCCAAGTGACAGATGCAAATTTAGTTAATGACAGTACACTTTATTCAGACGAGGATAATTGAAATTTCCAATATTTTTACCAGCCTATTTTGTGAACGGTCTTTCTCAAAACCGGAAATTACAAACACCGATTTTTAACTCATGTATCCTTGAGCGTATCCCTTATGAAGTCACATCACAAAAAACAGCTAGATGAAATGTATTGCTTGTAAATGAGAGATTCATCTGGGTCCCAGGTGGGTCTCCCATCAAACACAAATTGGTAGGCAAATGAGTGTATTTCGCTAAAACAGCTAGAATTCTTCCGTATCAAAACAAGAACACAGTGCTTTACTGAATACCTAGTGGATAAAAATTGCACTCTGTGATCACAACCTGAAGGGGTTCAAAATGTTATGAATGTGTGAGATGAATTCATTCGGGCGAATTGTTTGTCTGCGCTTCTTTCCATAATCCTGCTACTTGGATAAACGATGCTTGCCAGTCACCATAATCCCGATATCAAGGTGAAATTCTTGTGCATCCTGAGGCAACACCTGTAGATTTCCTGCCATTTTTACTGAAAAAGGGTTGTAAGATCCGGACGGTTAGGATTTCACAGGACGATTGCGACTATTAGATTATACGCAGTTCGTAGCCAGTAGTCAATAGGAGCAGACAGACGTGGGGCAGCAGATGATATATTGAAGACTGACAGGAACTGGTTCTACAGACAAACGGATTAATAAGCATCATGAATTAAGAAAACGTACAATCAAAAATGACGCAATCTGCAGGAGCGGGAAGTAGTCACTGTTACAGCACGGATTTCTATAGGGGCAACAGCAAGTAAGTACCAAACGATGTACAGACATACATATAGGGCAGTCTGACAGTGTGAATTGGCCGTAACGGCGCAGGAGTCAGTACGTTCGGGATGTGAGGGACCGTCCTTCGGTCGGCGTCGACGCAGCCGTTCGTGTCGCGTGACAGGTCAAATTGCGCGGGTTTCGTCCGTTAAAACAAAGCTCAGCAAGGGTTATCTGGCAGGCACGATACATGGGTAATACAAGATAATCAGCGCCACAGGCGTCAGGCTGGTGTGGTCGGTAGCGCGTTCGGAGGATCCACGTTCGATACCCGGTCAGCTCGCTTTTCCGTCGGAGTGGGCGCTCAAAAAATAGGTACAATCAAGGCGAACTTGCAGGCAATGACAGACGGGCAACAAATATTGACATCATTTACTGGGGGATAAGCAGACCTTAAGTAGGAACAAAGCGGGGGGGAAACGAGCAGCAAGAAAACGAAACGGCGTCATAATAAACAGGTGTAAGTCATGTTACTCATGAGGAGTCAGAAAACAAGGAAAGTTGCCCATGTTCACCGTTGATTCACAGGGGGGATCAACAAGGTTTTAAACATGCGAACACCAATTTCTGAGACTGTGCCTAGAAAGATCCGGAGAAAACAATGTTGCACAGGGTAAGCACAGGCAAGTAAACACGAGAGGTCCAAATATGTAATATCATTTTATCTTCTGAATGTCCGCATTCCGCTGCCGTAAAATGCTCCATTTTCAGGTTGATTCAAACAAAGTCTGTTCGTTCCTATACAAGTTCGATTTTTCTGTTTCCGTTGATTCAGCCGGCTTTAACAATTTGTCGGGTAGAGCTGTCTTCAAAACTACTCGAAATGTTCCAAACTCCCTGTTCTATTTAGGAGGATGCCTCAAACTGTCTTAATCTCATTCATGTATGCCTAGAGGGGAAACTCTCAAACTTTGTGTCCAGTTCCGATAGCAACACTTGCTCTTGGTTCCAAATAGTGGTAAACTCATTTAGAGAAGGGCATCACATATTACATGCAATTTCCGGTCCATTACACATTACGTAGCCCGCGGGTGGGTGGACATCGAGTGATTCGACGTCCGATAATGTAATAATTTCTCTTTGGTGTATTGAATTACCCAAAGTTGAGCTTGTATTATGAAATTCGGAACTAAGACCGTGGCGAACGATAGGTTTCACAAATTGACTACAAGAGCTGGAAAACGCCTGAAAGTTGGAACAATTATTCTGTTTCTGAGGGACTGTGCTGTAAAGAGGCAAGTAAATATCTGTCTTTTAAAAGACCTACTAATTGTAGGAATGCAACGAGTAACATCAAGCAAATATTGCACAAAAATTTACTGAAATTTACAAGCAAGCAATTACGTAAATTAAGTTCCAATGGGACAGATGAGTCCTTCTTGAATGTATCACGCAGCAAACCAGATTTCTGATATCAGTTCTCTTTTATTACGTGAATTTATAAAAAGCCATAACATCCAACTCGCTGACTTGTAAAAAGCTACAAAAATGGAAAGGAAACGTGATCTTACTGTGTTTTTGAGAAATGCGGTATTCAGTTTGTATAAGTGATGGCATTTTCGCTTAGGTTAAGATTTTAAGCACCACAGAAACCTGCAAAATTTTTCGCTTCAATGAAATACGCGGAAAATAAATGCTGTATCCCACAGTTTTAAATATGGCTCCAATCCAGCTTAAGTGTACTATTTAGAAACATCCAATTTTTTCAACTAAGAATTTTACTCCACTTTGACTAGCGGGACCTGTTTTAGACTACGATTATCTTAAATTGAACATTAGCAAAATACACTCATTTGCAGACAAATTTGGTTTTCGAGAGACTCACCTGAAACCCAGCTGAATTTCTCGTTTGTGATGTTTTCAGGCAACTGAATGTGCTGCAACAGGCCACCTCATGTTTCATTCGCCGCGGTACTTGATATATCGCGATACATGCATATTCGTAATGCTCTACTCATATGGCCGCTGAAAATTCTTCGACAGCCCACGACTGGTTTCTCCCTTCTTCGAGCTCATCAGGTAGGCGCAATTTCTTGAGTGTAGTTCGCTAATTTCGTGCAATTAGGTTTCAAGCAGAACATAAAGTTGACGAAAACTCGGGGCTGCGCCTACCTGATGAGCCCCAAGAAGGGCCAAAGCGGTCGTGAGCCATCGAAGAATTTTCAGCAAACTCATGAACAGTTTTGCAACTATATGTAACATATGTCAACGTTTAGAGTACGGTATCATCCATTTAAATTTTGTACACAACAGTCTCCCACTAAGTTTCTTCTGACTAATCAACGTCCTTTTTGACACGATCTTCAATCTTGCTGTTAAAAGTTTTATTGTTGGGTTATTGTGTAGAAAACTCGAACATTTCCAAAGTTTTGATGGACCTACAGGCACGGATAATGTAAAATACATAGAAATTGTCTTAAAAATTTAACATGAACATGAATGCCGTACTTTAGTCAGCATACTCTCTCAATCCTTGGATAGAAGTCACTTGAATGTTGACTATAGTAGACTCAGAGAGTCGCCTGTTCAAAGTGACTTGCAGTCAAGAAATCAACTTTTGTGCAAACGTAGCCTAAACATGCTCTCTCATTTGACAGTAATAATATCCACTTTGGTACTACTGTTTTTCAAATTAAAAACTGGAACTGAAGTGTTTATTCATCATTAATGACTGATACTAGGGGGCCTTGGAAGGTGACCCAATGAATAACTCCCATCTACCAGTCAACTGAATTGTGAATCAGAAAAGAAGAATACACGAACACGTAAACTGGGAATTCGATAAATAGTGAGTTAGCAGATGGATAACGTTCTGTGCTATTTAAGACGGTTAGACAGACAGTAATGCAGATGGAAATCTCTTATTTCTACCAGTGGAAGTGAAATGCAAAACATCATCTAACTCTGCCTGTATTTAACCGCCTCATTTGTGGGTGCTAGAAAACCTTATTGTGACCATCTCCTGTGTCAATCTTTTGGGTATGTTTCTGTTTTGAAACATACTTCTAGTGTTTGTGCGACAATCTGCGACCGTCAGCGTCACAGAAAGTTTGCACGATGTCATTGAAATCGTAGTTGAATCCGAAATGTCATACCTTCCTCACAGTCCGCTGGAGTTGATTCATGTTTTGCTGTTTTTTTGTTTGGAATGGATGTTAGCGAAACCCTCTTAGATGAAAAAACAAGCAATCATCAGCTAGGCTATGGTCCTATGGATGCCCGGTAAAGAATGTATCTTAGGAGTATTTCAGTCAGATGAAAAGAACGACTTTGCATGTTTTACATCCCCGGCTATGTTCAACTGTTTGGTGATTCCGTTCGCGGCTGTGATACGGACTCACACAAAATGAACAAGAAAATCTAACGTTTTTACAGAATGCACAGAAAATACCTTCGATTTGTAGAAGCTTATTATTGAGGGCAACTTCACCCTCTGGAAATTGAATAATTTCGCAGCTAGAAAACTCGCTTCCTTTGATGAAGTATAAAAAGAAGTTATTACTAGAGAATAAGGAGAGAAAAAGACACCCAATCCAGGAGAAGCTGGGAAACTAACATGTAGCACAAGGCTTTAAATCAATTTTCAGATGTTGAGAGCCGTCTGTGAAAAGTTTAGGTGTAACAATCAGGTGCTGCTTTCTCGTAATAAGTGGAACGCTTTTCCCCATGTCTACACACAATTAAACATTATTTTGGTAATCTTGTCATCCTTTCCTCATCTTACTGGAAGTTGGGTTGACGTGGACAGTTTGTCCTCCATCTGATTTCAAATCTCGAGTAAAGTGCGACGTTCCACCGAATTTCCTGGGTATTATTTTCCTTTCGTGAAGTCAAACTTGAAAACCACGAGAGGCCTCCAAACTTATCGAACCGATATCGTTTGCTGGAATAGGCCCCCATATACTCAAATGCTTTGAAGTAATACTGTGATGAATCATTCAGTTCGTTTGGATCTTACGTCGTGAGTTTACAATGAGTTACAATGAAACCAAAACAGCTCTGTTGACGGGGACTGAAACAAAGCAACATGGAGGGGCTACTGTTGATAGGATCAACTTGCCTATTAATATATTTATGTCCGTTTGCGGAATACTCTCTAATTTGAATACATGTTTTGTTTGATTTATGCCCCAGGAAGAGAGTTGTCATAAATTATTCGATGTTTTCGTGCATACGACCTGAATAATCGCTACCCTCTTGGGATGTGCCATGTTTGCTTGCATACTGATAAATCGCTCAGCTTAATCAGATCAAAAGCGATTATAACGAAGTGAATCCGTTTGAAAAATGACTATGGGTTTTGGATATGCATAAAATTACACACGCATTCTGGAACCGTCTAGCGTCCGTTTCACTCTTTCTGTTAGTTTGGGACAATAGAAGAACGCTAAGATCCAAATTGGACTTTCTAATAAGCCAGTGGTTAGCAAGTAGGTGCTAAAGAAAACAAAACTCGAAGTATATCATCAGTAATAAATTAGTTCTTATAAGTTCAAATCCGATGGTTAAAAGTGTTACGGAAGAAATGAATTCCAAGCTTAATATGAGAACTATGTAAATTTTTCCAAAATAACCTAGTATTCTGAAGGACAACGTAAACAAAGAGGCAACACAGCTGCGTAGAATGCCATAGACTACTTTATACTTAACAGAGACTTTGTGTTGAAGGTTCCCATATCTCGACGCTTCATGCACTAGGTCATTTAGATGTTAGCCATCTTTGCTGTGATTTTAGGTGCTCCAAACGGAATGCTCCAAACTTTACTGTTATGGTTAACTTGATACATCTTCGACGAAAACGTAGTTGTTGACAGTGTGTTTTGTCCCTTCGGATAAATAGGATTAAACAAATGTGTGATTATATGCTTGAGAAACCAATATTCAACTTCAATAAGTGAAAGACCACACTATTTGTATCATTCCAAGTTTTCTGGACAACGTGGCAAAATTTTCCATCGCATAGAGTGAGGAGCTGGCAATCAGTAGATGTACAACATATATTTTCGGAATGATAATCCTATGGTCTAGATTTGGAGTTCTAAACTTAAACCATCAACTTTACTTACCTTCTCATTTGTTCAGAGATATTTGATGTACCAAGTTTTTGCTGGCTTATACCAATCAAGAGCACACATCTCGGTGCCGTTCAACATGCAGTGAGACCAAATAGGTTTCTGCAGGTTTCTGCCTGGTCTCTTTGCTGTTCTTAGGTGTAGGAACGTTTGATCAATCTTCCTGAAGATATGAGCCGGTACTTTCTGACTGCCCGCTGCAGCCATTTGATTCCACCATTTATTCGGACATTCTCTCTCATAGTTGCATGATAGTTCAGGACCATTTACTACTGGTGCCCTTCCATCAGTCGTTATGATAGGTGGACTTATACAATGAAATGGGAGTTCTTAACTATGGTGGAACTGCAGAGCAAAAAGGCGTCCCTGTATGATTAAGATTTTCTGATAATATGATACTGCATGATAGGAAACGTAAAAAATTCAAGATTCCCCGCAATGAGGATAGTGACCATTCTGTTAGAAGACGAAAGGATATCAAAAACACATGTGCGTATATTAAGAGGGGCGAGAAAATAATTGGCTGAAAAGTTGACCGATATCATGTAACTGAGATCAGCGATTAATCGTACTTTTTATCCAGATCCAGTCCGCAGTCGGCATGTCGTAACTCTAGCTGGCAAACCATCTTGGAGGCTCAGTAGGTGAATAATGGACCATGCAGTAGATCGAATATCACAGTTTATTTGTCTACAGTGTCTACCGTTGAATGGAAGCTTTTTAATCTGTCAACCACGATACTAATTCCTCAGTTCTTCTCAGGTAAAAATCATAAAGTTAATTGAAACTTTCCAGCAGCGGGATATAAGTGAACAAGGATAAGATATTTCGTTTGAAGGCTGTTTGTTCTCGGATGTTCGCGTACATGTACACAAAACTCTGCAGAACTTATACCCCTTATGTATAATTTCATTCACCACAAGGTCTTTATGTAATGAACAGCTTCCATGTGTCTAATCTTTTCGCTGGATAGTTCGCTAGCTGAACAAGTACTGCTTGTTTCGTATGAACAGCTCGTAAAGTACGCATGTCTGGTGTCCATTGAAATATTAGATTACCGACAGTGATTTGAAACCCAGCACAAAGTCATGCCATGTTACAACCTCATGGAGACGTGCACGAATAGGTCCAACATCAAATAAACACGCGTCTGACAATGATGCCAACTGTTATTGATCCGGTGATGGCGTGTCAGAAGAGTTTAACCTTGAAGGACACAGTCGATAGAGCTTCGCTGGAAAGTCCATTCTATTAACTAAGCAAATAACACCCAACACCAGCTTCAAGTGTTGCGCCACCACGTGTATGTTCTCTAATCTATTTTGTACACATTATTTCACCTTATTGGCTGTCACAGTATCCCAAGTCTTCTGAATATCATCCGGTCTAATTTCAACAGTGTGAGCTTTTTCCCACCACAAAAGAGAATATATTTCGCACCAAACTTACTATATTTTAAAATTTTTTTTCGTTCAAAGCATAGGTCACGCGGAACCGAGCCGATCTTTTTCTAAGACCACCTTGACTTTCTGAAAGTTAACCAAAAATTTCTTGTAATAATACTTCCCAACGCAACAGCCATAAAGCAACCAGCGATAACATAGCTCCGCTAGAATGTAGTTGACCTTGTGAAATCTGTGGGAAAGTATATTGAACATAGGAAAAAGTCTATCGAGAAATATACCAGATCAAGCTCACAAGCCGAAAGAAATAACACTTTGGCTTAAGAAAAAAAACAGATAATCTGGTACATCAATTTGTATCTTCATGTCTACTCCATACAGATGCTTTCCAGTAAAAAGTTTCATCATTGGGAAGTCTGTCTCACAAACTATACAGTGAATAACTTAAAATTTATGCTCCATTCCAAAATTCAAATTCGTAGTTTTGAACGTGCAGTGAAATAATTGGCTTCCACCGGATTTTGAAACCTCAAGTATTCGGCAATATTGCATATCCGTGGTTGGAAGATATGGCGTAGTCGAGCGAACTCATTTTCAGCCGGCAGACCATGCTAACTCAGCAAGTACAAATAAGTTTATTTGTTTTATCGAGAAGGACCAAACCAAGCAGGATTTGTTACATCAAACAATCGAGAAAATGGTAATGATTTGGGTAAATACTGAGGTGTCGGACTTCGCTTTATCTCCTCTGACAGCTGCAGTGTGTTCTTAAAAAGTAACGCAGTGGTTTGATATGTAGCCCCGGTACATCTGACAGCAAACGTGTCATTCAACTGTCATTACAAGTAAATCTGATAACTTATGTTTAAAGTGTGGTGTTGCAAACCAGCCATTTTAAAAGTGAACGTTTTTAAGTGCGGGAGGACTTCGTGGTACCAGTATTGTTTCCCAAGAAAAGTGATTCCTTTTCGGGTTTCTCTGCCGCCTAATTTGTCGTAGCACTTTGAACTGTCATAAAAAGATAATCAACTCTACCCACACCAGACACAGCCCACTGCCTTTAGTCGTCGGGTACTTCCTTACCCGTCCCATTCATAGTGGGGTTTATCCTCAGTAGTAATCAATCTCAGCTCCACCACAATCTCATTGGCTTATGAAGACGGACGAATTATGATCAATTCCAGGTTGAAAAGCGATCACACAGAAGACAAAAATGATGGAATTTAAGCCTTCTACTTTGAAATTCTATTATACATATCGAAGCGTAAATAATCACAAACGATGAAAACGATACCCTTGGTTTATCATGAGGTTCCCCCGTTTGGTAGGTAATTCCAAAATGGAGAAAAAACTCTTTCTGCTGATAGAAATGGTGTTGAAATAGCCAGAGCAGTATTTTGGGCTACTTTTGGGTATCTCTCAGCCATCTGCTCGGTTTTGACAAAAAGTATCACGTAGGACATCGAACCGTATATTTCAGTATGAATGCGTGCATGAATCGGATCGTATCCAATTCCTACAATATTCAAAACGTATCGTCCTTTTGTAAAACAGATTACAGCAATAAGACTGAACCTTTACCTAGAAAGTCGAAGATGAGAACGCATGAACGTTTATTGCAACATACGCAAGGAGTGCTGTTCAGGTGAGCAGTGAGCGTTGTGAAAATTAGATGTAGGAGTGAGTTGCTCAGTGTTTTCATCTACCTTGCACGCACTAACAGATAGTAATTTTTGGGATAAACTGGCCTTGGAGAAGTAAATAAGATAATCCAAAATTTTTGGGGAAGATACATTCTTGTCTTTAATATTAATGCTATTAGATGGCCTTATTGTTACAGGGGAACAAACGAAAATCTTGACGAAAAGGGGCCAGGGTCCACTAGATTTGCACAGTCCCGAACGAGGGATTGCATTCCGCACTCAACTTTAATCCTACACACAGCTAAAGATCTCAAGGAACCAACTTTGCTGTTCTGTAGGTTGAGTAGTCGAGACAACTTTATTGGGATACACTTTGAAGCCTACTTTGTTCAAGTGTAGATACTGAGCGATACGGAACCTAAAGCGAGACTAACGCCCTGAAAGCTGACTACACAACCTACTGATAAATATGTGGCTTCAAATCATCTAAACTTTTCATTGCAAGCGAACCTGAGCTTCACTTGTACAACCAGCAACGCTCGTTTGTTTTAACCAACACTGCAGTTTAAAACAAGCGGCAATCACGAACAAATAGATCGATCGACACCAAGCGCCACACAGCTAATCAAATGGCGGACCAATCACAAGCGCGTACATGTGAACATGCAGTGAGGCACGCCAGGGAAGGTTAGCAATATTCTTTATAATCCAATACAAACACAGTCTTCCGTTAGAAAACAGAGATTACCTGGAGTGGATCGAGTCTATTTTATGGAGCTCTGGGAACAAAACTGATTACAGTTCTCGCTTGCTATCATGTGGGCGATCGAAGTCTCACGTGCGTACGTAGCGTATACGTGTTCCGAGACAAAATATTTGAAGATTGGTAGGCAGTAACTCGTCTGATAATAATAAACACATTAGGCTGACGGTGAAGGTGCCACTGACGGTCGCCAGAAGCCCAGCCTGAAAGTAGACAACGCCGTAATCTGCACAACTGGATACAGCATGTTAGAGCAGTTTTACTGTAATATTTTCGGGGACCAGGGTTGTATTGCTATTTTTTTATTATACGATCGGCATTACTTACTCTTCTGTTTTGCTACTTAAATCTGTTTGACAAAATACTTCCGAGAACTTGCAGGGGCACTGACCACATCTGAGAATGCCAATGTCATCCTCCTTATAATACCTTATCTTAGTAATGCGCTACTCATAAGGTTGCTGAAAATTCGTCAACAGCCCACGACCGGTTTCGCTTTTTTTGGGGCTCATCAGTTAGGCGCAGTCCCCGGGTTTCCGTCAACCTTATGTTCTACTTGAAACCAAATTGCACGAAAGTAGCTAATAGGTACGTCTGATGCGGAAAATGTTTGTCACATAATCCAGGTGGAATGAGCCAAAATTTGACTAGGTAACTGCCAAATTAAGAATAGTAAAATATTTTCACAGTCAGCGCAACAACTAACTGGTCGGAGTTTCTAGCTAGCCTTAACAATAAAATAGAAAGCCAGCTAAAGGATGTAATGAAAATATTTTCCAGACCGATGCAGGCAAAATTTCACACTGCTTAACTGACATATCTTTTTCTTGTGTTTATCCAAACCATTTCTCATCGAATACGCAGGAATTTCACCGATATTCTGTTCCTCAGGTGGCTCCAGCAATCGATTCAAATGACCACGCCTGTATCCAAAACACGACATTGAACTAACTATGGTTTAAGAAGTTTACAGTACCGTGTTTTTCACTCCACAATTCTCTAATGTCCAAAAGCTTGATTCTTACTTTGTGTATAGACTTGGCACTCATTATTGAGTATGAGAAGAACTCTCAAAGGTTCAGACCTGCAAAGCTGTTTACTCTCACCACCGTATTAAGGGATAATAATTAGCTTCTTTCATTCACTTTCGTTTTTGGGTAGCGTGCATCACTGAATGCAAACACTTGAACACTTGAAGCATCATACTGCATGCAGAAAATCAGCTTTGAATAACTGGGAGGAAGACCACTCTTTTCATTGGTAATTTGAGCAAGTCTAATCCATCTGAAGGGCTTAGCTTCGAAACCTCCGACCAAGGCTTTCAAATCAACCGCACTGATAAATTTGCGGCCACTCAGTTAAAAACAGACTATTGTGTTTTGCGTCTCGTCTTGGGCCTTGGTCCTACTCAGTTCATTTAGGGACAAAACTCTTCAGCCAGGAATCTAAAGTTTACGACTGTTAGCTCGTGAGACAAAGAATCCGGTCGGTTGATTTATTTCCAAACATTTATCTTGCGCGTTTGTCAGCTGTGCTTCGATGAATTCCGGGTGTCAATTATGTATCCTCTCGTTGTAAACCTCTTCTTGTGCCCGTAATGGCTGTATATTCATTTAGGTCCACCAAAATTGCACATGCGCAAAATTCACTCACTTTAGTATGTACAGCTACTATTAAGTTGACTTGAAACCAGACAGCCTTAAACTTCACGTCAACGTTTATATTCCGATTCCCTTGCCACACTTCCACTTGTCTACGCTATACTGCCTGATGCTGCCTTTAAGCAGACCTTATTATTACGGCCAGCTTCCAGTACCGTCATCAAATAGGTACAATCTCACTGAATGAGCTCAACCATTGTTCATATGTAAATTGCCCAATAACCCTGGCAGCTGAGACCAATTCCTTCAGTAATGATTAAGAGATTCTCAAAAGATAAGCTCTTACTTGCAACGTATTTCAGTAATTTCCTGGAGTGTTTTGTTTAACTGAAGGACTGTTCCGGGTTACTGGACACATCGAATTACAAGCCCCCTTGTCTGTGACAATGCCATCAAGCTCAAAAACTAGTAAATGATCTAAAAACTTTGGAAAGGTTGTAGTTAACCCCTAGCTTTTATTGACTGGAAAGGCGTCTTAACCTAGATATTGTGTGACACCACCCAGTGGGAATATATCACAATCAAGGGACACTTGCGTTGAAAGGATTAGGTAGTTATTGCGGGACTTATTAATGCTTGATTATCCACGAATCGGTAAATACGTGGTAACTAACCAATAATATCGCAATTCATGGGTGGATTACTAGCAGGGCACAGTACGTTGTACACTGAACTTTATCTTCATTGGGCGTCATCGTTTGGAAATCCAGCTTTTTGCTGTGCCTTGTCTAACTTAGAGGATGTTAACGTATGTCCGCTATTCCCCGAGCGAATTCAGTACTTCAACACTCACGGAAAAATATAAAGAAATATAGTCTGTAAACTACACTACACGGAAAAATCAGAATAAAACAGCCAGAATAAAACAACGGTGCTCAACAAATACCGTCCAACCACAGCGCCAAACTGGAGTAGACGAATGATAGCCGATTCGATCATTTGATTCCACGCACAAAACTTGTCATACATGAATGCCAGCGCAGTCTAGTGGACCACCATGTCTGGCCAGCAGCAGCGTCCGTAACAAAAACGACGTACACATTTATTCCTCATCCACGGATGTATCGCAATTAGCGTGCGATTACTCTGCATGTTATTTTGATACTGGTTGTGTTTGCTCCGAAATGATATCTCAAGATTCCCCCGTTCTTGCACTCTGCCAGACTAATCCAGCGCTGTCAGATTATCCAATTCTCGCCTGTTTAGTTGTTTGAAGAATAAGTTTTGTGTAACTCAGTTTTTGTCTTCATTCATATTTTACTTTGGAATTCAGAAAATTTATCGACCACCTGTATCTCGTTCTCATAGGTAGAGATATAGCTACCAGGAAACTTTGGATCCTCCAGTCTTGCTGAATTTAAGTTGGATGCTATCAAGAGGTGTTAAGTGAGTGACACCCACAAAAGTAGGGCTATGTAATTAGACTCTTGTGGGGAGCATGGAGAAACCCTGAAGTACCAAGTGAGAAATACCTTCGAGTTTAGACTCCAGGAAGCGGGAGGTTTGAGATATAGACATTATCACCAACAAAGCTAGCGCGGAGTTTTTGGGGATAAGCTTGCACTCTGTACCCCGAGCGAATTAGACAAGCAACCCACCACAGACGGATGGCTTCGGAATAGTTGGATGCGGAATCAGAACGACTGGAGAACACAGAGGAAATAGGTCTTACTGGCTTTTGTTTATGGCACTACTAAGTAAGGACGGCAAACGGTACTGCTATATGCAGACCCTGACTGATAAATCAATTTGGGCAACCAAAGTAGTCTTGTAGTTTATTGTACTATTTACCGGGTAGAACAGGCGCCGCACGCGTCCGCAGGTGGGGTGACTCAGTGGTCGTGGCTACACTACAAATGGCTATTTACGGAAGAGACTTTGCTCTGTTGAACAGAACACAAAATCACTAATATCGGGGAAACGTTTCTTGGACGCAGGACGTTGCAGAAAAGTACGCGATATGTGTGACAGATAAAACTACCAACAGTATACAAGGGACACGATTCTACCTCCGGAAAGCTAGTTGGGTCGGACAGTCGCTGCCTACTGGAGACAAGTGGATTGCCGGTTAGATGGTCTGAGGAAGTACCTACTATGTGTGCCAATGAGGCACAGAGCCGGCTTTGTGCGTTGTATACAACAGAACAGTAACTTGGAAGATAGATTTATTTAAGTCCTCAAAGTTTTCCACAAATAAATGAATTTCGTCAGTTTTGTGCTGTTTAGCGTTCACGCAAAACTTAGGATTTGTGCTTATTTGCAGTAGACTTCGTTCTTTTCATTATAAGGTTTGGCCTAGACTCAAAGCGAAGCATACGTATCATTAGTCTGACAACATTGGAACAGTTTGTTTTGCAGCCTCGTGACCGGTGTAAATGGCCACGAACCGTAAATAAATCTGCTACATCCGCAGAGACGGCAGCGGCTCCCTGAACGGTTGCGAGTAAGATGAAAACTGTACTCTGAAAACCAATTTAGGAATTTTTGTCAGTACCGGCCAGCAAAGTGGAGACCACAGGGCCAAATGTGCAACGAAATTTAGTGATAAAATCGTTTTGTGAGGATCACAATCAACATTAAGAAATGCCAAAATGAGATCAAACACATCAAACATTTGCTGCAATGCTTGATACACATACGAGGGTTTTTACATACTTTGTTTGTGTAGTATCTCTGTCGGTTCCGGCTGATGCATACAACAGGGACATAGCACAGAAACCAGGTGACCATGCATAGTAAGTAAGGTGTATAAACGTCCACTGTAAGCACGAAACCGGATGATGAATACATAAAATAATCAGACAACGATCTAGTAGACAGAGGCTGGTAGTAACTCATCCTGAGAAATAACATTAATAGCAATAATCCTGAAGGTCGCAGGCCCAATCACCACATCTCTTATTACTTAGGTCAAACCAGCTTATTTAACTAAGTTGTACATACCTACCAAAAATGTGCTTTACGCAGCACGTTCTTCAAGTTGCTGCATAAATTCTACAGATTGTCATTGATTCGCGCGCAATCACCTGGTAATCGCTCGGGGAAACTATTGCTCAACTGAACCCAGAAGGTCAAGGGAGCCCGTCTGCTCATTTGATTTGTACTTTTTTTGTCCAAGTGGACCAGTTGTGAATGAATGTCTACTGTCGAGGCTTGAGGATTTTGTAAATTGGTGTCTTGCATTAACAGTGCCGCATGGAAACCCAGTTTTGACTTTGTTACATATTCTCGGAGATTCTGGTACTACGCGTCACTCGAGAATACCGTTTGGGTGTCACACATGGTATGAAATATGCATTGTGACAATAGTATTGCACTGCGCTGTTTTTGTGGGAGAGCAGCTCTTGCATCAGCAATTTAGAGATTTTCCTTACTAAGCCAGTGAAAAACTCTCCCTTGCTGATGGCTTTAAATCCAAATCATCTGTGGAAAATTTCTACAAATGGATATTTTCCTTCACAGCCGGTTACGGCGTTGGAATCGGTGTAGTGGACTACTGGATCTACGCATTCGTGGGCCCTTATCGATTGCTTATTCTTTTCTTATTGTGAATTTAGTACTTTGCTCCTTTATTTGATCCAACACGTTATCAAGCTCCTAAGTCCGCTACAACCTGCACCGTTGCTCAGGGTCACGCAACAGCTCAAAGCCAGAGGGTTGTGGTTCCGCAAGTACCTAATAACATTTGTGCGAGAAGATGAGTCGAAATAATGAAGAAATACCCCACCATTTTACAGTTGTCATTGCCGTAGGTTTCAAATACACTGCTGCTCTCCTCTTAAGTCCGTGGGGACAGGCCCCGTATTTTGCTGCTCACAACGTTAGCCGAATACACGCAAAAGAAGGAATAGATCAAGAATAGAGGAGCCTCGGACAGGTAACTTATCCTTCAATTTGGCGTTGAGCTACTGAAATGCGCTCCCAATTGCCCGATATTGATTTTTTCGTTCGGATTGGTGGTTAGATTCGGCGTAGTTATTTCAGAGGTTCTAGGCCTTATATATGATATTTGAATATGTATAATTCCTAATTGCCCGATATCGATTTTTTTGTTCAGATTGGCGGTTAGATTTGGCGTAGTTATTTCAGAGGCACTAGGCTTCATATATGAGATTTGAATATGTATAGGCTTATTTCATGACCAATGGTCATGTGGTCTCACATAGGTGCCTCCCCATCCCATTTTTTGCACCCCCTTTAGTTCGTGCAGCCATTCCAAATCAGGATCTATGAAATAAGATGCTGTTTTTCATCTAGCACTTCCACAATACATACTCAACTCCCGCTTGATCGCTAGCCTACTAAGCACAAATCCACCCCTATCCCATTTAATCACTTTCTGTCACTACCTTCATTGTGGCCAACGTTAAGTTTTTTGTTCTCTTTTTATGCACATCACCCAGCCTGGTAGTTTTACTGATCTCATCCCATTCCCTCATCTTGCCAATCTTCAACCTGGTTTGGACACCCTTGTAACGACCGTTTCGAATTCTTGAGCAACGAGCACCAAGGTTAGCAACCAAACCGGCAAAACTCCGAACGAATGGCTACGCAAATGTGCTGTACTCGCAAAAGAAGGAATAGATCAAGAATAGAGGAGCCTCGGACAGGTAACTTATCCTTCAATTTGGCGTTGAGCTACTGAAATGCGCTCCCAATTGCCCGATATTGATTTTTTCGTTCGGATTGGTGGTTAGATTCGGCGTAGTTATTTCAGAGGTTCTAGGCCTTATATATGATATTTGAATATGTATAAGCTTATTTCATGACCTATGTTCATGTGGTCTCACATAGGTGCCTCCCCATCCCATTTTTTGCACCCCCTTTAGTTCGTGCAGCCATTCCAAATCAGGATCTATGAAATAAGATGCTGTTTTTCATCTAGCACTTCCACAATACATACTCAACTCCCGCTTGATCGCTAGCCTACTAAGCACAAATCCACCCCTATCCCATTTAATCACTTTCTGTCACTACCCTTATTGTGATCAGCGTTAAGTTTTTCCCCTCTTTTTTGCACATCATCCAGCCTGGTAGTTTTACTGATCTCATCCCATCCCCTCATCTTGCCAATCTTCAACCTGGTTTGGACACCCTTGTAACGACCGTTTCGAATTCTTGAGCAACGAGCACCAAGGTTAGCAACCAAACCGGCAAAACTCCGAACGAATGGCTACGCAAATGTGCTGTACTATAAAAAATGAAAGTAGTTACACGGAATACAAAATTACAAACCTCAACGGTTTTCGACAAACGGTGAGGTACTCCAAAAGGCAAGCAAAGCCGATATGGATCAACAGTCAACGCGTGAACGAAACCGCGTCTCAAACTCATGAATTAAAACAATATATAGCTGCCCAAGGATTTGGTACAAAAATAGTATAACCAGAGCGGTAAAAACGATTTGCGTGGTAAGAAAAACGGAGAATATAGATATCTTGTAAAACTGAAATGGGGTTCAATTCCACCAGTCCAAAAAAGGGCGGTCCCTTTGAATTGTTAAGCGGGAAGGCAGTCATTCAAGATTGGAGGCAATTTTAAATATATATGAATTTGCAACACCCTGATTGCTGTCATACACTCCACCTGGTCTGTAATCCGCATCCACAAAGACCCACAATCATACAATCGGATACGCAATCGGCTTCGTCCTACCTATGCGGATTTCCTTCACCAAAATGAAAAAATAACCTGCTCAAATGATGGCACATTCCAGCCCAATGACCTTAAATATGATGTTCGTTAGGTGGCTTCTTAAAAAACTGATAAATGCCAGGCCAATTACTGCACGGCACTGCCACACTCAGTTTAATAGCATATGTACAGCTATACCCTTCCTGTCCTTGACCGTACCGCCATCTCGTTCAATTAACTGCTAATAAGAACAAACTCGTCACCTGATCCCAGCAGGCCCCGGACGCTTTTATTCAAATCTACTGAACATTTGACTGAGATTTAACCATATCGGTGAACTTTCGGTCTATTTTTCCGTCTAGATCGCATTTCGTCTAGTGTGTTGTTGCCAACTCACTCTTCTAAAGAACTTTTACTGTATCAGCGACACCAGTGAGTCCTCACAGTTTCACTGTACTGAAATTATTTTGAGATTTCTGCTACCATCTATCCGAATTGCTAATCCCTCCACTTCATCACCCCCATTTACGCCTTTTGTGATGTCAACCCTAAGCCCAACAGTCTAAGACCACGGGGCCTAAGTAGTGGTTTCAGGTTTTAGTTCAGATTAACCGGCTGGATTACGCCAACTCCGTTGCTCCACCAAAATATTTGGTTTGACTCGTCATTTTCTGCGGTTGTCAGTTTTCTTTTCATGGGTCAGGCACAATGCCTCTTGGTTCGCCCTCCCTCGTTTTGTTCCCACCTACATCTCCAAATTCTAACCTCTGCATCAAATAATGTTCACTGTCTATGACGCCGCCCATTTTCCACACAATCCCTGTACCCACAAAACCCTCCGGTCACGCTTTCTTCTGACTGTTACGTTATGATCACGCCTGTCGGCAAGCCACACGCCAGCTGAGAATAAACATTATTGTTACTACTCTGTAGGCCCTATAGATCAAAGGGTCACCTCGATGCGTATTTGTGCGACTCCTAGAGAACGCGAACAATTACAAATGTGTCATGGTATACACTATAATACTGAGTTGTTCTTTAGGTCGTCATCAATCAATCCTGTTTAACGAACGCCCAGAGTCCGGTGCACGCAATATAATGCAGACAATTGTGCAATTCTTACACGGGCCCGCTCTCCTGTTTTTTTACACTTGAACATGTAAGAACCATACAGGTAAACACGGCACAGCCCCTGAGAATGCCATAACCACTTCAAGTGAACTTCCGCATATCAGAGCTCAGGACAATGGAAAGATAATCCAATGCACTGTTTCACCATGGAGAGGCTAAATCTTATCAAGGTGCCGCGGAGTGTAAACCACGATAACCCATTAGGCTGTGCTGGAAGACACTGGTGTGGCACTCACAGTGTTTACCCCGTGCTGTTCAGTGTGTTTAGATCCTACAAGGATGTTTAACTGACCCTCCAGGTTGTTGCCCGGAACAGCTGTAGAAAGTTAGCTAGCCTAAAATCAATTACTGTTGCACTGTATTTAGGCCAGTGCACAGGGGTCTTGAGCTCTAATCCCCAACAACTCTCTTTTGCAAGTATGGTAGTGTCTCGACATACCTAAACCCGTGATATCTATGATCGAATTTAACATCCAGCCAAACAACCCGCCGAGTAACAACATCAGCACCATCGTCTCGGTTGCTGTGTACAGGGGATATATGGGCAAAAGCGTGCAACTGCTAATGCCACATAACTTTGTTCGATACTCTTAACCTTCCTGCTGGCCCATTCGTTACCCTAAATTGCATATGAATCACAGAAACAGGCAAGTCAGTCGGGCCTTAGCCTACTGGCCACTAGCTCGCCACCACCAACACTAGTCGCTTCGCATCTCACATTCATACGCTGCCTTCTTATATTAATCACAAACGCCTCGATGCAAAAGTTCGGTAAATTATCCAGCAATATGCTCCTTTGCGCACTCCCTAAGAGTAGTCGTCCGAGGCGTTTGTAAAACTCAAGAACATTTAGGCGGATAACTGAACTCATGACGACCCAGTTCCTTATATGCTGACCAATGCAAACTTTGGACAGCCGCGCTGCCACAGTGGTGTAATGTGAAGCTATCAGCACGGATCTACGTTCATACAAAGTGGCTTCTACGTATGACTGGATACCCGTGAGCAGTGGAACCTTGGCTTGCGAACTTCGGAGCTTGTATGAACTGGCACTTGTTGCCATTTTAATGACCCTCTTTGTTCATAGCGCAACTAATGAACCAACCATCCGCAGTTCTGAATTGATGTTAGGTACCTTTGAACAGAATGTGAAGCTCGCCTAGTGAATTGAAACATAAGTTGCGTAAGTCAGTGGAAGCAATTGATAAGTGACGTATCCCACTTGGCAACCAATCCTAATGGCAGCGGTGTACGCATTTTGTACTGATCACTGGTTATTACTAGTCCGGGTTGTAGCTAATTTGGGTGCCGTGGCAGATCCTGACGTTCTCTCAGCACCGAGCACCACCGGAAGAAATGTGGGTGCGGTTGACTCCTGAAGCACATAACATATACAAATTGTAATACACTTCAGTAGGAGGATTTTCTCTAGACAGGTCAACAAAAGCAGGTGATTTGGTGTGATCAGTCACGCGTATACAGCCTACTGGTAAATGTATCCCCCAATGGGAAAGGCGATCACGACCTCAATCTCGCGCACGGTGCGGTATCTGCAACAGGGTCTGGGTATATACTTAGTACATTGTTGTGTCGCACTTACGAAAATGCGCCCCAGCAAGCTAAGTACCGGGACACCGACGCACACAGCGCTTTCCCTAATGAGGCTTTTGCGTCAGGGCAAAGAAGCTGTAGTTGCATAAGCTATATTATCCGCTTGGCAGATGCGACAGTCCATATTGCAAGTGATAGTGGAAATCTTTGTATTGATGCATTAGCCCGGAAGCTTTTGGGTTTTTGCGAGCCATTTTCACCGATCAGGCATACTCACACAAGCAGGATTCTGTTGTCCGACCATCTTCTTTTGTATTACTCGGCACGGCTGTAACTTTAGTAACGACATCAAAACCCAGCGTAGCCTGCGGTGGCATAGTGTTAGGCAAGTCTAACCCGCGTAACATGCTTACAGGGAAGGGTTGAATTGAGGCCCTTGATGAATTCATGAGCAACATCAACACGGGCAGCATGACATTAGTGTTGGCGTACAGCCATGATTAGTTTGTAAAACTCATTGTGAAGTAAGTATTAAATGTGGACAAGGAAGGGGCTTAGTAATACCTTACTTCGCCATTCTAGAGTGTTTACACCTTTAAAGGCTCATTCAAGCAATCTGGAAAGAAACTGACAGTAAGAAAACCATTGATATGGATGGGCAGCCATACCTTGAAGCAGCACCTGTCAGGCGCATTGAATATCACGTGGTCCCCATCCTGAAAGGCGGGTATTACCAAACCAACCAAGCTTTTCACATCTCTGTTATACCCCTCTGCCAGTTCAATGGTTGTCCACATCTCTGCTCCCGACACACGAACTTGGGCAAAAATAGCACCCTTTTCGGCAAACGTCGTTCAGCATGCGTATAACAAGGCCTAACCAGCGCAGCTTCCAGTGCTGGCCACATTCTTCAAGCAAATTCCCTGTTGTACAACCGAAGCCTCACCTTCTAATAGCCTCTTGAAGGGTTCATCGGCACCAACCCATAACAGCTACAATTCTGAGACGAGCGTCAAACACCTGAATAAGTTACGGTTGTGCTGCTCAAACGCACCGTACCTCGCGGCCATACAGAAAACAGCCCTTACTGTGGCTTGATAAACACGTCCCTTCAGATTCAGTAGATTAGGCATCTTTGATGGAAACCGCTTTGTGTACGAAAGATTCCGCAGAAATATTCGTGCACTCTCACACGGCCACGGCAGCTGTTGTTCGACGTATTCAGCCCACCGATCGAGGCGTTCTTCTTCATTCGTGATGGTCGTTCGATTCTGATGTTTGATGGTTTCATTCACAGGTGGTTTCCGGCGGTCATTTGACCGGATCAACTGAAATAATCTTCGGGCATTACCGGCCTTCTGAGGCTCTTCCATTTCTTTGGCTTTCTGCGTCCACCATACTTCACGATCAGGTCGCGAGCTCGCTTTATCTTCATGTCTGATAACTCCACGCACCGGGTTGTGTTCCGGACCAAATTGGATATAAATCAAAATATTATATCGGAGTAGGGAGATTAAGAACCACCGACGGACACTACTTTGTGCACGGAAGCATTTAGAGTGCTCTTGCCATATTATTACACGTCCAGAAATCCGAGAATACAAACAATTTATTATGTTCAAAAACCTGTGGGGTATTCTCCGAATACCCAGCACGTGTACTTGCAAGCAAGCGTCCTTGTTAACCGAGTCGAATGCCTCTTGAAAACCCACTAAAACTAAAACTGCGAATCTTTGTATGTGTGACATTGTTCCAGCACCTGACAGAGTGCGAAGATTTGGTCAATGCAGCCCATACGAGGCCGCAACCCCACCTGCTATTTTCGAGCCACTATAAGGCGAAAAACCACATTTGACGCCAGGAGCCTCATCACAGCCGGAGTTACCCTGACACCCTGTAATTACCACGCTTAATTTGAGCACTGCCACCGGGTTTTCCCAGGTGTCTAGGGCGTCAACTTATTCCAATTGGAGACAAATAAATCAAACAAGCGCTGACTGAGGATTTTGTTCCCATCTTCGAACGTTGCAAGTAGGATGTCTTCCGGACAAGGAGCTCGTCGGCGCTTGATAGAACATATGCCAACATATGATAAGTTACAAGGCCAGGTTCTATACTACTGAGTGTCATTGCAGTTTTTGCAGCCAGAGAGAGCCACTGACGCGTCTGTCTCATACGTTTCTACGAAAATGTTTTTTCGCATTGTTGGTGCTGCGCTCGTCCTTGGATATGGCCCAGCTTGATAAGGCTCTAACTCTCATCAAGTCTGCGCTGCTTCCCTATGCTATATAACTTAGACGAAGCGCTCTTCCTTGCAACCATGCCTACAGGGTTTCAGAGCAGGAGCATAACGGAATTAAAATATGAGTAAACAAACAGCGCAGACCGTACACGCTATTGGCAATAGAAGATGGATACAAACTTGGCAAGGTTTGCTTGTACGCAGGTACGCAGCTCCCACTTACAGAGTAACAAACAACCGCCAATCGAAGCGTGTTACAGTAGAGGACCGGCAATCAGAAGACCTTCGCAGCCCCACTTCCTTGCGGCGATTTTCGTTCACCATCAAGGAATAATGCTCCATTCTGACTGTAAAACTATGATCATGCCAGACGGTATGCCACCCACAAGTTGGGAATAAAGCTTATTATTATTACATGTTGCCACACAGAAGCATAGCACCTGATAAGTGACCGGCCCTGGAAGAAAGATCGCTTTCTCCAGAGAGGCAGCCAAAGATACCAGTACCGGCTTCTTCTACGTGGGTAGGCAAACAGGGGTCTCGAGGTCACTTGGATAATCTGATTGGAACTCCCTTGTGCCCTTTTGGCATCTTCATCTTATAAAATAAGGATGATGTTTGAGGCGCAGTTTGCTGGTTCAAGGATTCTGCAGCTCTTTTGGAAAAGCCTTTCTGCTTCATCAACAGACAACCAGACTCCCAGCAGTTGCTCATAATTTTTTAAGTTCATACACCTAATAATAACTACTGCCCACTGACCATACAGTCTGCAATATATTTTAACAAGGTCCGTCCACCCTTCATTCACATTAAGTACTGTGAATGAATTCCGACTGACGGTTGCAGACACTGAGACCGTCACAGCTGGCTTTCAGACACTCGAACAAGTGGAAGAGTGAAATATTTATGGGGCTTACAAAGTTATTGAAACCCTGGGATAGAAGTCTGGCAATTGGCCTGACAGCGTACAGACGCAGGTGAAAACGAAATAAAAATACCGTAATATCGCCTCGAAATTTAGCAGGCGTGTTCAAACTGTGCTTTTTCAATTCATGATTCTGAGTCCAGTTCGGAAGGAAACAGTGAAAATAAAGGACATTAGACCAAAATTTGCTCTTAATAAGTTACCGATAACTTCAGTACCCAGTTCTCATCATCGCATTCAGGAGAAAAGAGCAGCAGGTACCGATGAAGGCGAGCAACGAACCAGGGGTTCAGTTTCATCATCACCGCCTTGTGTTGTCACCTTTGAACCATAATAATAATGATGATAATGATGTGTATTCCCAACAAGTGGGTGGCTACAGTCAGAATAGAGCAAGAATGGGGGATTCCCTGGGATTGCGCAAAAAACGACAATGTCATGAATAGTGGGCAGTATCAGACGCAGCATTGAACACGCCTCAACCGGCATGGATAAGGATGTATAGTTACTAGTAGTTCAGGTTACTTTAAGGGGAATATTTCAAGCTGAGATAAGATCAGATAATTAAAGTTTGAAGGTGAGGTGTAAGAACAGAACGAGAAGGGGCAAAATAGGTTTCTCGCTTGGTGCATGATGAGAAAACTTTAAATTGGAAAACGTGATGAACCAGAACGACGAATCCGTTGCGGTGGCTAAATTTTCAGTCTCGGGCCGGTCAGTGTGAAATAATGTCCAAAACCACAGATGAGACCTAATGGGCCTTGGGCTGTTAGGCTTATGGTCATGGTCATTAAAAGCGAAGGTGGGGATGATGAGTTAATCAGCAATACGGACAAATGGTGGTGGTAGCCTTACAGCCATGGCGTAAACTGAGACCGTAGAGACTCCCTAGTGTCACTGCTCGAGTGGGATCTGAAGTAGGATTTCTTGAGGGAGGAATTTTGATGCTAACGAACAGGGCGGAACGCGAACCGCACAGAAAATGATCAACGTTTTGAGCAACACAGAATAAAGGCAAACGAGACACAGTGCACCCTACAGAATATTCGATAAATTGTGACTTACTTCGCACACTGTGGCAGCATTCTCAGTATTTTCAATTTCGTATTACATTTTTCAACATTAGTTACATTTACTTCTCAGATGTTTTCATTCCTATTGTTATGCAAGGTTCGGAGCAGATCCTGGAGAGGTCCACACGATGGTAAGGAAGGACCTCATTCTTGGCGCGTCATTTTGGGTCATTTTGGTCATTTTGGGTCCTAGGCACCTTCAATACTTTGTGCGGAGATGACGGCATCTCAGCAACTTTAATAATTAAAGCCGCGCACATTTCATCCATATGAACAGGCTTGGAGCGACAAGAAGGCTTAACGGGGTGCTTAGCTGGACCAAATGCCGCAGAATCCGAGGAGGATATCGACCTTTTTTTTAGCAAGAAAGTGCATTTCCGTTCACTTGGACAATAGCCGGGAAAAAGCGCTCTAAACATCGTTGTAACGATTGCCGGATATCACAAGGATGCCCACCAATTTGGGCTCAGCCCTGAGTAAAGAGCATTACTTTTACTTTCACTTCACCCGTGTTCCAAATTATGGAACATGTTCCCCCTTTATCCATGCAACAATATCTCATGCAACCTTTCAAAATATTCCAGATGCATGCTTCTTCACTTCGGTAGTCGGGTGCCTTTTCGTGCCAGAGCTCACACTAGGCACTTTTTTAAAGAAGACCTTGAGCCCTCCTAGGTTGCGCTCCCACCCAAGCGGCAGCATTATTTGTCTTAGCCTGAGTAGTTGTCAGTTGTAGAACCCTGGTGTTAGGCCATACATGTGGCAGCTTACCTCCCAAGCCGTCCTGGCCGGCTATTCCTCCCTTACGCATCTCTTATGGAGAAGTTTCACTTCCTGAGAAAGCAACCTCACCCGTCCACTGATGTGCAGATCTGCTACCGGCAGCGTCTAGCGCCTTCCATCGTAATTCTTTTCATGCCGACCTCAACAAGACCCGTTATTTTCTGTTACGGTTGGCCATAGTTATCTGTTCCCGGACAACTTATGCCTCGTTCCTTTATTCCGCGTTCCGTCCCTGCATTTCTCTGCCACATCTGCTTAATGTTACTGCCTTGCTTTACCAAGAAGGGAACTGAAAGGATTTCTTGTTTTAATCCGCAGCCTACACAACATTGTGGAACATCAACGTTTGACATGGTGGTTCACACCAACTATCCAATTTCGTTAAGCTGTAGCGCACAGGCTTTGAACAGGTCCATTCTAATTCCACTGCTCAGAGAATAACCACCGTTTGATTTATTTTTCCGCCATCCGCCCGCTGCAGCAGCTGCTTCTATTTCCCTGTTCGAACTAACTGACCTACTGTCCTGGCCAGGGTTTCTACATGACCGGATAAAATATCTGACAGTTAGTGTTCCTTGTTATTTCACAAACTACAACTATGACTGCTTGGTGGCTTGCCACCTTGTTGATTTGTTAGCAAACGCGCTAAATGAAAACCCATGTGGTGGTCTTTTGTGAGCTCTTCGTGGAGGGTCGCTGTGTTGCACTGAACCATAGTGCGTCAGTATACGATCCATTCCTTCTGAAGCACAGGTGTTTCACTCATCGTCAGTGCTTCAGGGACTGTTCGTAAATTAAGGGTATCCGTAGTACAGAACCGTTGTTATCTGTCCTGTATGTCTCTCGATAAGTAGGGCGGTTGACACCACAGTGAGTCTATTCAACCCGAGCACATGAAGATGGCCTAGTGGCCAGGTGTTTATACCACCAAACCTAATCGTACCGCTAGAATGTGCTTAAACGGGAACGGAAAGCAGAGCGGGTGGTATTGTGAAACCTATTTAGTTGTCAGCCCCTCGACAAAGTTATATTTACAGGTTCGGCAAGTTGAACGCTCCTCGGTCGTACACGTTGCGGCTGGCTAAACTTGGACATTCAATTGTTTTTACAAACTTTTCCAGAGTGGGATATCTGGCTGCTACCTCCAGGGTAAGATGAAATCGGTGATCTTGAAGATATTTTACTGTAAAGCGAAAAGCATATGCATTGGCGTGGCACAGAGTGGAATTGGAGTTAAGTTTATGATTGCAAAACATCCATCTGTTTCGTGGCACAAAAGTTACTTAAAATCGAAGGTGTAGTTCATCAGATGAACAGGGGTTTAAACCGGGACCAGAAACAGCCAGTAATGCCATCTTTAACGATAATGGCAAACTACTATCAGCTCTCTGTCCAGGTACCTTCTCGTTGGCGTGATTGCCATATCCTTCGACGGCAATTTTCTGCCCCTTAAATGTATATCGCCTGTCCAGCTGGACGTGCCTGCAAAAGTCCCTAGAGTTGCGAAATACCTACTTATCAAGGTGGCAATTCGTAAATAATCGGGCCGTCAGAAGCACACAGGTGAAGGAAGGACGGGTAGTCTTTCTACTGTCATGGCAACGGCCTGCGTGCAGATGACCTGAGGATGCGTCATGTGTCCCCTATTTTTCGTCCACCACGGATAGACCAAAGCTGCTTGTAACCTACCAACCAAATGAGTTATTTTTGAAGTTTTCACTCTTCTACGATATATACGCCTTCTACGATATACTGGAAACTCTTAATAATAATAATAATAATAATAATAATAATAATAATAATAANGGGCCACAAACCCGTCAAATATTCTCGTTGTTATCCACCAGTTTTCCGAGATATCCAACGCGTCACAAAATCCTCAAGAAACCTTTTCCACGGAAACATCCAGCTCATACGCAGCGGATTCCAGTGGAGGAAAACTTCTCACAACCCGTCTGGTTCGGAAACTATCGCGTGACCTTGGTCGTTTAGCGCGTGCACTGAATGAATAATTGGCTGATTAGGCAAAATGAGACGAACCGCTCTCAACCCAAACAGCTCCCTGATTCGTTAAATTCAAGCAGCCGCAAATGGAAATCAGTGTGACATTCCAGTCCGTGCAAATGGACCAGAAATTCATATCATCAGTCATGATTGCAATATTGACGCGAAGCAAAACCTGGGTGCTCCGCTGTACTAAACGGGACCAGGGTTTCCACCCCCGAACATTTGTGAGTACCTAATCAACCTGGAAACTTGCCACATAACTATTTGCTTTAACGACGGTACGGAACATTCAAACTTATCAGATTGAATAGACAAATGCGCAAGATACGATGAATTTTCCTGAAATTAAATGCTAAAATGCTCTATTTTCCGGAAGTGGGTTGTGTTGTTAGTTTAAGCACTTATAGATGGTGAAATTGTGCCATGGCCAGTTACAAGGTAGCCAGCGGGCATTCTTTCATTGACCCGAGACGTCAACAATTCACCAGAATAACATAGGCCAGACTACCAGCTGAAAAGTACCAACCAATGAGAACGCTGAATTCCACTGCAACTCGCCTTCGCTGTTGAGTCCGTTGGCACCTTCCACACAAAAATGAAAGGCGAGGTTCAGGCTCCTGCGGAGATAGATGTGGGTGACGCTACCGCGTCCGACAGGTTGGCAAATGGATTTACTAGTGATGGGGATGTGAAAAAAGACGTGGACCAACTCACATTGGAAGACATTCGTGAGCAGATTCGTTATATCGAAAAGGCAGTTGCGACAAAGGAATTGAATTACATCACCCGGGTGATTCGGAGCCTAACATCTGTTCGCCGTAAACTGAACCATAATGTATTGCGCGGGCTCGTTCAGGGGTACTTCCCGAGCCCATCGCCTCAAAAAGCTTATTTCATGGAGTTTCTACCCGAGGTAGGTATACGTAGTGAATTTTACCCTCCATACTGTAGGCGATGGATACAGACTGTGCAGTCTCACCGTTTCGACCAAGAAGTGGGAAACAAAATGTACCTTTGTTGCCGGAGGTGGAAGCCTACCTACATCTGCTCTTGCTGATATTTCTTATCGACGAAAAGCACTATAAAGAGGTTAGTTGCGGTGCTAAGAATATGACCACTTCAAATAGGAATGATTTAGATTATTTTCCCGAATTTTTCCCAGGGTAAATCTATTCAAAACAGGTCCCCTTTAACTCCCATAAAAGGAGTGCCCCATAGCCTTCCACCTTTCCTATGCAACCAAAGTGTTTGTATCAATATAGATAGGAAAGCTTCTAAAACACCCCCGTTCAGCTGTAGCGCCCTTTCGCTACCTAGCTGGCTGGGATTCTGTCACGTCGCCCAAGCCTAGACAGGGAAAGTCGAGATGCAGTAGTCAGGATCAAACCACGGACCTTCCGGTCGTTAAATTCGCGCTCTAAGCACTGAGTTATCTCCTTACGGTTGCAACAGGATGTTTCCTGTACTCGGCTGTATCTGTAAGCTCTGGATGCAGACCCATCGCGGTGGAAGCTGTGACAGTATATGTGGACAAAAAAGTTGAGAGTATGTGGATTTTGGCCGATGAGCGGCCCATAATCCTTGAAAATTGGACGCCAGTTGTTCGGTTATGCGTGTCACTCAAAAATAGGCAACACTCCGTAAACCGCTGCAGATGTAATTCAGAGCATGCGACGTCAACCCAATTCCTGACGGCCAGTACAGGCTTCCACCTAGTACATCTAGGCAGCTAAAAGAGATGGGAAGACCAGGGCATTGGCACAACCCGCTCAACGGGTCTCGATGCCATACAGACCGACATCCACTCCCCTCGTGACTGAATATATCATAGAAGAAGTGTCAATTAAGAATTGAGGTTCTCAATCGCTCAACTGCCGGTAGGTGAACAAGTTTCGTCCGTGCCGGGCATGCGCTACCTGGGGGACACTGCTGGGTGTAGTCGTTTTGCTGTCAGGTTCAGCTGCTATATCTCGGTAAAGTTCAATTTAAACTAGTTTGCTCAAAGTGTTTCAGTCTATAGTTTATTAAGTCTTGGAGCCTATCCTATTGTTCTGTCACAACTGAAGTAATTGCTTGCGGATTGGTCAGTTGATTTTATCATCTGGTTCCTCTTATGGCCAGTTTGCCAATCTCCTAGTGCTAGGCCTTATTTCATCAAGACGAATGCGACCTATGCACACCGTCTACTCACAACTCATTATATGGAACCCTTCAGGGATACCAGCCGCTGAATCTTGTAATATATGGTTGTTGGTTTGTTCGGTTGGGATGGGCTGCAAACGTTTCATCACCAATCAAGGTGGCGTCATCGGTTTGAAAGGTATGGGTGGGTTGATTGTTATGGCACACCACATAAAGGATGAGACAACGCGTCATAACTCAATGGTTGTCGAATTTTCACTGGTAGGCATTTGTTGGCGCTTATACAAGAGTACATTTCTGCAGTAAATTGCCTTATTTCTTCTTTTACTGGAGTTCAGCTATTTAGAAAAGCACTCGCACTTGATGATCTAGATGGTCTGGGCTGGAAGTCCTCGTACATACTCATTTTGCGCGAGTATATGTAAATAAAGGCTGGGGCAATAACCACATAAGAAACAAATCCTGTCCCTGCCTCAAAAGCTGATAAAGTATCTGGATGCAAATGAAACCTCATCGACAGTGCAAACCTTGCAACATGTTTCCCATTACTTTCCCTTTCATGGGGAAACGCCCCTTTCCAGGAGACGTCTTTTAGTTCTTTGAAGGTGTTCTTGTTGGGATAGTATTGTAACTCGCTTCAAACTGATTTATGACGACATCTTTCCTCGAAAATAATTTGGACGCTTTCGCCACACTTCTTTAGTCTTTGTATTTCAGTACCCATGAGAGCATGAAAGTCTGCTGAGTGCATCGGGCTTCCCTCTGCCGGCTTCTTAAAATTCGTAACTGAATTATTCATTGAGGGCACGTTTGCTATATCTTCTACCTCTGACATGGAACATCTTCCCGGAGATCTATAAAGACCTGGAGTATTCGTAAGTTATTGCGGTACTTGGTTCGGATTTCATCCAGATACTAAGTACACAAAGTGATATAATTTTGCCACGCAGCCGTGTATGCGCTGCATACCTTCAAGGTATGTAGTTCTGTCACAAGAATGGGCAAGTTCATCGCAGAAGTTGGTCATGACATCAGAACCGCTGGAGGTAGTGGACACATTTAGGTAGCGGGGTAGTCCCAGCACGTCGGATGAAGCATTGTTGACGAAATGAATGCCAACTATGCCGAAGCGCGTTCTCCTTTCCTTCAATTAGGTACCTCTGTAGTCTGTGTGACAAGCCTGTCCGTGAAAGACAGGGGATAACACGTGGCAGTGCGCCCCTTATCACTTTGCGGTGTTGCAGCCTGGTCGCCGCACGTTGGAGACCGGTTTGCTTGTTTCTGACCATCGCCTCCGAAGCATTTCAAATGTGCCATAGAAACATCGGATTGACACTATGGGCTTTTGAGGTATGTGTTTTGGCGAAGAGTTAATTCGGCTGTAACGTTCGGCTGCGTGCTACCTTTACCCTTGACACTATGGGCTTTTGAGGTATATGTTTTGGCGAAGAGTTAACTTCCTGTCCAATTGATTATTTAATTCGGTTGTAACGTTCGGCTGCGTGCTACCTTTACCAGGTGGTCGGCTGCCTCGCTTCATCCACTTTGCGGGAGCAGGTTCCAACTGGAAGGTGTTGCAAGGTGGACAGCAAATGACCTGGCGAGGGAGCATGAAAAACATAAAAGAGTCTGGGCTGCACTCGTGTATGTCATTTGCGAGGCTGGTGTATCAGAGGCCCACTACATTATTGGATATGGGTGCTTATCGACATAGTGATATCACGGTGTTGTGTACATTTAACGCGTCCTGACCATTAGGCCCTGTTTTCAAATACTATTCTATGCCTCTGTTCCACACTACCTAATGTGACCACATCATGATAAGATACTTTAGCTCATTCAAGCGGATCACAAATGATGGTTGCACGTCAACATCGTAGTTGCCTGTTCGTTTACTATTGGCAATTACTCTGGAGTCAGTTCATCTCACGGCATTCATGTTAGCAGCCAATCAAGTATACAGTCGGTTGTCTACTTTGTCTTCGAGCATTCCCACTGTAGTTAATTAACAGCCATCAATTTTGCGTACCGATGCCGCTGAAAGCAGTTCGTTCATCGCTATTTTACTACCCACCAACTAGTGTGCCTGCCAATTGCCCACAGAAGATCGTATATCTACAAGCACTCGGTGTATGCTGATGTCTGCAAACCAATCGCATTCTCCTTTAAGCACTTGATGATTCACGTAAGCAGAATCGGATGCTCGAGCATTGGTTCCTGGTGGCACTCGTATGGTTTCCACAGTGTAAGTATAGCGTGTAAGAAACTTCATTAGCCACGGGAGAGTCCTATGCTCGTCCACATCACTACCCGCGGAAGGTGTCAGGCCGGTTCTCTAGAGAAGTCCTGAGAAGGATTTTCAGATTTCCAAAGAGTCCAATTCTCAATAATCGTTTCGCTGGGTTTCCAGTTCATGGTTTGCAAATAAAAGATCGCAATTGCTAGTAGCTGTATTGACGTCATATTCTATTGGCTAACTAGTGATGTTAAGTAGGATACACCAGCTTGGGTATGTCTTTCGAATACCAACAACTCAACTTGTACAGTCATCTCCGTTGAACCATATGAGAAATGACAGGTAATGACAGCAGTCACGCCTAAAGGCAACAACCAACAAACTTTGCTGCTGTCTGCTGCACGGAACTTCCGAGAAAGGGCACGTCGATGGTCAGCGCCATTGGCAGATGAGGCCATTATCGCAGCCATCGGCATTTATGTTCCCAAGTAATTACCTTCGGTGTACAACTAGCCGTGACGAATCTATTGTCTGTACTCCCTCCTCGTTCAGCTGTAACACGACTACGTGGTTCGTAATTTATTTACATGTTCTGGATACCTTTTATTGTCCCTAATCAATGTCCCTCGTCAGTGAACAGTACCAGATTCGTTGTGGTTCGTATCTGATAAAAACAACAAGGAGTCGATTGATGGCCGTTCAGCATATATATCTTACAATTCCTAAGGGTTCATGTGACTAACTTTGCACTCACTTAAAGACTCAAAGTCTAAACAGTAACTCAGTCCAGGGCTTGAGCTCGCCACTGGCTTTTCGATGGTTTCTTTCTAGGTTTGAGTAACTTAACCGTATTTCAGCTCCCATGGCTCGCTCGGGCTTCATGCAACCTGCCGTACGGTTTGATTCATTTGGGTAAACTAAACGATGCGAATGTATAGGGGACAGAATGATGGGATCGTTCGCGCAATCAGTGGATAAACCTGAGGTGGTGATTTACCGCGTCGGTGAGTGAGTTTGTCACATTAAGATGGTTGGGTCGTGTTTTGTGTTTTTCCACCTGTTGTCTGCCAAAGGAGGTTGCATTTTTCGTGTGCGCTGTCCTACGAGTCAACGGCCACACTCAGTCTAAGGCGTAGTGAACTGAGGGCCTGAGGGCCTTACTATAAGCAATTGAGTCGGTTCAGCTCGTTTTGTGTCTATTGCATTCATAGCTTGTTAACATCTGTTTGTGAAATTGAATTTTTCATGCTTTCTTGAACCACTGTAAGACGCCAGTTTAACTGTTGTGGACTATAGAGCATACTGAATACTACGTTCAGGTAATTTGGTGCATCAGTGTCAATGGGGTGTCTTCTGTTTCTCTTCTTTGCAGCCTTTCCACAACCCTGATTGCTACTTATTTTCCATTTCCTTCCTTAGGCAACGAGGTGTTCTGATCTGCTGATGGAAAGGATAAACATGACCAACCGGCGTTCGATGGCGCTGCTTGCCAGTCGATGCTATTACTACCATAGTCGAAGTTACGAACTGGTCGAGCGTCTAGAAGCCGTTCGACCTTTTCTTCATGCTCGCTTGTGCACCGCTACCCTCAGATCGGTGAGTGTTTGACTCAATGTCCCTCGTCAGTGAACAGTACCAGATTCGTTGTGGTTCGTATCTGATAGAAACAACAAGGAAGGAGTCGATGGCCGTTCAGCATATATATCTTACAATTCCTAAGGGTTCATGTGACTAACTTTGCACTCACTTAAAGACTCAAAGTCTAAACAGTAACTCAGTCCAGGGCTTGAGCTCGCCACTGGCTTTTCGATGGTTTCTTTCTAGGTTTGAGTAACTTAACCGTATTTCAGCTCCCATGGCTCGCTCGGGCTTCATGCAACCTGCCGTACGGTTTGATTCATTTGGGTAAACTAAACGATGCGAATGTATAGGGGACAGAATGATGGGATCGTTCGCGCAATCAGTGGATAAACCTGAGGTGGTGATTTACCGCGTCGGTGAGTGAGTTTGTCACATTAAGATGGTGGGATCGTGTTTTGTGTTTTTCCACCTGTTGTCTGCCAAAGGAGGCTGCATTTTTCGTGTGCGCTGTCCTACGAGTCAACGGCCACACTCAGTCTAAGGCGTAGTGAACTGAGGGCCTGAGGGCCTTACTATAAGCAATTGAGTCGGTTCAGCTCGTTTTGTGTCTATTGCATTCATAGCTTGTTAACATCTGTTTGTGAAATTGAGTTTTTCATGCTCTCTTGAACCATTGCAAGACGCCAGTTTAACTGTTGTGGACTATAGAGCATACTGAATACTACGTTCAGGTAATTTGGTGCATCAGTGTCAATGGGGTGTCTTCTGTTTCTCTTCTTTGCAGCCTTTCCACAACCCTGATTGCTACTTATTTTCCATTTCCTTCCTTAGGCAACGAGGTGTTCTGATCTGCTGATGGAAAGGATAAACATGACCAACCGGCGTTCGATGGCGCTGCTTGCCAGTCGATGCTATTACTACCATAGTCGAAGTTACGAACTGGTCGAGCGTCTAGAAGCCGTTCGACCTTTTCTTCATGCTCGCTTGTGCACCGCTACCCTCAGATCGGTGAGTGTTTGACTGTTCCATCACTATGCTTAACACTTTATGAGCTGTTCCAAGGATGTGTTTCGGGTATTTGCCAGTCAGATAAACTAAAAGTAACGGCCGCCAAGTCGATATGTTGCTTAGCAGTTTAAACTGGGGAACAGCGAACTCCTGTTGATTTCCTCTTACCGACTTTTTATGCAGTATTTCAACACGCAGCCCACTCGACCCTATTCAGCTACGTCATTACTCAAGTGGGCACACATTGGTCACTTGTATGGGCTTCCATCCTCTTGATGGTGATGATGACAGTAATCGAAAAGGTGATCCATGACTGAGAAATACATTGCTGTTTTCTTTTGCTACCCACAAAATAGTTGACTTCAGCTCCGGATACATGTCGATCTCAAATACCACGTGAAACAGCACAAGAGTTGGGGTAGCCAATGAAGTGAAAGTGGTTTACTACAAACGGGTTTTGGGATTTCTTATTTTTTGGAGGAGAGCGATCTGAATGATTTTTAAATGTTTTCTTTGTCCATTATAACATTATAAAGCCCAGTAGATTTTACATTTGACCATGTTTCACGACGCGACGACTGTTCACATCCTTTTCATCAAATTACTGTTCACTTGTCTAGTCTCCCAAAGCCTCTTGCGCGCGCCAATCCAACCTGAAGTCGTTTTTTTAAACTGAGCATCTTGTATACATATCTCACTCGTGACACAAAAACATCTTCAACATAGCAGACTCCGGACTAAAAACAGGATTCCGAGGAAAGTACGTTTCTAATTTTGGACTGATCTGTTTGACCAATTTTGAAATGACCCTTAAACTCAGCAGGATAATTGAACGATGCGACGTTGCGAAAACACCTTGCTCCGTTTTCTTATGTACGCCCCTAACTTACTCAGCTTAACGGAATTGTTCTCTGGCTCTTGGTCTCTATGTGTAGGCAAGCTAGTCTTCTAGTCCATGGGTGGAACTATGCAGCGTGTTCCTTGGTTTGATTTTTTTGCATGAGCACCGACTTGAAACTTCGTGTCCTATTTGGGTGTGGACATTGTTACGATATTCCAGCTTTAATGGAACTATGGTTCGCATGAATAAATATAACCACGTCACGTAGGGTCATCACCCACAAGTAGGAAGTAGGACGAGTTTGCAAAGCTGGAAAACTGCCAGCGCCTTCTACATTCTCCCTAACACTACTCCACTGGCATCAAACCCTCTACATATTTCTATTCGAAGTGACGACATTGTTCATCCGGGCTGGCGCTCCTCTGTGGCTTCCGCATAGGTCTGCATGGTACATCCAAAATAATCTCCGGAAGATGAAGTCCATTCGGCTTCATCAGCTGTGCTCTTCTATCCTGGGTTTAAGTTGGCCAAGTTGAACATGACTTTCAAACTTCGATTGGTTGATAGATTCCAAAGGCACAAACAGAAGTTAAAATTTTGATTGTGCTGCAGCTCAGCAGTTTTTTAAGCGGCATTTTAACCTGTTTGTCAGTTACGTCACCAGATGTTGCCTGCTAGTAGCAAACTTGAGTGTTGACTTGGGGTGCATATTTCGTTGGTCTGCTTTTTAAATCCAGAAAATCGTGCGACGTTATCAGTTCGTTTGCTTCCGCTTCATTCAAACGTTCCTGCATACAGTGGAAGCTGTCTGGAAAATTGTATATTTTCACACCTCAACTGGTTACGTGGCTTCATCCTTCTCTAGCCTGAACCAGCTGAATGCTGCCGGACAACTCACTTCACGGATCTATACGGCGATTCTGTTACATACTTCAGACGCCCCTTGGCCGTCGATCCCTCAAATGCAAATCGGACGACTGTGCTGGTCATTTTTTGACCCCTGTTGCACACGGGCTAACGGGGCTCTGACGGCGCCAGTTGGATTCTCCACTGGCATCAAAGTGCTAAATGGGTCAACTGGAGGAACCACTCTTTACCTCACCATGAATGGGTTTTGCACTCCACGAGGAGAACATGGGCTCCTCGTTAGTACTTAGTACTACTGAATTTGGCGTGAGAACAATGTGACGCTCATCACCGAACGCGGAATCCGTCCCCTTGAAGGTGGCAATTGGTTGTGTAGGGGCTAGGGAAACAAAATCGAACAACAGACCCGACGGATTTGGCAGATGACATCGATCCAAGCTTCGGCGGCTTTTCCATGAGTTCTGCTCTCCGTTACTTTCTGCCGTCTTGCAGTCTCCAGTTGGTTGGTTACCAGCTCTTTTGAACTCAGAGGGCAGAGTTTTATTTAGCCTGACGGCGATGAACTCTGCTGTAGCTAAGATATGCCGTTTAACTGCCTTTGTTTCGATGGACTGCACTATCCATGTTTTCGGTGCGCCGACCTTTTCGGCTAACCATCCGACTATCTAAACAAGCGCAGATGGAGGAAGTGGAACTTGCTTGCCGATCATCTTGGAAGCGAGCCAGCTTCCGAAACACTCATGGGTCGTCTGACCACCGCCTTCAAACGGAATTTCAGTGAAGCCCATGGAAGCGTTCACTTCAGCAGTGTTCAACTGTTTAAAATCTAACGTGAATACTTACACAAATAGGTAGGCGATTTTTTCGCCAATTTCGTGGACCTGACATAGATCTTCCTCGGTTAAAAATTAACCCATTTTCTAATAATTAAGTCTGAACTCATTACTACCTCGTGCCGGTTACCTACGTATGGTTAAACTATCATTCCCTTTTGTCTTTGATTTAGAACTACGAATCCCAAGCCGTTCTGATCAATCTTCTGCTCAGAAACTACCTACACTATCAACTGCACGAACAGGCTTTCAAATTGGTCAGTCGAGTGGTTTTTCCAGAAAGTGCTCCAAACAACGAATGGGCCCGGTATCTGTACTATCTTGGTGGGTTCTAAAAGTTTGCGGACTTTTCTCTCCTTTTTAGACACCTGGCAATGGAATCTTATGTTACCGAAATTCATGCGACAATATCTGTTGATCACTGAGAGACTAAATTGCCTAATCTAGAAAAGCGCTATTTACCACAACATGGGCATGTTTTTCATAGGAATTGTCTTATCTCTTACGGACACCTCATCATAGATCTTCGGGCTAAACTCTCCCTCATGAACTGACTTTCGGTAGTACAGTGTGCTCACGCACGCCTGCAGGGATCTGCAATTCCTCTGTTGTTGCTTCGGGGGCGAGATAGCCCAAGTGGTTAGAGCGCGAATTTACTGACCGGAAGGTCCGTGGTTCGAACCCGACCTTTGCCTCTCGACTTCCCCTGTCTAGGCTTGGGCAACCTGGCAGTATCCCAGCCCTCGTGCTTCCTTCGGGTGGCATGGCAGCTTGGCACCAGAAGGGTGCTACAGCTGAGCGTTTTTTGTTGTTTCTTCAGGTTGGTCCGACGAACTTTTGATGTATGTTACAAAGGTCGCTTAAAGCCTCATATCCTTCGAGAGGCTTTGGTCTCCATTGTGTGGCCTCTTGTTACACTGAGCAAGCTCTCGAGATTCAAGTTGTCTTGCTCTTGTGTTGCATGATAACGGTCCGTGTATCTGTTTTGCAAAGCCGTCTTGCAGACGTACTAATCAACAATTGAATTCTGTTTTGCTTGGGTCCCAGGACATTTTGACCTTATCTTAGGCATCCTTGTGCAACAAGTTTACTACTTGACTAGAATAGGAATTCTATGCACTGAAGATTCGAAAGATGAATGCACAATGTGCATGTAGTTGTACCTTCACAGCGAGTGCAATACCAGTCTGTTGTGGTTGTATTTTACCAGTCCGTCTTTCAACACAATCTTTAACGGTTTTATGGTTGCTTATGTGGCATGTTGTTGGGATACTGTTTGATCCGTAAATGGCAGATTTTGAGAGCAGATTTGGATGCACGTTGATTTCAGCCACATCGAGGACGCTTGCTCTCTGATGCAGCACAATACACGAAATCTACCTTCTAACGTAGCATATATTGGTCATCACCAAGCTGATTTCAACTCATTTTTAGCCAGCACTCGGTTTTTTGAAGTGACATGGTATTGATCGCTACCCAGTTAGCACCGGTGCAGAAATTTCTGCAGTATATCTGCACCCGGGTGTGGAAATTTCCGCACAGAATCGCACCCGAGTGCGGAACCAGTGCGGAAATGAAACAAAATTCTGCACCCAGTCCGCACCTGGGTGCGGAAATGGTGCATCAAAACAAAACCACTCAAATCGGCCGACGGTTTACATTCCGTAGGGACTCGAAAATGCAGAGTATTGTGGTTTTTTTATTACTATGAGTCAAATAAAGAGGCATTGATGCCTCTTAAACGTCTCAATCTCCCGCGGCTTAAAAAGCCGAACATCAAGGCAGAAGTTCTGCACAGGTTCTTCATTCAGGCGCGGATGCGTGCTAACTGGGTAGTTTGCTGAGTTTTGTTGCGCCTCAGTTTTCGGATCTGCTTCCGTAAACCACAGTGAGTTCTAGCTTACTATCTCTGTAGGTGTAAGTCATGGAATTTGGTCACCTGTTTCCACGTTGCTATGGTTTAAAAATGGATTTAACATCTTTGACCGTAATTTCCGCCCGGTTAAAAATGGAAACAAGACTGTGCACCTTGCTTTTCGAGGGTAATGCAGCGGTGGATACTCATTACCTTCTGTTGTAGGTCCGGCGTGGTAAGCATACTTAGCGAAAAATCCAACTTGATGCACCCATTTTTCAGCCATCTCTGGTGGCCTGTTTCATCTAGCGACGAGTTACCAAAACCTCCCCGGTAACTCTTATTTCTGGTCGCAATAAACTATTTATCGTGAAGGTGAGCCTGTCAAATTCAGTGACCATTTGTTCCGGAACCAAACGGTAGTTCGTTGAAGTTAAACAGTTTATTTAGCGGGATATCCATATTTTTAGTTAAGCACCTGCTTCCGGATCGCTACCGTTCAAAGTTGCGTCACGGATACACATGAAAGGTACCACAGCCCGACAAAGTGGAATTTCTTGGATCTCGAAAATATGCTATTGTATATGTGTATGGGCATTTCGCATATTTTCTGGTGATAACATCCTTTAAGGGTTTTCATTCGTACTCGCTTTGATCACCTTGTCCCTTGTGTACGTTTTGCAGGGCGCATAAAGGCAATTCAGCTAGACTATTCTGCCGCCCATGAGCATTTGGTGGCTGCTCTGCGCAAGGCCCCTCAAAATGCCGCAATCGGGTTCAAGCAGGCTCTACACAAGTTGAACACCGTGGTTGAATTGCTACTGGGTGATCAACCAGACCGGTCAGTTTTTCGTCAGGCACATTTCAAAGCAGCTCTTCAACCTTACTTCCAACTGACGCAGTCCATTCATGCTGGTGATTTGGGTCGGTTCAGTGAGGTTGTGCGGGTTCACGGAGCTCAGTTCTCCGCTGACCGAACGTATACTCTCATTATCCGCTTACGTCACAATGTAATCAAAACGGGAGTTCGCCGTATCTCTTTGAGTTATTCACGCATTTCACTTGCCAGTATAGCTGAGAAGCTGCAGTTGGGCAACGCCAAGGATGCAGAATACATTGTAGCTAAAGTACGTTGTATTTCTGTTTAAGGAGTAACACATAATGAAAAACATTTGCTATTCCGTAGAATTCTATCTCCTGAAGACCCTACTGACCCTGGGTCTAAAATCTTTAATGTCCTCCATGCCACTATTAAAATTCCAGAGTAAGCTATTTTTAACTGCATCCGTGAATGATTCAGTGACTGTTCTAGTGTCGCAGATTTGGCCTATCTAATCGGCCCCTACCAGGTTGAGATGGATCGCTCTCTGTCTGTTTATTTCGCATATTTGTTCCCACCCAAAAATTTGCTACCGACTGTGCTTGTTGAGAATTGCATAACGCTGCATTTCGCTAATTATTGACACTGTGATTCTGTCTTTTCAGGCCATACGAGATGGTGTAATTGACGCAAGTATCAATCACGAGAAACAGTATGTAACGACGAAGGAAACCTTAGATTTGTACTCGACAAGAGAACCTTTTGATCAATTTCACCAGCGCATCCGTTTCTGTTTGGGGATCCACAACCAAGCCGTCAAGGCGATGCGCTATCCACCGAAGCAATATAACAAAGATGTGGAGTCCGCCGAGGCAAGTAACCAGTGACTTTTCTACCCTGCTTGCTCATTCGCCTTTTAAAACAGTGAGCCGCAAAAATGTGAGGTAATAAGCAAAGGTATTCTCTTTTGGAGATCAATCCTCTCTCGGGGGAACGGCTTTTTTGTTTCACTCTTCACTATAGCCGGCTCCGTGAGTGCCACGTACTGCAACTGTCCATGCTCGTTTGTATGCGGCGAGATGTGCTCAGATGGTGACCATGTCCTGTTTATAACACCGGACACTAGACGAACCGGAGGCCAAGACGGTCAACATCCGACCCAATAACCACGTCCTCAGTTGACCTTCCCCGTTGGCGATAGCACCAAACGGGATTTTTGGCCCGGGTTGGGAACCTTTGCAAGCTTATTCTACCTTCAGTGTACGTTTCCTAATTATTGTGGTCTTCGATGCTGAATATATATAGGCAGTTTAGACATACTGCACTGTACCATAGACTCCGTGGCTAAGGGACTGACAAGAAATCGGGGTATGCACATAGTACATAGTATAAGTAATGGTATAGTAGTAGCGTAGTACATAGTATAACATCCGTCTCGTGTCAGATTGCGCTCTTTTCCAGGCGTTCTATCCTCCGATCGACGTTTGCTGTTCCTCTGGAAAATACATCTCGAACCGCTTGGTACGAACGTAGATTTCTAGCACTTTACTCTCATGGTGTCTGGTTATCGCGATGCGATGGCTCGTCATACCTACGGTGTGGGAATTGTGCCTTGTCCTACAGCTAAGTGCTCTTTATTAGACTCCAACTAATAAACGCCTTTTCGCACTTAGGTTGACGACAGTGTACCTCGACGTGGTAAACGGTTTTGTTTGCTGTGTCAGCATACGCAACTCTGAGGCTCAAGAAGATAACTTTAATGATTTGTTACGGATGTTTTGGTCAACTCTAGATACAGATATCCAGATTCTGACAGGTGGTATGATTGCACAGGTTGGCCGACTAAGCTCTGAGGCGGGTCATCTTGATGACCGACTCGCAGGTGACGTTCATGGGATGGATGAACACCATGTTTCTAGCCAGCATCGGTGGAAGGCTTCGATACAAGATTGTCGTTCGTTTTGGAATACTGCACTTATCTCTGATCAAGGCACTGTGCAGGCACGCATATCTACTCGCTTTCCTTCTTGGACACTTGCTGATGCAAAGCACCTCTGTAGCTCCACGATATAAAGTTGAGGTGGCTGAGAAGCTCCTACTACTCGAAAGGAAACAATGGTGATTTGGATGATGATTGAAAAAAGTTGGAAGAAGCCATGCTCATAGCCTGTGAAACAATCTGGCCGAGGTAGCCCGCGTACCTCAATGAACACTGGACCTCGTCACGATCAGCAGCTCTGATTAAAGCCAGAAAAGCCATACCAATGATATATGACTGTGGTTGTGCACGCAGATACTTCAGATACCGAATAATGAAAAGCCTAAGGATCGACAGAGCGCTAATGGATAGCACAACCCCGACAAATTGAGAGAGCTTTTGTGAGAGGGAAGAATCGCACCCTGCTCCGGCCGGTCCGAGGAGGGTGGATGTGAGTAAGACAATCACCGAAAAAATGAGACTTCACTTCTTTCACAGAAACCTCTTATTGAACTACGGCCTGCACACTTTGAACAACGGTTCTCCTAGCCCTCATCAGCTCACATTCTGGGAAAAACAAGTAAGCTAGAGTGGAAGGTGGGCACCAGTCCGCCGTCGACAACAAAAGTCCAGCGCGCAACCTCATTGCGTTAATGCAACAAAGCACCTGGTGCAGATGGTTTGCATCCCGCACTCTTCAAAAAAGATGGAGAGTTCATTCTTGTTATCCCAACGACTTTGCTCCAAAGTATCCTGAATACCACCAGATTGGAGCGCCTCAACGGTGATTCCTGTCTTCAAAAACGTTACAAGGATATCGTGCGAAAACCACCGGGGCATCAGTCTAGTGGCCATAGCCTCCAGGATGCCCTCTTTTATTACCCTGTGAATGTTGGTCCGTCGTCGCGATATTCACATTCGCTAAAATCAGACTGGGTTTCACCTTGGTCGTGGTTGCATCAATCGTACCTCCACTGTGCGATGAGTGCTGCTCCTTACGACGACAAACAATGATCTCCGTTGTTCCTCAGAAATTGACAGTGTCCGATGATAAAGTACATCCCTTCTAAATTCTTGTCTCATGAGGGTTTTGTGTATCTCTTGCTATGGATATGTGTGTTTACAGCAAATATGGGCGAGATGGCCCAAGTGGTTAGAGCGCGAATTTACTGACCGGAAGGTCCGTGGTTCGAATCCGACCTCCGCCTCTCGACTTTCCCTGTCTAGGCTTGGGCAACCTGGCAGTGTCCCAGCCCTCGTGCTTTCTTCGGGTGGCATGGCAGCTAGGCACTGGAAGGGTGCTGGAGCTGAACGCTTATCTTTTTGTCTTATTACAGCAAATTATCGCATTAGTTCACCACATAGAGTAATGTCAGGCAGTGGTTTCTTGTGGTTCTTTACCTGCCTCTAACTTCCAAGGCGTTCGCTCACGGATGTTGAGCATGCCGACTGTCAGTGCACAGTTCGTTGTGAGTTTCGCACCTGTTTAGAGTTCGTCTATCTGATCACCTGCATAAGTCGCGGCGGTCTGATTAAAGACTACTTCTCAAATTGGGAAGGCCAAGGGAGTATTTGCCAGCCTCCGATATTTGTGGCGCCGACGTTACATAAGCTTGATTGTTAAGGGTGGAGTTTACAATGCCGCAGTCCAATCTATCCTATTTTATGGATTGGAGGCGTGTCGGCTGCACGCGGAATATCTTCGGAGGCTCTGTTTTTGACCATTGGTGTCTCCGAAGCATTACACTGGTCTGGTAGAAAGATGAGCTCAGTAATGCTTAGCTACGCCAGATGGTCGGAGGGAAAGTGCACACTCTGCCCGATGGATAGTTGGTCACACCACCAGTTGCACTGGTTAGGTCGTGTAACTTGTATGCTACTAACAGGTTACCTCCTAGAACTCTTCCAGTCATGTGTCGGATGGAGGCGATCGAGAGCTTATCAATCCATGACTTGGCCACGAATCACGAAGGCACTTGTCACTCATTTGACTCACATTAGCAGCTGCCTTCTCTAAGGATAGGACTGCGGGACGGCACAAATCAATGACTCAGCCGGTGGCGCCATTTCGTAGTTGTCACTTTCTACCATACTAGCTAAACAGATCCATTTGTCAATGCATGAATTGGAGCATCATCTTCAATGCGTGCCTCATTCCCTTATTCTTTTTATCCCCGGTGAACGAAGCCGTAGCAGCTAGAACCACTGAACGATATGTAAGACTGCCTTCTCTAAGGATAGGACTGCGGGACGGCACAAATCAATGACTCAGCCGGTGGCGCCATTTCGTAGTTGTCACTTTCTACCATACTAGCTAAACAGATCCATTTGTCAATGCATGAATTGGAGCATCATCTTCAATGCGTGCCTCATTCCCTTATTCTTTTTATCCCTGGTGAACGAAGCCGTAGCAGCTAGAACCACTGCACGATATGTAAGCTGAATAACCGAACTGAACTAAGCTAAACATTCAAGCATCACATTAGCATGCGATTGGTTTGCCTTGGGAAGTGCACCGAATGAAACGGATAAATGTATTTCACTCAACTTTTTGGATCGTGCCAACCCATTATCGATAGACAGGGCTTTTCACTCAGGACTGAGTTGTATCGTCGATAGCAATCCGATCCCATCGTTACTGGCTTTACAAAACCCGGTAGAATTAAGCAAAACAGTGACGTTTCATCTGAATGCATGTGACAAGTGAAACAAGCGCAGCTAGATTATTTATGTTTGGTGACCCCTGTTCCCTAACTAACTAAGCTTTGACTATGTGGACTACTAATCAGCTTCATTGGGCTGGAATAGCACACAGTGGTTTTGATAGGTTTGGCTGATTACACGTTAGAAATCCCTTGGGCATATTAACGGTTGGAGTAGTAAGCTTGCTAGCTTGGTTAAGTCAGCATAAATACTTCAGTTTAGTTCTTAAGTGTTCGTCGTGAGCTATGAGTTCGAAATGAGTTAGCGAGCAGTTCAGCAACCCATGGTTAGCCATATCGATCTCCAGATGAGATTGTCCGATTCGATGAGATTTACAATAATCAATAAGTGCCATTTAATACGTTCGTGATTTTAACGTATTAGACTAGGGGTCAAGACAACTCATTCAGGATCGATGATGCTTGCAAGTCAAAAAGTGTGGAATACCTAGCTGAGGGTACGTTAATGAGAGCGCCTTTTAATGGTCAATGGGACCATAAAGCCACATCTGAGGTGAATTGCTCGCACTATAGACTCAATCTGTCCAGCCCTACGGTTTTTTTTCATTGAAGCGGGACCACCACACAGCATTCCACCCGTAGAGCGATCTACCTTAGTGAAAAACCACATCAGTCACTCAGGGAGGTTGATTCGTATGAGGAAGGCATGAAAATTTCTCCCACATTTCACTTATTTGTCGGTGATATTGATTCTTTCATCCTGGGGGTCAACTGCGTTGTTCACCCATGCTATTGAAGGTCGGTTTTACCCACACATTCATAAAAAACGGCCTTTACCCAGAGTGCCAAATCATACGGAATTCGGACAACCCTGAACCGCTGTCATTTCACCGATGTTTGTTTTATCTTTTCTTTCAAAACATTTTGTGCATACATTAGTCAGATAGCAACCATTGGCTATAT